>NW_006408520.1:42891591-42893541 GCF_000296735.1 Chrysochloris asiatica | reverse complement strand
CCCAGTTAATACCACTATTATTCAAATTTATGCACCAACAACTAAAGCCAGTGAAGATGAAATAGAAGAATTCTACCAACTTCTTCAATCTGAAATAAATCAAACATGCAATCAAGATGTATTGGAAACCCTAAGCAGGGTTAATATGAGTTGGAATCAACTCAACAGCACTTAAAAACAACAACATCAAGGTGTTATAGTATTTATATATTAATTGTATGCTTGTTTGTTGTGTTCTGAATTTTTATTATGCTTTGTTTTGATGTGCACAGGCAGATGGGACATGCATGCTACTCTAGTCACCAGTCTGACCATGGTGGAGTGCTTATAACCTGTATCTAGTGAGTGGGCTGCTAGTGGCTGGGTGTGCTTGAGCAAGTCTCTATTTTCAGTCTTATAGGGTAGCTGTAGATGGTTTGAGTGGATATTGGCTACTGTCTGTCCTCAGTCCAATAGTGCAGGACCAGGTTGTGGCACTTGTGTGGGAGGGCTGGCAGATGTAGTGGGTATGTTTCACTAGTGGGGTCATGGTCAACATCTCCTTTTGGATGGAAGTGGTGAGTGGTGGGAAAGTGGTTGTCCTGCTACTGCCTCTTACATAGTGGGGGCACATATAACTAGTGGGTCATTGGGTGTACAGTTGTGTGCTTGCTGTCCCTTTCTGCAAGCGAAGGGTGCATAAGGGAAAGGGAAGGATGAGGCCAATAAGTTCCATTGTGATTAATGGGCATGGGATGGGGAAGAGTGCTTGAATAGACTAATGGTTAGGAGGGGCAGGTTTAGCAGCTAGCACTATATCAGAGGAACCACTGCCATTTAGGGTCATCAGTAAAGGGTTGGTTGATGGTCTGGGGAGGGTGGCTTGGAGAAAGTGGCTGTGTACACTGGTAGAAGAATAGGTGGTCTCACACTGTAGTCCCTAGAAGTCAGAGCTGCAGGGATATGGGGACAGGGCCACTGATTACCAGGACGGTGCTATCAGGGTAACATGTTCCTCTTGTCAACAAGCAATGGTTCTTCTCATTGGCTACAGCTAACAATTGGAACTTTATTTCACTCCAGATAAGTTTACATAGTTAACTATGTGTGCTGTTGGTTGGGAAGTCTATGAAGTCGTCTTTTTTATTCCTCAAGCAGTATTGCTGCTGTTTTTGTCTCAAGGCTGCCACACTGTACTAGTGTGATTGAAATAGCTCCTCCATTCTATGTCTTTTCATTCACTTTTTTTGGTCAGTTTGTTCTTCTAATCAGTGGTCTATATAGCTCTTTATATGCTCTTTTGCTGTCCAGGCTTTCAGGATTCTCTTCTGTATTTGTTTCACTTAGTTTATCAGGTCTGTGCTTGGGAGGGATGGTGTGGTGTGTCTGACTAAGCTGCCATTTTGACCGGATGACAAGATAATTATCGCTTCAGATTCCCTAAGCTCTGTTTAAAATCAGACTTTTAAGAAACAACATACTTCATTATCTAAGTCTAAGTCTCCCAGAAAGATATCTATTGAATTAACTTTTAGTGTCATACCTGCAACTTTTTATAGCTGCACATCATTTTTGTTCCCATAAAGATGGTGAAGGCATTATCCTTTATGTTCTTCATACCCATTAACATACGAAGCCACATATTAAAGCTCCTCTCAATTTTCAGCCAAGAAAATGTTTGTGCATGAAAACAACCTTGGGAAAAGCACATTTTTTATTTTTTGCTTTGGCTGCCAAAATGAACAGGCAGGAATTCAGTCTTTATCTGCAGTGATTGACTCGTCACAAGTGCTTGATAATAGCAGTTGTTCATTCCATTAAAGTGTTTTGTTTTTTTCTTGGCCAGTCATGGAGGGAATGCTTAACAGAATTGCTTTATACATATTGATGCCCTTTCAGATTCTTTAAAACAAAACAAAGCAACAACAAAACATCCTATGAAGTATAAGTATTAAATAACTAAATAAATAG
>NW_006408520.1:42886328-42890561 GCF_000296735.1 Chrysochloris asiatica | reverse complement strand
AATTTGACAACACAGATTGCAGAAATAGACTAATTCATATTAAAATATAATCATTACTCATCATATGGAATAAACAATTTTATTAGTGCTGTAACTATTTAAAAAATGATTCTATAATTTAAAAATTCTCTAGAAAGAAATCTGTAGACAAAATTGGTTTCATTATAGAATTATATTGTTGTTGTCAGGTGCCATTGAGTCAGAACTGACTCATAGCTCTCCCATGCACAGCAGAACGAAACAATATCTGATCCTGGGCCAAACTCACTACTCCTGCCACACTTGAGTCCATAAGTGATGTCACCTGGCCAATCCATTTCATTAGGGGTCTTCCTCTTTTAATCTGACCCTCCACCTTACCCAGCATGACATCCTTCTCCAGCGACTGTTTCCTCCGGACAATATGTCCAAAGTATGAGAGACGAAGCTTAGCCATCCTGGCCTCCCAGGAGCACTCTGGCTGCACTTCTTCCAGAACACATCTATTGGTTCTTTTGGCACAAAAAACACAAACTCAGCACAAGAAGGCATGCAAATCAAAGGAACGAACAGCACTACCAAAAATTAATATAATGGCAGCAATTAATTCATTCCTATCAGTAATTACATTGAATGTCAATGGATTGAATGCACCGTGATGAGACAGAGAGTGGCAGGTTAGATAAGAAAATAAGACCCTTCAATATGCTGCCTGCAAGAGACACAGCTTACACACAAAGACAAAAACAAACTAAAAGTTAAAGTATGGAAAAAAATATGCCAAGCTAACTGCAACAATAAACAAGCAGGAATGGTGATTCTAATCTCTGATAAAGTAAACTTTAAGACAAAAACCAGCATAAGAAATAAACAAGGACACTATCTCATGATCAAAGGATCAATTGAGCAAGATGACATAAGCATAATAAATATCTATGCTTCCAATGAAAAAGCACCAAGATATATGAAGCAAACCTTACTAGAATTGAAGAAAGAAATGGATAAATGTACAATTATAGTTGAAGATACTAATATGCCACTTTCATAAAAGGGCAGAACAACTAGAAAGAAACTCAACAGTTACAGAGGAACTAAACAGCACAATCAACCAACTTGACTTCATAGACGTGTACAGAACTTTCAACTCAACAACAGCACAATATACTTTCTTCTCCAGTGCACATGGATATTCTCCATAATTGACCATGTGTTAGGTCACAAAGCGAGCCTCCATAAATTTACAAACATCAAAATACTACAGAGCATCTTTTCAGACCACAATGCTACAAAACTAGAAATCAACAAAAAGAAGACTAAGAAAATAAAGTAGAATACATGGAAACTGAACAATATCTAGCTGAAAAGCAACTGGATAAAAGAAAAAATGAAACGTGAATTCACAAAGTTTCTGGAAGCAAACAAGAATGAAAACACAACATACCAAAATCTTTGGGACACGGCAAAAGTGGTGCTGAGAGGACAATTTATTGCAATAAATACGCACATCCAAAAAGAAGAAAGAACCAAAATTAATACTTTAACACAATATCTCCAACAATTAGAAAGTGACCAACAGAGGGAACCTACAGTCACCAAAAGAAAAGAAATAATAAAGATAAGAGCAGAAATATATGAGATGGAAAACAAAAAAACTATAGAAAGAATCAACAGGACAAGAAGCTGGTTCTTTGAAAGGATTAATAAAATTGACAAACCACTGGCAAACCTAACCAAAGAAACAAGGAGAAGACACAAATAATTCGCATTAGAAACAACACAGGTGATGTCACAATGGAACCAAACGAAATAAAAAGGATAATAACAAAATACTATGAAGAGTTGTACTCCAACAAATTTGAAAACTTAGAAGAGATGGATGCATTTTTAGAAAAACATGACCTACCAAAAGTTACACAGAGTGAAGTAGAAAACTTGAACAATCCCATAACAAAAGAAGAAATTGATCAGGTCATCAAAAAACTCCCAACCAACAGAAGTCCAGGCCCAGACGGTTTCACTGGTGAGTTCCACCAAACATTCAGGGAAGAGCTATCACCACTTCTACTCAAATTATTCCAGAATATAGAAGAGGAATGAAAACTATCTAATACTTTTTATGAAGCAAGCATAAACCTCATACCAAAATCAGAGAAGGACATCACTAAGAAAGAAACTACAGACCAATATCCCTCATGAACATAGACGCAAAACTTCTCAACAAAATCCTAGCCAAGACAGTCTAGCAGCACATCAAAAAAATAATACATTGTGACCATGTGGGTTTCATAAAAGGGATGCAAGGATGGTTCAACATTAAAAAAACAATCAATGTAATCCACCACATAAATAAGTAAAAAAAGAACCACAGTATTATATCAATTGAAGAAGAAGCGGCATTTGACAAAATCCAACATCCATTCCTGATAAAAACACTCAACAAAGTAGGAATTGAAGGGAAATTCCTCAACATTATCAAGAGCATATATACAAAACCAACAGCCTACATTACTCTCAATGGAGAGAAACCAAAAGCCTTCTCTCTGTGAACAGGAACCAAACAAGGATGCCCATTGTAATCACTCCTTTTAAATATCATTTTGAAAGTAATAGCCAGAGCTATACAGCAAGATAGGGACATAAAAGGCATCCAAATTGGCAAAGAGGAAACAAAACTCTATTTGCAGATGACTCCTATACATAGAAAACCCCAAAGACTAAGTAAAAAAGCTACAAGACCTCATTGGAAGGTTCAGCAAAATGGCAGGGTATAAGATCAATATACACAAATCAGTTGGATTCCTCTATAATAATGACAGAGCTGAAAAAGACATTAGGAAGGAAATACCATTTACGATAGCCACCAAAAGGATGAAGTATTTAGGAATAAATATAACCAGAGAAACAAAGAACCTATACAAAGAGAATTATAAAACACTACTACCAGAAACCAAAAGAGAACATACCATGTTCCTGGATAGGAAGACTCAACATTGTCTGCCAATACTACCCAAAGCAACATATAACGCAATCCCAACCCAGATTCCAGTGACATTCTTCAAAGAGATGGAAAAGACAATTACAAATTTTAAATGGAAAGGAAAGAGACCCAGGATAAGCAAAAACACTGCTCAAGAAGAACAAGGCTTGAAGCCTCTCACTCCCCGATTTCAAAATCTACTACATGCCTACAGTGGTCAAAACAGCCAGGTACTGGTACAATGAAAGATACATTTATCAATGGAACAGAATCGAGAATCCAGAAATAAACCCATCCACATGCAGCCAACTGATTTTTGACAAAGTGCCTAAGTATGTTACATGGGGAGGAGAGAGTATCTTTAACAGATGGTACTGGCAGAACTGGAAAGCAATAAAAGATTAAAACAAGACCTTTATCTCACAACCTATACAAAAACCAACTCATCATTTCTATCATCAAGGCCATATTTTCCAACTACTGATCCTTCCTCTTTGCTCCCAACCTTTGCATTCCAGTCACCAGTAATGATCAGTACATCTTGATTGCATGTTTGATCAATTTCAGATTGAAGAAGTACCAGTAAACATCTAAGGAGCTCTGGTAGTGCAGTGGTTACGAATCGGACTGTGAACCGCAATGCTTTATTAACTATGCAAAGATTTTTTACTGTGTGGAGCATGGCAAGCTATGGACATTGCAGAGAATGAGTCATCTGGAAGGCTTAATTGTGCTCATGAGGAACTCACACATAGACCAAGAGGTAGTTGTTTGGACACAGCAAGGTGAGACTGAATGGTTTAAAACTAGCAATGGAGTATATCAGAGTAGTATTCTTTCGCCATACTTATTCATTATTCATGCTGCAGAGATGGTTCTGGCAAACTCTGAACTAGAGGGAACTCTTCCTACCAGGCACATCTATACATGATTACACAAATGGATAGTACTACATACCAGCTACTTTGGACTCTGCATGAACTACTTATTGACTTGTTGCCCAAAATAGACACAACATTGGCCTATGTTGTTGTTGTTGTTAAGTGCTATCAAGTTGGTTCCAACCCATAGTGACCCTGTATAGAGTTTCTAAGGAGCAGCTGGTGAGGTTAAACCACCAACCTTGCAGTTCAAACTGCTTAGAACTGTATATATGGCAAGGAGTTTCACCATTGCATCCATTGTTCCCAAATATTGTGTGAACTCCATTGCTGGCAGGAGCCCACAGAATTTTCTCTTCTCTGTTCTGGCACCTGGTCTCTGGGTTTTTTCCTTTC
>NW_006408520.1:42880493-42886228 GCF_000296735.1 Chrysochloris asiatica | reverse complement strand
TTTATTTCTCTTTACTACTCTCTGATCTCTTTCTATTTTCTTCATACTTATCTCTAATTGGGTTTAGTAATTTTTCTTTTTTATTGTCTCTTAGTTTTCTCTTCCATGTTTTATTCCTCTCTCCTGGCTTTCTCTTTTTGGCTATTTATTCTTTTTTTTTTTTTTTAGCTGTCTCCTGGTTTGTAAAACTTTAAAAACCTTTTTCTGTTTACTCCTTCTCTGCATTCTTCCTTCTTTATTGTACACATATTTGTTTGTTGTTTTTACTTTTCCTCTTGTTTGTGTGTTTTCTCTTCCTGACTCACATGATGGGGAACAGCTACTGTGTCCATACACCCAAGCTACAGCCATACCCTCTGTGTTCCCACCTACTGGTCAAGAGCTAATATCAGCATTGGTGATAAAAGACCAGAAATGTTGCTACTACATCAGCAATGACAATAGCCATATCAGTCAAACCATTCAAAATTGAGATATATGAATGAGGAATACAGAACAATGCACACACTTCCATTCTCTAATCACACCCAAGAGGCTATAGGTGAATGCCTGAGAAGATGCCAACATACAATCATCCAATAAATATAAATACAACACCACAGTGTGTCAGAGGCAACAAATATTTCCATTCACATGAAGAAGCAAGATATAGTATCTCAAAAAAGTTACCAAGAAACATAGCCAGAAAACATTTTTGAGGAATAAAAAACATTGGAACTATCTAAACAGGATACTATTTAGGTACCCAAATTATTTTCAGAAACATTTTCAGAGACATTGAGGAAATTAAGGAAGAATTCAGGATAACATTTCATAAACAAGCAAACAAAATAGATAACATTATAGAGACAATACAAAATCTGAAAATAGAAATCCAGATGATTGATATTAAGAATTCAGAAATGGGCAATACATTGGAAGGGGAAAAGAGCAAATTTGAACCAATGGAAGCCCAAATTAGTGAGCTTGATGATAGATATGCTATTAACTAAGAGAAAAACCAGAAAACAAGGACAAAATCCAGAGAAATCTGAAAAACTATTTGAGACACCATGAAGAGGTAAAACTTACAGTTTATCAGTATTCCAGAAGACAGAGACAATAAAGAAAAACATAGAAAAAATAATCATAAATTTGTTATAAGAAAACTTACCTAATATTTTGAAAGATGAGAAAATATGCATTCAAGAAAGTGAATAAACCCCAAACAAGATAGACTCCAAAAGAAAATCACCAAGACATATAATAACCAAACTCTCCATCCTCAAAGACAGTGAAATAATCCTGGAAATAGCTCAAGAGAGGCAAAGAACTACCTACACAAGAAACCTATAAGACTAAGCTCTGATTTCTCAGAAGAAACCATGCAAGAAATATGGCAATTGGAAGACATACAAAACTGTCAAAGAAAAAACAAAACAAACAAACAAAAAAAAAACAACCCTCCAACTGAGCATCATATACCCAGCAAAACTGTTCTTAAAATACGATTGCAAAATCAGATCTTTTGTAGTTAAACAGTAATTAAAGGAATTTACAATACAACACCCAGTCCAATACAATACAATAAATAAAACTCATCTGTCAGCTTGTCCTACTTTGGTGGCTTGTGAGTTGCTGTGATTCTGGAAGCTATGCCATGGGTATTTTAAAAACCAGCAGGGTCATACTTGGTGGATAGGTTTCAGATGAACTTCCAGATAAAGACAGATTAGGAAGAAGGAGTGACGAACTACTTACAAATATTTACTCATGGAAAACCTTATGAATAGCAGAAACACACTGTCAGATATGGTGCCAGGAAATGATCCCTTAGGTTGGAAGGCACTCAAATTCAAATGGGGGAGAGCTGCCTCCTCAAAGTAGAGTTGATGATGACATGAATGGAGTAAAGCCTGTGGGAGTAAAGCCCCCGGGACCTTCATTTGCTGATGAGGTACAACTCAAAATGAAGAAAAATAACTGTAAACATCCATTAATAATCAGAATATGGAATGAACAAAGTATGAATCCAGAAAAATTGGAAATTGTCAAAAATTAAATGGAACACATAAACATCAATATCTTAGGCATTAGTGAGCTGAAATGGACTGTTTTAGGCCATTTTGAATCTAACAACCACATGGTTTATTATCCTGGGAATGAAAAATATCAGAGGAATGGTGTTGCATTAATTGTCAAAAAGAACATATCCAGATCAGTCATGAGGTGCAATGCTTTCTGTGATAGGAAAACATCCAGGTGCCTACAGGAAAGACCAGTCAATGCAACTATTATTCAAATTTATGCATTAACCACTGACCAGTGAGGATGAAATAGAAGAATTCTACCAACTTATTCAATCTGAAATTAATCAAACATTCAATCAAGATGTATTGATAATTACTGGTGATTAGTTGGGAACAAAATGGAAGGCTCAGTAGCCGGAAAATATGGACTTAGTGATAGAAATGATGTCGAAGATTGCATAGAATTCTGAAAAATTAATGATTTGTTCATTTCAAATACCTTCTTTAGACAGTATAAGAGACGATTATACACATGGACCGCACCAGATGGAATACACAGAAATTAAATTGACTACATCTGTGAAGAGAGATGATGGGAACACTATATATCGTCAGTCAAAACAAGGCCTGGGGTGGCTTGCAGAACAGATCATCAATTGCTCATATGCAAATTCAAACTGAAGCTGAAGAAAATGAAAACAACTCCACGAGAGCCAAAATATGACCATGAATATATCCCACCCGAATTTAGAGATTATCTGAAGAACAGGTTTGATGCATTAAACACTAAAGACCAAAGACCACAAGAGTTGTAGATGACATCAAGAACATCATACATGAATAGAGCAAAAATTCATTAAGAAAACAAGGAAGAAGAAAAAGAGCAAAATGGATGACAGAAGAGACACTGAAACTTGCTCTCCAGCATAGAGATGCAAAAACAAATGGAAGAAATGAAGAGGTACTAGAGCTGAACAATAAATATCAAAGGTCAGCTCTAGGAGACAAAGTGAAATATTACAATAAAATGTGCATAGATCTGGAGTCATAAAACCAAAAGGGAAGAGCATGCTCAGAATTTCTCAAGCTGGGGTGACTGAAAAAAAAAAATTAAAAAATTAATGACTCAACATTTGTTATTGAAGGATTCTCTGGGCAAATTATTGAATGATGCAGAAAGCATCCAAAGAAGATGGAAGGACTACACAGAGTCACTATACCAAAAGGAAATGGTTGATGTTCAACCATTTCAAAAGGTAGCATATGATCAAGACCCAATGATACCGAAGGAAGAAGTCTAAGGTGCATTTTTAAAAATTAGCAAAGCACAAGGTGCCAGGATTTGATGAAATAAAAATTGAAATCTTTCAAGAAAGTGAGATGGCATTGGAGGCACTCACTCATCTATGTCAAGAAATTTGGAAGACAACTATCTTGATTGGAAGAGACCCATATTTGTGCACAATCAAAAGAGAGGTGACTCAATGGAATGCAGAAATCATCAGATAATATCTTTGGTATATTCCTTGCGAATAAAGTTTTCCTAATGTAATATAGAAATGGCTGCAACCATACATTGACAGAGAACTTGCAGAGTTTCATATCGGATTCAAAAGAAGACATGGAATGAAGGATATATCGCTGAGGTCTGATGGATCTTGGCTGAAAGCAGAGAATACCAGAAAGATATTTACCTGTGCTTTATTGACTACACAAAGACTTTTGATTGTGTGGCTCATGACAAGCTATGGACAACATTGCAAAGTATGAGTGTTCTGGAACACTTAATCGTGCTCATGAGGAAACTGTACATGGACCAAGAGGCAGTTGTTCAAACAGAACATGGGAACACTGATTGATTAAAATTAAGAAAGGTATGCAGCAGAGTTGTATTCTTTCACCTTACTTATTCAACCTGTATGCTGAACAAAGTAGAAATGGTACGTATATGCTGTGATATGCAGATGTTATAACCTTGCTTGGTGAAAGTGAACAGAACTTAGAAAACTTACTGATGAAGGTTAAAGAGCACAGCCTTTGGTATGGATTGCATCTTAATGTAAAGAAAACAAAAATCCTCACCACTGGACCAATAAACAACATTCTTATCAACAGAGAAAAAGATTGAAGTTGTCAAGAACTTCATTCTTCTTGGATTAACTATCAACACTCATGGAAGCAGCAGTCAAATCACAGATTGTTCAAAGAAATGTGTGTTGATTTCTTCATTCTCATCTATTTTTCCTGTGGTTCAGAAAATTAAGGAATCGCTTTAATCTGAGTTTTGATGAAACATTTTTGAAGGTCTACAAAGTAGACGCCAATGTATCTGTTTTTAAAGTCATGTACTTCCAGTGTTCTACCAGTACCATTTCCACTTCTGAATATTTCAGTTCTGGTCACAGGATCATTTTTTAAAATAATTGGGTAATAAATTAAATATGAAATTAAAATTTCTTTCAATCAAATGAGACTGAAAGCACAACATACTGAAACCTTTGGGACACAGCAAAATCAGAGCTTGGAGAGCAATTTATCGCAATAGACACAAAATCAGCCCAACACCTCCATCAATCAGAAAAAGAGCAGTAAAGTAAGCCTACTGCCAACAGAAGAAAATAAATAAATAAATAATTGTGCAGAAACAAAAGAAAACAATCAAAAGAATCAAGGATCTTTCTTTGAAAGGCATAACAAACCATTGACAAATTTAACAATAAAAAAGTAGAAGACACAAATTATATGAAAAAGAAATAATATGGATGATGTCGCAACAAAGCCAATGGGAATAAAATGAAAAATAAAAGAATACTATGAAGACTTGTACTCCATCAAATTTGAAAGTCTAAGAGAATTGGAAAAATTTTTAGAAAAGCACAATCTACCTAAAGATAATACAGGGAAGTAGAAGACATGAACAGACCTATGACAAAGGAAATAATTTATCAGTTCATTAAAAATAAACTCTTAACAAAAAAGTGTCTGGGCCTTATCACTTTACTGTTGAATTCAGATAGCAGCTGACACCAAGTCTACTCAAAGTATTCCAGAACATAGAGAAGGATGGAATGAAGTGAGCATAACGCTAATACCAATACCCAAAGACATAATTAATAATAAAATTATAGATATATAAAGTATGACTATAGATGCAAAGTTCTCAATAAAATCCTCCTCATTAGAATTCAACAACATATTAAAAATAATACATCATTAACAAGTAAACTTCGTACTAGATATGAATGGATGGTTCACTTTTAGAAAAACAATGCAATCCACTAAATAAATAAAACAAAAGAACCACATGATCATATATATTGATGCAGAAAAGACATTTCACAAAATCCAATAACCATTCCTGATAAAAACTCTCAACAAAATAGTAATAGAAGGAAAATTTCTATTTCTATATAATTAAGTGACTATAGCTGCTAACCTCAGGGTCAGCAATTCGAAACTACCAGCTGTTCCAGGGGAGAAAGATGAGGATTTCTGCTCCCGTAAAGATTTACAGCCTCAGAAACCCTGTACAGGGTCACTATGAGTCAGAACCAACTCCACGGCACATAACAACAACAACAAACAAAACCAACAGCCAATATTACTCTCAATGGAAAGAAAAGAAAAATATTCCATTTGCAAACAGGACCAAAACAATAATGTCTTTCATCACCACTCCAACTCAGTATTGTGCTGGATTCTTAGCCAGAGCTAGAAGACAAGACA
>NW_006408520.1:42877185-42879469 GCF_000296735.1 Chrysochloris asiatica | reverse complement strand
AAATCCATTTGCAGAAAAATGACAAGACCCATATTTCATACTATATATAAAAACAAACTCAATGTATATTCAAGACTTTGCATGTAAAATCTAGAACTATAAAGATCATCAATGAAAACACAGGGACAAGATAGGGGTTTTGATACATGGCATAAATACGTTATTGAAGATAACTAAAGATGCACAAACTTCAAAAGACAAAATTTATGATTGTGACCTCCTAATAATTAGATACTCATAAATATCAGAAAAGTTCACTAAGAATAAAATGAGAGACTGGTAAAAAATAGTTTTTGCAATATATTAGACAAGGCACTAATCTATAAAAAAATATAGAAAACTTCAACATGTTGACAAGAAAAAGAGAAATTACCCAATTAAAAAATGGGCAGAGTACATGATCAGAAACTTCATCAGAGAAGACATTCAGGTGGCTAACAAACTTATGAAGAAATGTTCATGATTATTAGCCATTTGTTGTTGTTGTTAAGCGCCGTCAAGTCGGTTTTGACCCATAGCAACCCTGTATAGGTTTTCCGAGGAGCAGCTGGTGAGCTTGAACCACCAACCTTTTAGTTCAAATAGCTTTTTAGTCTAGCGTTTTAACCCACAGTGCCACACCAGGATTGCTTATTAGCATTTGTTGTTGTTGTTAAGTGTCATCGAGTCAATTCCGACCCATGAGACCCTGTATAGGATTTCTAAGGAGTAGCGAGTGAGCTTGAACCACTGACCTTGCAGTTCAAACGACTTTGCCATTAGAGAAATGGAAATTACAACAGTGAGTTAGATCACTCCAACATTAATAGCAAAGTTCAAAAAACAGAACAACAAATATTGATGAAGGTGTTGAGAGATTTGAACACCCCTACTTTTCTGGTGGGACTGTAAAGTGGTACAACCACTGTGGAAAATGGTATAGCATTTACTCAAAATGTTAGATATAGTAATATGGTATGACCCAACAATCCCTCTATTTGGTATTTACCAAAGAAATAAAAGTCATGACATAAGTAGATACATGCACACTCATTTTCATTGAGGCACTCTTCACAATAGCAAAAAGATGGAGAAAGCCTAAATACCTATCAATGGAAGAATGGGCAAACACGTTTTGATACATACACTCAGTGGAATACTTCAAACTGTTTCCAATGACTTTCTGAAACAATTCAAAACATGAGTGTTTTGAAGTCTATAGGACTTTCTGCTGAGTGAAATTTGTCAATCGCAAAAGGACAAATATTACATGAGACCACTATTGTAAAAACTCAAGAGGTTTTCATGCAAAGAGAAATATTCTTTGATGATTACCAGGAGTAGGAGGGGAGATAGAGTAATTCATTGGCTAAAGTATAGACACATTTTAACTTAGCTGGTGGGAAGGCAATATACAAGTGGGAGATTGGTAGAAGAATAATGAAGAGAGACAAAGACACCGGGAGGAATGCAAGAGTTAAAGGGAATAGAGGTAAATACTGTTATATAAAAAACCCTGCAACAGCAGTGTTTTATAGTTAGATTCATGGACATATACACAGGCTAAACAGGTATGGGAAGGGGAGTGGGATTACACTTACAAATATTTAAGGGTTTGACAGAGATATTTGTATATAACTTTGCTGAAAACACAACTATGAATGTGGTGGAGCATACAGAAGACAGCATGAAGTAAACATTTTAGACATTATGAAACACTTTGAGGCAATAAATTGCTGGAACTAGACTCTCAGGACTATAAACTCAGGGAACATTATAGTCAATTGGCATAGCATAGTCCACAAAGAAAATGCTGTAAATCCTACTTTGGTGAGTAGTGACTGGGATCCTAAAACTTCATGAGCAGTCATCTAAGGTGCAACTAACTATTGGTCTCTTCCTATGTGGAAGAAGGAAGAGTGGTGAAAATTGAATATGTTTTGTGTCAATTCATCCAATGGGTTAGTGGAACATGTGAAAATCAGTCTCCATGACTTTGAGATCAGAAGAACTAGACGGTGGATGGCTACCACTCCCCACAGCTCTGAAAAGGATCACATTCAAAGATGCCAGATAAATGAGAGAAAACTATGGAACAAAATTTCAAAATTATAAAAAAACAGACTGGGATTTTTGGTTAGAAAGACATTGGAGGAACCTGATATGACACTCAGCCATCCTTCAGGACTGGAATAGTACTCATTTCATGGCCCAATTTTCAGTGCAATATATATATGTATATTCATAAGGTTTTCAATATGAATATGAACATGGGAATACTGAATGGTTTAAAATTAAGAAAGGT
>NW_006408520.1:42873692-42875490 GCF_000296735.1 Chrysochloris asiatica | reverse complement strand
ATGAGGTTGTGAAGAAGCTAGATCACTCATTCATTGATATAGCCTATCTAAACAGCAATTTGATAAGTTTTTTTGAAAAAACTAAGCACGCAAATATCATAAAACCCAGCCTTTGCACAGAGTGAAATAAAAACACATTTCTGGTAACCTCCATACATGAATTGTTATAATGGCTTTATTTGTAATAACAATAAACTTTTCAACAGTGAATAGTGAAGCAAACTATGATATATCAATACCAGGAAGTACTGCTGAGTAATAAAAATGGAAAACTATTTATATATTCAATAGCTTATATGACTATAAAGAAAATTATGTTGAGTATAAAGAAAAAAGTCAACCCCAAAAGGTAATATATTGCACCGTTCCCTAAATATAACACTCACAATGACAAGATTAAAAAAACAATGGAACAGAAAGTAGTTAGTTATAGTTATTGGTCCAGTGGTGAGGATTTTTGTTTTCTTTACATTGAGATGCAATCCATGCCAAAGTCTGTGGTCTTTCATCATCATCATATTTTAAGTCTTCTTCACTTTCAGCAAGCAATGTTGTATCATCTGCATATTGCAGGTTGTTTATGAATCTTTCTCCAATCCAGATGCCATGTTATACACACACACACACACACACACACACACACGTGAGTGAGTAAAAAAATTATCTGCACTCAGCTTGTAGAATTTATTTAAATCCGTTTTTAGAAAAGACTAATACATCATTTTTGACATAATCTACTTACTTTTCAATATACTTGTCCATCTATGAACACAATTTTTTATTCCCTTATTACGAAATGTTTTAGAATGAGCTGTGAGACATGAAGGCACAACTGTCTTCACTTCTTCATTAGAGGTGAATCTTTGTCCTCAAATGGCTTCTTTCAGGAGATCAAATGGGTGAAAGTCCAATGTAACAAGATTAGGATTGTAGGGAGGATACTTTAACACCTCAAAATTATGTTTTCACAGAGTGTCAATAGTGTGGACAGAGTTGTGGGACATTCGCTGATATGCAAAATCACAAAGCCCTTGGATAGCATTTTTGGTGGTAGTGTGCCACCCAGTCAGTTCCAACTCATAGTCATTCTTTATAAGGTTTCCAGGGCTGTAAATCTTTATGAGAGCAGAAAGTGTCATTGTTCTCCTGTGGAGCAACTGGTCAATTCAAAGTACTCACCTTGTGGTTAGCAGCCGAGCTCATAATGCACTATGCTACCAGAGCTCCTTTAGATAACAGTGCTCTGCATTTAATCCAAAATTTAAGTTTCAGCACTTCAGTGAGCATCTCATTGTTATGAACACTGTTGATTGTTGATACTTTTCCTGACAGTATTCCAATACTGGCCCAAGAGAATCCCAGAAAACTTAAGCATCAATTTTCCAACTGATGGTTGACTTTTGAACGTTGGCCTGGTTGGCCATTGAGTATGATTGCATTCCATACTCTACAATTTACTCTTAGGTTTGTAGTGATGAATCCATGTTTTGTCACCAGTAACTATTATTTAAATAACAACAAAAAACTTTTACCTTCCTTGGAGTATTGGTCCAATTTTCGTTTGCAGATGTCCAAACACTTCTGTTTATACTCTTTAATGATTTGTTTAGATATCCATCTCACAAACTTTTTGAAACCCAAGTCTGTCATGGATTATTTCATAGGCAGACCCATGGCTGATTTACAAATGATTTGCTACATAATCCACTGTCACTTGTCTGTTTGATGGAATCATTTCATATGCATGCTCAATGCTGTCATCAGAATGGATGTGTACTGGAATTTTGATATAAAAGTT
>NW_006408520.1:42872450-42872948 GCF_000296735.1 Chrysochloris asiatica | reverse complement strand
AAAGATTTCAATTGTTATTCCATCAATGCCTGGTGCCTTGTACTTTGCCAATTCCTTCAATGCACCTTGGACTTCCTCCCTCGGTATCATTGGCTCTTGATCATATGCTACCTCTTGAAATGGTTGAACATTAGCCATTTCCTTTTACTACAGTGACTCTGTGTATTCCTTCCATTTTCTCTTGAGCTCTCTGCATCAATCAATAATTTGCTCAGAGTATCTTTAAGTAACGAAAGTTGAGGCTTGAATTTTTTCTTCAGTTCCCCCAGCTTGAGAAATGCTGAGCTTGTTCTTTCTTTTTGGTTATCTGATTCTAGATCTTTGCACATTTTGTTGTAATATTTGGGTGGGGTGAGGGGAGGGAGGGGAAGGTGGAGCACAGGGTAGAAGTTAGACACACGGTAGTTTGGGTGCTAGGAAGGGGGGCATTACACAAGAAGGGGAGAGGAGCATGGAAGAACAAAGTGGACAGGAAAACAATTAGGCAGGTTTGCATGG
>NW_006408520.1:42870773-42871925 GCF_000296735.1 Chrysochloris asiatica | reverse complement strand
AATTCAATCAGTACACCTGAAAAAAGGTTGAATTATTTTTACTGAAAAAAAACAACCCAAACCAAAACCAAAAAAACAGCAGAAACTAGAAATTAATTAACAGGTGATAAGATATTAGAGATTTTAGATAAACACTTTCAACAACTATTGTGATATATTCTAAAATATAAAGAAAGTAATAAGGAAAATAAATCCACAAGACAAATAGAATCTATGTAAACAAGCAAATAGAAAACTTACAACTGAGAAGCTTAATGGTGGCTAGGGTGGGAGTGGTGGTGCAGTGAGGTTCACTGTCAGCAATACCACAGAATACCAGGCAAAGCAGATTAAGGGCAGAGCTCAAAAACTCAAACCACATAGGTAGGGATATTTTAAAAGTTTGAATGAAGAATTATAGCTAGTGGAACTTGTAGCAAAAGTAAGAAATTGTGTACTTTTGAATCTGCTGGGCTCAGCAGCCCAGAGCCAATTATTTGGGGGAGACCAAATGGCAAGACCAAGAGGGAGAGCAGACACAACATGAAAAAAATGCCGCAAAGGTGGACAATACACTTTGTTAATTTTGCTTTGTTCTGATTTCCATTTGGAGGGTATCAGTTCATTGGCCCACCACTGTTTGTGCACCTACATTCTGGTGACTAGTTGGGGAGGTTCCTGAACGAGTGGACAGCCCCCCACCAGAACCACTGGTAGATTCTTCTGCCATGCATGCACAGATACTCTCAGCCCAAGAGCTGGCTACAAACTGTTTATTGTTTTGTTTTAATAAGGAAAAGACAGAACAAGGGGTGTGAAAAGGGAATAAGAGTTTAAAAACAAAACAGGATGAAAATTAAATTAAATCCTGAGGTACAGCATAACAAACAACAGTGGCATTTCGAAATCTCTCAGGCAGATTTGAAGGCAAGAAGCTGAAAGAGGACATTAAAATAATACTCCTATTAGGCTACAGCTTTTTTTTTTTCCTTCTTCTTATCTCCCTCCTCTTGCTTTTCTGCGATTATAGACTATAGTATCCAGTCTAGATTTTGTTGTTGTTGTAGTTGGTGTTTATTTTTTTTTCTTGTCTTTATTTGCTGTCGCTGTTTTGCTGTTTTATGCTCCCTCTTCTACCTTTGGGGGACTCTTTCTCTCCCTATATTACCCAAG
>NW_006408520.1:42867410-42870673 GCF_000296735.1 Chrysochloris asiatica | reverse complement strand
GAAGCTGCGAGCTAAGCCCTACAACATTCAATAGACTCTTGTCAACCCGTATGGAGACCTGGTTGGCCAGCAGTGTGGCAAGGCCTGGAGACTCTTGGGCCCAGAGTCAGTGACATAGCCACAGAAGACTAGAGTGGAGAGTGAAGCATCCAGCTGATAAGAAAAAATGGCTTATGCATTAGAACACCCACACTTGCAGATATTACCCACTTGACCTGGCTTCAGTGATTGGATGATCAGAACTCAACTAGAAGAAGAAAGAAGAGGAAAAAAAGAGTAATCTAATACAATTTGATGAATTTGACCTACACCTATAGATGCAGTAGCTCAAAAGACGGAATAAATTTTTATAGTGAAGATTATTCCCACGCCCTCCATACACAGAGTAGACAGGGATGGGCAACTTGGACACTGGCTACCCAAAATGGGAGGAGGGGGCTACAAAGTCAAGAAGTGACTGGCTTACAAGCTTTCAAGAGGGAGCCTAGATCCAGAGGGCATGGAAGAAGGTTAAATCGCCACTGAGTAGTATCCAATCTGTCTGTACGGGGCTAATGAAAGCAGATGCGGATAGGTCTCTTGTGATACAATATTGAATGGTTTTTATAGGAAGTGCTTGTGAGGGTTGGTAATGTAAACGTAGACATTTTGTAATAAAAGAAGGGGAGTGACTGACTTTGTAGTCTAGGATTGGAGGTCCCTGGGATCCTCAAGGGAGAAGAATGGAGAGCGGGACCCTACCCAGAGAAGCAGTGTTGTCAGAGATGATGACATGGAAAGATGGCACGGCTGGGGAATTAGACCCAGAGAGGAAGAAGGGCTGTGTGCTGACAACTCGGGGCAGGCGGGGGGTGGGGGCAGGCTTGCTGGTTGGTTGATGATGCATGGAGGGGATTGTAACCATGCAATTAAATGATATGTATATGTATGAATGTAAAGCTAATGTTCTCCCATGTAAACGATCACATAATTCACAATAAAATATTAAAAAAAAAAAACTTACAACAAAAAAATTCAATGCTTAAATTAAGAATTCCGTAAATATCTTAATGAAGAGATTAGACACCAAAGAAAAATAATAATTAACTAAAATACAGTGATGTGAAAAATGTCCAAAGTGAAACAGAACAAGCTTAAGCAGTTGTAAATGCAGCATTGTTCATAGGGGATATGTTCAACAGAATGGAAAAGGGTTTAAATGGAAAAAAATTAAAGGAAAGAAGAAAAACTTATCATATTGGCTAATATTTCACTTGATTTAATATATTAATCTATAGTTTCAAAAAGCTCAAAAAGCCCATAAGAACACATTTAAAATTCATAAAATGTTAAACTAGTGAAAAGAGAAAAATTTAAATGAAGCTTCTTTAAAAGAATAAACATAAACCTTATAAATGATTTGATCTCAGAAACACGAAACCCAGAAGCATATGGAATGAAATACAAAGATGAAAGAAATTGACTAGCAGGTTTGAAAATACCCTTCTATTGAAAATATCCTTTGAAGATGTAAGCAGAACACTGTCATTTTCACACAAGAAAAAAATATGAGCTAATTTGTTAGTAGCAACCCTGCACACGTAAAACTCTAAATGGATAAATGCATAAATAAATGTGTACTGATTGTATAATATATTACACTATAATTTCTAATCACTGAAAATTGTGAAAGAAAAGCATAATTCTGGAGATTACAGCATCTGTGCTAATTGCTGTCAAATTTAGTTTGGGACACTTGTTTATTCTGAGGTCAAAGTTCAATTTTAGAGAGTAAATTCTTTCTGGTCATAATATACATATAAAATGACAATCACAAACAAATAAAGCATAATGATAGAAAATAAATTAAATTAATATAAACTGTTTTTTCTGTACCTTGAATAGCATATTGTCCTTTCCCTTATAAAAACCTACCACCAAATTGTAAAAAATATGAACTTTTATAATTATTCTTAGAACAAATTGAGCAAGCATTATTTTCTGGACTAGTAGCACTGTAGGATAAGCAATGAACTGCTAAATACAATGTTGGCAGTTCAAACCCACCAGCTGCTCTGTAGGAGAAAGATAAAGCTTTCTGCTCCAGTAAAGATTTTCAGCCTCAAAAACTCTACAAATGGTCTCTATAATAATCAGTGGATGATAACTGTAAGGTCTATAAGTTTGATAGTTCAAACCCACAAACCAGTGCCCAGAAAATCTATATAGAGTTGCTATAAATTAAAACTAACTCTATGGCACTTTACAATAACAGCAACACATGAGTCACAATGACTAGATGGCAATGTTTTTTGTTTATTTGTTTTAATTTTTGGATATAAACACGGTGATTCCATTGACATGCTTTTAATTAATACTATATTATCTGTTCAAACTGAAAAATAGATGATATGTACAAACATAAAGTGTATAGAAATGTAAGAAATTTTGCCTTGGAAAATGAATTGACAATCATCTGGAGTTAGTGTAGTGGCATTTAGCATTCGTATCACCCATAAGTGACTGCTATATTGATATAATTATTATCAGCATTTACTCTGGAAACAGTTAATCTATTACTTAGTATGTATCTGGAACTGAGTCAAGGAAAATATCAGATAGAAAGTAGTTCTTTAGTGATTAGCAGTCTTTGTAAGTAACTCAGGCTTGTAAACCCAGCTGTATGATTGCCTCCATTTAATCGCCTTTTTCATTTTTAAAAAGCCACCAGTTATCTTGGAAAAAAAACAACAACAAAGTATAAGCCTCTTTTTCAAAGATGGAAAATTGTATCTTACTGTAGAGGTACATAATGCATTGATGCTGATAACAAAATGGAATAAAGAAAAATTAAAGACATTTAGAACCTGGTTCTTACAAGATAGATTCACAGTCCTTTTACTGACATTATATAAATCAACACAAAAGAAATAACACACTCCTAAGGCGAAGAAAGAATACAGCAGGAGTTCTGAGTTGGAAAGAAATTTAGGAGGATGGGTTTGCTGGACCAAATACAGGGAACTAGTAAACTGGAAAGAGAGATCAGAACAAAATGAGCATATATGGAAAGAGCAGAGTGACTTTGGCACTGGCAGCCAATCTCAGATGCTGCATTTGGTGCTTAGGTTATGTTAAGTTAGCAGTTTGTGGATTTTCAAATTTAGGAGAGCATCATGCAAAGTTCCCACTAGGATGTGAGGTGAGAAACAGATTTTCAGACTTGTGTGCCACATTTTCCCTTAAAATTCACACCTCACAAATTACAAAAAAAAAAAAAAAAA
>NW_006408520.1:42864832-42866935 GCF_000296735.1 Chrysochloris asiatica | reverse complement strand
ATCATCCTTAAAATTCTATTTTGATTCTACATTTATAGCTTAGATTAGATTCTAAACTCTTTAACAAGACAGACACATTTCACAGTCCAGATCCTGCTTATCTCACACCTTCCCCTTATACTCCCAGATCCAGACCTAATAATACAGTAAAAAGAGCAAACATTTATTAAGTGCTGACTATACACAAAGGAGCTCTGGCAGTGTAGTGGTTATGAATCAGGCTGCTAATATTAAGGTCGTCAGTTCGAAACTACCAGCTGCTCAGCAGGGGAAAGATGAGGGTTTCTGCTCCCGTAAAGATTTACAGACTCAGAAACCCTGTACAGAGTTGGAACTGATTCCATGGCACATCACAACAACATACACAAAGAACTTTTAATTATTATAATGTTGTTGTTGTTAAGAGCCATCAAGTTGATTTAGACCCATAGGGGCCCTGTACAGGGTTTCCAAGGAGAAGCTGGTGAGCTTGAACTGCCGACCTTGCAGTTCAAATGGCTTTGCAGTTTGGTGCATTAACCCACAGCGCCACACCAGGACTCCATACCAAAATTAATGTGGAGAACATGTTATACCAACTGACCTAGATGACCAACAAGACTATGATCCTTAGTAAACAAGTCAGAGACAAGATTCAGATTATGAGGTTTATGAGGAAAGTGAATAGGGTATAATTCAGGATCAGAAACAACTGAGGATGCAGCAGTCCTCCATTCAGGAACCTCTTTTCTGCTGTACTGCAGAAATGTGTCAGTCTTGTCTTCTTTCTCTCAGCCACATAGTCCCTCAACCTCTGCCTTGCTTGGGCAAGTGTTAAAAAGCTCCTTTAGCCAGTCTGTAAATGCCCAATTGGCACAATCTGAAAGTCAGCCTCTTTCCTATAGGTAGTCAGCTTTCCTCAGTACATGGATCTGGATGACTGCAACTGCTCTATCTGTTGTTTTTAACTGCTGTGCTCCTCCCAGTACCAAGAACCTGATTTTCACTTTCAGTGTCCAGAATGTGAGAAAATTAATTTCTGTTCTTTAAAGTCACCTGCTTTGTGTATTTCGTTTTGGCAGGGCTATGTATTTAGTTTTGGAGTCAAAAAAACAAAAATGAAGATGAACACACTCAACATTTCTCAAGCTGGAGGAACTGAAGAAAAAAATTCAAGCCTTGGCTTTCATTATTGAAGGATTTTCTGGGCAAACTATTGAGTAGTGCAGAAAGCATCACAAGAAGATGGAGGTGATACACAGAGTCAATGTACCAAAAGGAAATGTTTGATATTCAACTGTTTCAAGAGGCAACATATAATTAAGAGCCAATGATACTGAAGGAGGAGGTCCAAGGTGCATTGAAGGAATTGGCAAAGAACAAGGCACCAGGAATTGGTGGAATAAAAATTGAAATATTTCAAGAAAGTGAGGTGGAACAGGAGGTACTCACTCATCTATGCCAATGAATTTGGAAGACAACTATCTGGCTGACTGTTTGGAAGAGATTAATATTTGTGCCCTTTTTAAAGAGAGGTGACCCAACAGAATGCAGAAATCATCAGGCAATAGCTTTGATATTCATGTGAGTAAAGTGTTACCAAAGGTAATACAGAAATGGCTGCAATCATACATTGACAGAGAACATCCAGAGGTTCAAGCTGGATTCAGAAAAAGATGTGGAATGAGGCATATCTGCATGAGAAGGAATTCAGAAGACTGATATGGAAACAAATTAAAATGCTCCATAGAGGGGGCAAGGAAAATAAGGAAGAAGTCAGGAAAATGCTATAGAAGCAATCCAAAATATATATATAGTATTGGAAACAATTCAAAACCTGCAAAAAAAAAAAAAAAAAAGGTCCAGATGATTAATAATAAAATATCAGAAATGGACAACACACTGAAAAAGAAAAGGAGGAGAATTTGGAGAAGGAAGCCAGGACCATCAAGCTGGAAGACAAATCTCTCTATACTGCTAAAATAGAAGAACAAGAAGAAAAAAAAAAAGATAAAAAATCTGAAGAGAGTATAAGATTCATGCTGGGTAACATGAAGAGGAATAACTTGTGAATGATTGGCATTCCAGAACAGGAAGAATCAGAGAAGTCCATAGAGAAGATAC
>NW_006408520.1:42859315-42859931 GCF_000296735.1 Chrysochloris asiatica | reverse complement strand
ATTGCATAAGACCATAGGTGGAATCCTGATCCTCATCCAGAACATTTTGAGGTTGGAAATTTCCACTGAAAGGACAAGCAGACCAGTCTGGAATGGCTTAAATTAACAGAAGATACTTTTTGAAAGAAAGACATGCAGGAAAAATAAAAAAAACAATAACGGTTATCTAAATGACTACTACAAGAACAAGCAAGTTGTTTGCCCAGAAGCCATTAAGGCAAGTGGGCAGGTCCCCTCAGGGAAAACCCCCTTCCGAGGAGACTAAGATTCAAGGGAAAAACAGTAGCAAGCAGTCATATGGTCTTGTTGCTGAGCACATTGATTACTGATAATGGGAAATTGGGAAAACCAGCAATGAAGTTATGAACTAAGTCTGACCACGTTCAATAGACTCCTGTGAACCTGTGTTGAGACCTGGTATGGCAAGACTTGGAGACTCCTGGGCCCAGAGACAGTGACATGGCCACAGAGGACAAAAGCAGAGAGTAAAGCATCCAGCTGATATGAAGTGAAGGGAGATGCACAAGAACACCCATACTTGCAGATAGTACCCACTTGACCTGACTTCAATTGCTGGATGATCAGAACTGGATTAGAAGAAATAAGAGGAAAAAAA
>NW_006408520.1:42856293-42858300 GCF_000296735.1 Chrysochloris asiatica | reverse complement strand
TTCGAAAGGAAAAGTTTCACACTAAGCTCCTGCTGCAGAATGATTTTTGGAGCCCAAGACTATTATTCTTATTAACTCCTCAGCTCCACCACAGAACTGTACTGACTAATAAAAGAGAGAATCTGATACGTGTATCCTTCCACCCAAGAATCAGCAAAGCAATGTTCTTCTATATTTCTATCTACGTGATTCATGAGTCATATTTATTGATCTAAACTTTACTATGCCATGTTCTTTCAATTACATGAAACTTTTAAAACATTATCATTTGCTTAGAATATTCTTTATCTCCTTGTTTATTTGCACAATAGTTGCCAATTTTTCAAGTTTTAACTTTACAGTTATTTTCTCTTTGAAATCTATTTTGATATCCTACATGAGGTAAGAATCGTCATCTTCCTCTTTTGTGTTCCATCAAATCTAAATATCATGTGCATATAATATTTTATTGTACTCATTTGTTTTATATGTCATACCTACCCTCCACACAGTACTTTAAACACTTCAGGAGATTAGCAACATTTAGCAAATAATAGGAGATTGGAGAAAGTTTGATTTATTAATGAAGAAATGAATTAATCATATGAAGATAATATTCTGCAGCTTTATTACTTTCTTTAAGTCAGCATAATAAGAATATTCGATAAACACAAAGTGCTTTTGATATTTAGTAATGTGAGGAAAGTGCTTTTCACTAAGAAATAAGTTAGAAATTTTGGTTCCTACGTATTTCGATGGTGATCAATCCAGAACTGAAAGTTTCTGTTATCTGTGGGGGAAATTATTTAAGTTTTCCAAATATAAGTTGTCTCATTAATAAATTGATTAAAAGTGGTGTCTTATATCTTAAAGGAGCAGATGAAAACTAAAGAATGTTAACTTATATGTATGTTATTTACCCTTTGACTCTCTTTTTCTATGATAATGTCTTATTTGCTTTATATCGTGTAGTAACTGAGATTGGTTTTGACTAATATTAATATGAATTGATATTGGTTTTGACTAATATTTTGGGAAGAAGTAAATTTCACAATTTCAGAATGTAGAAGAAATGCATTATAAAAATTTTTAAAGTAAATTATCAGAGTTTATTAATATATAGTATTTTCAGCTTTTCCTTAATGCTTTTTTAAACTCAAGATCTCTTATAAAATTGTTCTTTTGTCAGAGGAAAGCAATAATATTATGAAATTTGGGTAGGGAAGACAAGATATTCTAACAGCCAGCAGTGAGCAGTAGACTGTATATTTAAAAATTATTTCAAGAGTCCTAATGCAATGCTGTAGGAAAAGCACTGGTATGTGATCCACCAGGTCAGTTCAAACCCACCAGTCACTCCTTGGAAACCATATAGAGTCGCTTTGAGTCAAAACCAACTTGATGCCACTTAATAGCAACAACTGATAACATAAAAATTTAAAAGACCATAATATTAGTCTGCAAAAAATAATTAAGATGTATGAAAGGATTGTAAAATTTGTCCAAGACAATAAAGTTTAAAATCTAAAAACGTAATCTTGATGAGGTGGGGAAGGAAGTAGCGTTAGGGGTAGATAGCAAAGATGAGAAATGATAAAATATTAACTGATCTGTGTTGATATTTTACCATTTGTGGTATTTTATGACACTTGAAAATGTATTGTTACATTTCAACTTCTGGCTGATATTTTTTCACTGAATATAAAAAGGAAAACTAGCACTATGTTCAAAATAAAAAGTAGGTTTATTCCCCTCTCTTGCATGTAAAATTGAGAACGGAGACTAGTGAACTATACAGAGAAGTTAGGTTAAAAAGGAACAACAGTCTATCATAGTAATATTCCATAAATAAAGTCCTTATGACTATTTTTATATTTGCAAATTGATTTCCAGAGAGACATACATAGAAAAATACTTTTGTGAAACTTCTTTGTTTAGTAATTGTTCTGTTATTTGTGTCAGTTTTAGTGTTATCAATCAGTTTTCATAAACATTATAATAAAGAACATACAAATATATCACTGTTCT
>NW_006408520.1:42855052-42855918 GCF_000296735.1 Chrysochloris asiatica | reverse complement strand
ATGAATCTAGAGTCCTCAGCTGCTCCCTCCCTCCATGTCCCCATCCTGCCTCCATATTTCATGTCTCTGTTTCTCGGGATAAGGTCTCGCATTCCACTTGTGCTCTTCTCCCTTGATGGTCCTGTTTCTGGACTGTAAGATTAACTACTTCCCTGGTTTTGTTACAAAACTTCTACCTTTACAACTGTGAAAGTCACAATTAGTTATGATAACTACTGAATCATAAAAATCTTATCCCCATCTCTTTTTACAAGATCCATCTAGTCAAGATGAAAACTATTCAGTGGGGACTCTATCTTCCCCAACACATTCTGAAATTAAACTCCCTCTTGAAACCTTGTAAGCCAGTCACTTTGTGCCTTTAATACCCACTCATTTTGGTAGCCAATGTCTAAGTTGCCTGTCCTTATCTACCCTGTATACAGGGGAGATAGCATTGATACTTGATGTGAGGACTCCTTCCCTCTCTGTTGGTATTTTGAGCTACTATTGTCATGCGTATAGGTCAAGTTTATCAGATTGTAGCAATTTACCCTCGTTTCCTTTATCAAAAATTGTTTTATTTTTTATCTTCCTGTAGTCGAGTTCTTATTATCAAGACATCAAGGCTAGGTCAGATGAGTACTATCTGCAAGTTTGGGTGTTTTTGTGTGTTTCTCCTCCCTTTATATCAGCTGGATGCTTCACTCTCAACTCTAGGTCTCTGTGGCTATGCCCTTGTCTTGTTTAAGGCAAATATCCTTAAACACACACACAGAGAGAAACATATACACTCACATGTACACTCTGTCTCATTAATTGCCATGTGTAAGTAAAGAGTACAAATCAGATGATGTTTGGGATTTATTCACAGCCAAATCTACCTT
>NW_006408520.1:42847296-42852354 GCF_000296735.1 Chrysochloris asiatica | reverse complement strand
GTTGTCAGGAAGGACCATTCACAAGAGGATATCATATTTGGTAAAGTGGAGGATCAGAGAAAAAGAGAGAGACCTCCAGAGAGATGGATTGGCAGAGTAGCAGCAAAATGGGCTCAAGTGTGGCAACAATTTTGAGGGTGGCCCAGGATCGGACAGTGTTATGTTCTGTTGTGCATAGGGTCACTATGAGTTGGTACCGACTTGATGACACCTAACAACAACAACAACAGGATCATGTAGCATAGTGGCTACAATTCAGGCTTCTAACCTCAGTAGTTTGAAACTACCAGTCATTCAGTGGGAGAAAGAGGAGGCTTTCTGCTCCCATAAAGATTTACAACCTTGGAAACACTATATAAGGTCACCATAAACAGGAATCTACTCCACGGAATAGTCACCATCACCAGGATCATGTGCCTCTTAGTTCTCAGACTGACGTTTTTGCTCTTTTATTTTTCTAAACTTTTTATTGTGAATTCAGTGAAGATTAACAGACAAGATCATCAGTTTTACTTTTAACCAATCATGCATTTTGTTTCATCTCAATGATTACACTTTAAATATTTAACTATGCGAATTTGTGCCACAAATTTGCATAGTTAAATATGTCATTTGATTTTTCATTGCTGCTTTCATGAATCTTGATATCCGTATCCAAGAAAAATGAAATCTTGAACAGCTTCAATCTTTTCTCCACTTATCGTGGTATTATTTATTGACCCAATGGTGAGGATTTTTGTTTTCTTTACATTGAGGTGCAACTCATATTGAAGGCTGTGGTCTTTGATCTTCATCAGAAAGTATTTTAAGTGCTCTTTGATTTCACCAAGTAGGTTGGATCCTATGCTTATCACAGATTACTAATGAGTCTTCCTTCAATCCTGATGCCATATTCTTCTTCATATAATCCAACTTCTCAGATCATTTGCTCAGAATACATATTGAGTAAACATGGCAGAAAGATACAACCCTGGTGTACTGCTTTCTTGATTTTAAACAATTCAGTCATGCCTTGTTCTGTTTCCATGATTGCCTGTTGGTCTATGTACAGGTGGCTCGTGAACACAAGTAAGTGTTCTGGAAGACCCATTCTTCACAGTGTTATGCAAAGCTTGTCAAAATCCATGAAGTCTAAAGCCTTTGCATTGTCAATAATAAAGCACAGGTAAACATCTTTCTGGTATTCTCTCTTTTCAGCCAAGATTCATTTGACATCAGCAATGATATCCCTCCTTCAATGTCCTCTTCTGAATCTGGCTTGAACCTCTGTCAGTTCCCTGTTTTCAACCATTTAAAAATTATCTTTAGCTAAACTGTTCTTGTATATGATACTATTGATATTGTATGATGATATCTGAATTCCATTGGGTTGCCTCTCTTTGGAATGGGTAGAAATATGGATCTCTTCGAATCAGTTGATCAAGTAGCTGTCTTCCAAATTTCTTGGCATAGATGAGTACGCCTCCCATGCTATAAGATTTCAATTTGTTTTCCATCAATTCCTTTAGCTTTGTTCTTTCTAAATCTTAGATTTCTTCTGTGAGTATCATTGGCTCTTGATCATATGCTACCTCTTGAAATGGTTTAACATCTACCATTTCTATTTGGTCCTGTGACTCTATATTTTCCTTCCATTTTCTTTAGATGTTTTCTATATCCTTCAATATTTTGTCATAGATTCATTTTTCAAGCTGAGGCTTGAATTTTTCTTCAGCTCTTTCTGCTTGAGAAATGCTGAATATGTTCTTCCTTTTTATTTTTTAACTCCAGGTCTTTGCACATTTCATTATGATACTTGACTTTATTTTCTTGAGCTGCCCTTTGAAACTTTCTATACAACTCTTTTACCTCCTTGTTTCTTCCATTTGCTTCAGCATCACTACAGAGGAGAGCAAATTTCTGAGTCTCTTCTGACATTAATTTTGGTCTTTTCTTTCATTCTTATCTTCTTAATGTCTTTTGCTTTCTTTCTGCATGGTTTTCTTGATTTCTTCCCAAACTTTTCTTGTCTTCATTTGTTATTTTCTAATACATCAAATCTGTTCGTTCAGTTATCTCCAAATCAGATGTAGTATGTTCAAGGTCATATTTTGGATCTCATGGACTTGCCCTAATTTTTTTCAGCTTCGCATAAACTTGAAACAATTAATGGTCTATTTCATTCTCTTTCATCTGGTTTAGAGAATAGTTGTTGTTATTTAGTGTCATCGAGTCGATTCTGACCCATAGAGACCCTGTATAATGTTTCCAAGGAGTCTCTGGTGAGTTTGAACCACCAACTTTGCAGTTCAAATGACTTTGCAGTCTGACACGTTAGCCCACAGCACCACACCAGGACTCAGGTTTAAAGAATAGAATATCAAAAAGACATTTACTTGTGCTCTATTGAAAATGCAAAGACTTTTTACTAAGTAGATCTTGACAAACTATGATACTGTTATGAAGAATGGGTTCTAGAACAATCAATTGTTCTCACTAATAGCCTGTACATAGACCAAGAGGTTGTCATTAGAACAAGACAAGGATATAATGAATGGTTTTAAATTAGAAGAAGTATGCTCCATGGTTGTATCCTTTCACCACATATTCAATCCGTGCACTGAGAAAACGATCTAAGAATCTGGATTACATGAAGAAGAATGTTTGGCTTCAGGTTTGGAGGGAAGCTTATTAACCACATGTACTATGCATATAATGCATCCTTGCTTCCTAGAAGTGAAAAGGACTTAAAATACTGATGAATACCTATGGCCACTGTCCTCAGTATGGATTGCATCTCAATGTGAAAAACAAAAACAAAAATCCTCACCACTGAACTAATAAATATCATCATAATAAATGGAGAAAATATTTTATTTTTCAAGGTCTTCATTTTACTTGAATCCATAATCAAAACTTATGGAAGCAACAGTTGAGAAATCAGGTAACATATTCCATTAGGCAAATCTGCTGAAAAAACCCTCTTTAAAGTGTTAAAGCTCACTGGCCATTCCTTGGAAACCCTATACAGGATTGCTAAATTGGAACTGATTCAATGACACTCAATAACAACAAAGGTTTAAAGAGCAAAGATACCAGTTTGAAGGCTAAGATGCTGTTTATCCATGCCATGGTACATTCAATGACCCCATATGCATGTGAAATTTGGAAAATGAATAAAGATAATCATAGACTAAAGAATGGATTTGAATCATGATGTTCTGGAAGAATATTAAAATTACCAAGGACTCTCACAATAATCAACAAATTTCTTTTAGAGGAAGTGCAGCCAAAATGGTCCTTAGGAGCCAGGATGGTGAGCCTTCATCTCTCACACCTTGGACATGTTATCAGGTGGCATGAGTCCCTGGAGAAAGACATCCTACTTGGTGAAGTGGAAGGTCAGCATAGAAAGGAAGACCCCAAATGAGATAGATTGTCACAGTGATAGCAGCAATTGACTGAAACCTGACAACAACTGTGAGGATGGTGTAGGACCAGACAGTTTTATGTTCTGTTTTGCTTAGGGTCACTGTGAATCTGCACTGACTGGAGGACACCTGACAACAATAATCACTACCTCCCTTTTGGGAGCTCATCTTACATTCTCCTGTGTTTTGAAGTTTCTCTAACTAGTATAAAGTTTAGAAAGTAGATTTTTCAGCCCTAAATACAGCCCACAATTTATCTGATGATCAGTTAACTTAGATTGGTGAACTTTGGGGAAAAAAAAATCTTTTCTAAATTAGGCAGTTTCTTTTTCTCACCACCTACTCAGATCATATTATCTCTCTTTATAGGAATTTGCTTAAGATCATAATATATAGACAAGTTGTTTAACTATCCTCTTCTTTTTTATGCCTTGTATCCTAAAGTTCAAACCCATATAGGCAAATCATCTGATTGCCCGCATCCAATAAATAAGAATTTACAACTTAGGACAATTACCTACTTACAAGCTGAGACATTCTGTGTTCCATGTCAATCCTTACAATTAGAAATTTTAGGATATTTTATTTTCAAAATTCTGCTTACTAAATTTTTGTATTGCTATGTATGATTCTATTTGATCAATGTTTTTAAAATTTGACATGTCTGAAATAAGATTTATTGTGCACTGTGGTGCCTTGAATTTACTTGACATGCCTTTTCTTTCCAATATCTTCTTAATTACCACCAAGTGGTTGGGTGGGACCATGCGAATAAGGTATACAGGACTCTAAGGCTGGCATTGGTTAATTTTTCCCTACTGCTAGGTTTATAAGGAGCCATCTCAGAAGCAGATATAGAAGCTCACAGGACCTTCAAGAAGGATGAGCATAAGTGGAGCATGAGAAATCAAGAGGTGATGGCAAGTGGTTACAGTAGAGACAACAACAGAGACAACAGCAGAGGCAGTAGGACAGAGAGACAGAATAGCGTACAGCTCTAGGTTTGTAGACTGAGTAAAGCTGAAGCCTACAGGCAGGAGTCTGGTTTTCAGAATGTGCCCTCCAGGCATACACAGCCTTGCTAAAAGAGCTGTTTCACTTGCTGGAGCAGGAAAGAGACCAAGGGGTCACAATACTGAGAGACCAAAGACAAAAGTGAGGTGTGTCTGCAATTTGGCAGACAAGAGGCTTTCCTGACAGGAGAACTGCTGAATCCTAAGTTGGTTTTGATCCTGAATTGTACCATGTTCATTTCCCCTAATAAGCCAGATAATCGTGAGTATCATTGCATGCTCTTTGTGGCCATTACAATGAATTATCTAACTCACATATGAAGCACAGAGTACTGTGGGAGGAATATCTGGCTCCAGAATACAATAAAGAAAGTTGTAGTGTGGAAGTATGTGTGACCTCTGCTTCAAAATCTGCTTTGGGTCAATTATGAGTTTGACTCTCTTTTTCCCTTTTGGAGATCAGGGCAAGTCAAACATGGGCTTCTACATTGTAGCACTTTGTAGCACTCAATTTTTAATTGATAATTTTTTTTTTTTTTTTTTTATAGTTTGTGTCTATATTTGTGCAGTTATTTTCTCTAGGATTGATGCCGTAGTATATTGATTACAAATCTGGCTGTGAACCTTAAGGTCAG
>NW_006408520.1:42845550-42847196 GCF_000296735.1 Chrysochloris asiatica | reverse complement strand
ACATTGTAGCACTTTGTAGCACTCAATTTTTAATTAATTTTTTTTTTTTTTTTTTTTTTAGAGTTGGTGTATAAATTAGTGCAGTGATAGTCCCTAGGATTGATGTGGTAGTATAGTGATTACAAATCTGGCTGTGAACCTTAAGGTCAGCAATTCGAAACTACGAGCTGTTCCATGGGAGAAAGATGAGGCTTTCTGCTCCCATAAATATTTACAGCCTCGGAAACCCTGTACAGGATTGCTATGAGTCAGAACCGACTCCACGGCACATAACCAACCAATCATTCTTTCATTACTTAAAAGTTTTGCTAGTGACAAAAATTCAGGTAGTTTAGCATGATATCTAATATAACTAAGATATACATGACCCACATGACTATTAGTTCAAGGACTCAAAATATATCACTGAGAATCTTTCTCTTTTCTATTCTGAGCTCTACTTTCTTTTAAGTTTGTCTTATTATGAATCATATTTTCTCTATTTATGGTGAAGATGAATAACTTACATTGTGGTGCTGTGGTTTAAAACACCAAACTGCAAAGTCATTTGAACTGCAAGGTCGGCAGTTCAAGCTCACCAGCTGCTCCTTGGAAACCCTGTAGAGGGTCACTGTGGGTCAGAACCAACTCTACAGCACTTAACAACAACAACATAAATTTTGTGGTGATTTGTATGTTGCTGGCATACTGGAAGCTATATCAGCAATATTTTAAATATTGGCAGGCTGAACCATGATGGACATATTAAGCTTCAGCTGAGCATACAGACTAAGAAGGAGTAGAAGACTACTTCTGAATGTTTAGTCATTATAAAGCTTACATATAGCAGAGGACATTGTCAGTTATAGTATTGGAAGTCGAAAACATCATGTCTACCATAGCAGGGGACATTGTCAGATATAATGCTGGAAGTTGAGCCACTCAGGTTGGAAGGCATTCATTATTCAACTGGGGAAGAGCTGCCACCTCAGAGTAAAGTTGACAGTGATGATGCAAATGGAGTAGAACCTTCATTTATTGATGAGGCCAAACTCAAAATGATGAGAAACTGCTATGAACATTCATCAATAATTGGAACATGGTATATACAAAGCATGAATCTAGGAAAACTGGAAATTGTCAAAAATGAGTTGCAATGCAAAAAGATTGATATTTTAAGTATTAGTGAATCTAAATGGACTGGTATTGGCCATTTTGAGTCTGACAATCATATGGCTTACTGTGGCAGAACAGCAAATTCAAGAGGAAGGGCCTCATATTCATCATTAAAAGAGTATCTCAAGATCTATCTTGAAGCATAATGCTGTCTGTGATAGGATAATATCTATATTATTACTACTTTTATGGAAATTATTCATGAACCACTAAAGACAGTGAAAATGAAACTGAAAAAGTCTTCCAACGTCTTTGGAGAGCTGATGTGGCACTGTAGGATAAGCACTGGACAGCAATGTCAGTTTGATTCAAAGGTAGGCAGTTCAAACCCACTAAGGAGCTCTGGTAGCATAGTGGCTACGAATCGGGCTCCAAACCTTAAGGTCAGCGGTACGAAACTACCAGCCGCTCCAAGGGAGAAAGATGAGGCTTTCTACTCCCGTAAAGATTTACACCCTCGGAAACCCTGTACAGGGTCGCTATGGGTCGGA
>NW_006408520.1:42827097-42838320 GCF_000296735.1 Chrysochloris asiatica | reverse complement strand
CATCTCATCTATTCTACTCCTCTGCCCTTTCAAAGAGTTTTCTATTTCTGCCATTTTGTTGTTGATTCTTTGGACCTCTTTCTGTAGGTTTTGGAATGTTACCAATGCTGTATCTATCTTGTTTGGTTGTTCCTGTAGTGCTTTTCTGACTTCTTGCTTATTTTTCTCAACTCCATTGTAAAGTGTTTTGAAACATTTTAGAATCATTTTTCTGAATTCTTTCTCAGGTATTTCCAAGGCCTGCCCTCTTTCCAGCATGGAGAGAAGGTCTACTTCTGGTTCACTTATCTCAGATATTTTATCTTTTTTCTGGACATGTGCCAATATGGTCATCTGCTTTTCCTTCTTGGTCATGTTTAATGTTTATCTGTGGCCCTAATAATTAATTATGTACTTTGGTAATTTTTTATGTTTTCTGATTGCCTCCAGGAAGATGTGATCAGGATGTGGTCTTCCCTTTTCACTCTTCTATGTGACAGCCAAACAACACCAGTCGGGTAGAAAACAAAGCCAAAATCAAAATCAAGAACAAAAACGGAGTTTTCTGATAGCAGAAGGGAAGCTATGTGACCATCAAGCAACACTAGTCGGGTAGAAAACAAAATCAAAAGCAAAGTCAAAAACAAAGTGATAATGAGATTAAAAAAAAAAAAAAAAATCAAGACATAGAACAACAACAACAAAAACCAAAGGACAAAAAAAAGAGAAAGAATTCAGCATCAGAAAAAGCAACGGATTAAATAAGGCAATCTCTAGTCACACACACAAAAAGAAAGTTAAAAAAAAAAAGAACCTGTATAGGGTTTCTAAGGAGCAGCTGGAGGGCATGAACCACCGACCTTGCTGTTCAAAAGGCTCTGCAGTCTGGTCCCTTAACCCGCAGAGCACAAAGAAAAAATGAAAAGAAAAGACCCTGTATAGGATTTCTAAGGAGCAGATGGTGGGCTCTAACCAACCACCTTGCAGTTCAAAAGGCTCTGCAGTCTGGTCCCTTAACCCGCAGAGCCACAGCAGGATTGCCTTATTGCTGGTGCTAAAAACCACCTCAAAGCGTCTTTGCTTGTGCTAGCTTATGCCTTGATGGGTGGTCCTGAGCCTAGGAGGTTGGGCAGAGGGCTAGCCTAGGCAGAGGGGGTGGAGGGCGGGATTAGTGGCTGCCAGCAGATGGCGTCCCTGTCTGTCATCATCAAAAAATGCCTCTCTCTGTCTCCCTGCACCGTGGGCACCCGGCCCACACTATATCCACGCAGACAACACCTCCTGTGGCAATGAGGCCCCCCCCACCCCTCACAAAGGACTATGCCAGCCCCTTTGGCCCCACCGGTTCTCCAGGTGTGCCCACCCTCCAAACCATCTGTTCAAGCCCTTTGCTCCAAGCTCCACAGTGGGCTGGGTACCATCCCAGAAAGGGAGCTGAGTGCAGGTCCAAAATGCCCACAACTCCCCAACAGGTTGACCCTTTAAAAAAGCAAGTCCACAATGTTGGGGGCTAAAGTCTTAAGTTTGCCCAAGGGCCATCTGTCTACCAGGTGGGGGCTCCCCTGTGCAACACTGTCCACCCTCTCCCAGAGCCCATGCACCTGTGTTGCCCAGTCAGGGAAGCGCCGGAAGTCCCCCGCAAATACCTTTTTAAACAACATAAATATCCTCACCAGATGGAATACACATAAATGAAATTAACTACATCTGTGGGAAGAGATGGTGGAAAAGCTCAATATCATACACCAAAATAAGGCCAGGGGAAGACTGGAATAGACTATTAATTGCTCATATAAAAGTTCAGGCTGAAGCTGAAGAAAATTAGAATAGCTCATTGGCAGCTGAAATAACCACCTTGAACACTTCCCACCTGAATTTAGACACTATTTCCGCAGCAGATTTGATGCATTAGACACTCAAGAACATCATACACGACAAAAAGCAAATGGTCATTAAGGAGACAAGATAGAAAAGACCAAAATGTATGTCAGAAGAGACTTTGAAATTTGAATCTTCAGCATGTTGTTGTTGTCGTTAAGTGCCGTCGAGTCGGTTCCGACCCATAGCGACCCTGTACAGGGTTTCCGAGGGTGGAAATCTTTACGGGAGAAGAAAGCCTCATCTTTCTCCCACTGAGCGGCTGGTAGTTTCGAACCGCTGACCTTAAGGTTCGCAGCCCGATTCGTAACCACTATAAATTGGAAAAAATGAGAAAGTGAAATAGCAGAACAGAAAATTTCAAAAAGCAGCTTAAGACGACCAAGTAAAGTATTATAATGAAATGTGCAAAGATCTGGAGTTAGAAAACTGAAAAGGAAGAACACACCCAGAATTTCTCAAGCAGAGAGAGCTAAAGTAAAATTCAAGCCTCAACTTACAATAATGGGCAAAATATTAAATGATGCAGAAAGCATCAGAAGAAGATGGAAGGATGATATACAGTCACTGCTCAAAAAGTAATGTTACACCATTATAAGAGGTGTTGTTGTTGTCAAGTGCCGTTGAGTCAGTTTCGAGTTGGTTGCGACTCATAGCGACGCTGTATAGGGTTTAAGAAGGAGCAGCTGGTGAGCTTGAACCGCCGACCTTGCAGTTCAAGTGGCTTTGCAATCTGGCTTATTAACACACAACGCCACACCAGTACTCCATTATAAGAGGTAGCATATAATAAAGAGTCAGTGCTACTAAAGAAAGAAGTCCAAGGTGCACTGAAGGCATTGGAAAAGAACAAGTATCCTGGAATTGATAGAATATAAATTGAAAACTTCCCACATACTGAAACAGTGCTGGTGGCATTCACTCATTTAGGCCAAGATATTTGTAAGCCAGCAATCTGGCCAACCAATTGGAAGAGTTCTAATTGGCTAATTCCAAAGAGACATGACCTAACAGAATGTGTAATATTTGAACAATATCATTAATATTATGTGCAAGTAAAATTTTGCTGAAAATAATTTAAAAATGACTAGAACAGTACATCTACTGGGAATCATCAGAGGTTCAAGTTAGATTCAGACAAGGGCCTGGAACAATGGATGCCACTGCTGATGTTACAGGAATCTTGTCTGGACCAATAAATAATATCAAAATAAATCTAGAAAAGAGTGCACTCATCAAAGACTTTATTTTGCTTGGTCCACTATCAAAACTCAAGGAATCCAAAGTTAAGAAATCAAACAATGTATTACACTAGGGAAATCTGCTGCACAAGACCTCTTTCAAGTGTTCAAGAGCAAGATGTCAGTTTGAGGACTAAGGTGTGTCTGACTCAAGCCAGGGCATTTTCAATAGCCTCATGTGTATGTGGAAGTTGGATAATGAATAAAGATGATAGTCTAATAATTAATGTATTTAAGTTATGGTGTTGGAGAAGAATATTGAAAGTACCATGACCTTTCTATGTCTTCTTTTGTGCCCAAGCAGGCAACAGCTCACCATAGCCTACATTATTTTTCTCCTAAACATAAAGGCTATTATTGTACAAATAATTAAGAAACATATTTCTAAATTCCCTTAGTTTATGAAAGAAAATAAGAAAATGATAACATTATGTAGAAAAAAGGCTATATAAATGCAAGTTAAATTATGACAGAAGAAACTGATATTTCAAATTTTCTTTTGCAAAAATATATGCATACTTATTCATAGATAAAAGGCAGTTACATTTAAAAATATATCCAACCATTTTTTCCCTCACCATTCATTCCAATCTGAGGACATCCTATTGCAAACACTTTTTTAAGATGCTGTTTTAAAAATATTTGTTTATTATTATTATTGGAATTATTGACTACTTTCCTTAGACAGTTGACTACATTTATTAAAAATAGATTCCCATTCATTAATGTCAGGAAAGATATTAAAGTAAGATAAATATACTCTTAAGAATAAAGCTGTTAATCCTACAACATGGAAACATATTTGACAAAGCACAACATACTATTTAAGCCTTTTCAGCAGTGTAAAAATACAGATTAGTAAATTGTTTTTGAAGTGTTTTAAAGTAGTTGAATTAGTTCAGGAGGAGCACTGTGCTATTAGCTACAGTGATTTTTGACCTCAGTAGTCTGTTCTTTTAATAAAAGACCATGTAGGTCAATGTTCCAAATGAATTTAAGGCATAAGGTTTTACAAATATGTAACTTATTCCAGTTGTTTTCAACCTCTACTGAATATTAGACTCTTTTGAGTCCAAGCCCATTAGAGAAGACTGAGTATATTGGTGTGGGAATAATTCTAAAATGCATATGGGGGTATACCCAGCTGTTTATTTGAACAGGCTTACATTTGAACAGTCCATGTATCCTAGTGACAATGATGCAAGCTTTTGAACTAGTGAGAATAGAGTTTCTACCTGAATAAGCAATATGTTTACTAAGTAAGCACAGCCTTATTTTAAATTACTTTTATTGAAACACTAAAAGTGTTTTTGGTGACACATTGCGGATTTTTTGTTAGTTATTCTACAGAATCAAATTACATTTGTTACAAGAACTGTCCAATATAGAATCATCATTTTGGAGTGAGGGGTTGAATTCAAAGTGTTAATGGACTTCAATAAATGAATCCCTTCATTTAAAAATATGTTGTCTGAGCATTGGTTAGGCACCGTTGTAGATAATTATTCAAAAACTAAAAATACAGCAGTGAGAAAAACTAGAAAAATCTTGCTTTCATTAATCTTGAGTCAGAATTTGCAATGCATTTATGGACATGGCTAGATTCCCAACACCAATTTGTAACATGAAATAGAATTTGTGTAAGAGTAGGAGGCTGTGTCTTATATTTGAAACCGGTGTCCTACTCTCATTCACTGTTTTTCAGGTACATACAGTGCATTCTGGAATTTTTAAGCCATAGTGCCCACCTCAACTCCTTTCCCTGTGACATCCACACCTTTGTGCCTCTGTATGGCTTGGAGATGGTGTTAGTGGTGACAGTAGTCAGTTGTGCCTGTTGCTTGCCACAGCCTGTTCTATGCAGAAACTTCTTCCATCTGCTGCTTCTTTTATCCTTCAAAATATTCAATAACTGCCCTTTGAACTTTTCTCTGAGGTAGCATATATAACATTCTTGTTGTATTTCAATATCAAATGAATTGATTTGTTGTTTGTGGATCACTGAGAAAAATATCTTAAAAAACAATTACTTATTTGACAACATTAAAGGATAAGTAAGAGAGTCCTAAGAAATATCATAGAAGACAATTGTCCAACTGACTGGAAGACATCCATATTTGTGGCCATTCCAAAGAGAGGTGACCTGATGCAATGCAGACAACCTCAGACAATATTCTTAATGCATGAAAGTAAAATTTTGTTGAAGATAATTTTAAAAAGTCTTCAATAGTTCACTGAGAGGGAAGTTCCAGAGGTTCAAGTCGGATTCAGAAGAGGATGTGGAATGAGGGATATCGTTGCTGACATTAGATGGATCTTGGCTAAAATTGGAGAATAATAGAAAGATATATACCTGTGCTTTATTGACTATGCAAAGGCTTTCAGTTGTGTGGATCATGACAAGATATGGACAGCATCATGGAAAGGAGTATTATGGAACACTTAATTGTGCTCCTGAGGAACCAGGTCAAAGACTAAGAGGCAGTTGTTAGAACAGAACAAGGTAACACCAAATGGTTTAAAATTATGAAAGGAGTGTGCTGAGATTGTATTCTTTCACCATAGTTATTCTAACCTTATGCTGAGCAAATAATTCAAGAATTACATTATATGAAGAAAAACATGGCATCAGGACTGAAGGAAGACTCTTAAACGACCTGTAATATGCAGCTGATAAAACCTTGTTTGCTGAAAACAAAGAGGACTTGAAATACTTACTGTGGAAGATGAAATACCACAGCTTTCTCTATGAGTTTCACCTCCATATAGAGAAAAGAAAATTCCTCACCACTCAACCAATAAATGACATCCATTTTAATGGGAAAAGTCTGAAGTTGTCAAAGACTTCATTTCGGATGTGCCATTAACACTCATGGAAGCAGCAGTGAGACATCAAATGGTGTATTACAACTGACAAATCTGCTGCAAAAGACCTCTTTAAAATGTTGAAGAGCAAAGATGTCAATTTGAGGAGCAAGGTATGCCTGACCCAATCCATGCTATTTTCAATAATCTCATATGAATGTGGACATTGGACATGAAATAAGGAAGACCATTGAATAATTGATGCATTTGTGATGGGATGGAGGAGAGTATTAAATATACCATGGACCCCCAAAAGAACACACAAATCTGTGTTGGACGAAGTACAGTCAGAGTGTTCCTTAGAAGCCACGATGGCCAGACTTCATCCTTCATACTTTGGACATATTATCAGGAGGGACCAGTCTCTGGAGGAGGATATCATGTTTTGTAAAGTGAAGGGTCAGAGAAAAAGAGAAATTGCCCAGTGACGGCATCAATGGCCACAGGCATAGCAACTATTGTGAGGTTGGCGCAGACCCAGGCAGTTTTGTTCTGTTGTGCATATTGTCTCTATGAGTTGGTACAGATTCTATGGCACCTAACAACAATAACAACAAACATATTTCTGGTATTCTCTGCTTTCAACTAAAATCCATTTGACATCATCAATAATATCCCTCACTCCTCTTCTGAATCCAGCTTGAATATCAGATAAATTCCTGTGTCTGTATTGCTATAAACATTTTCAAATTTTCTTCAGCAAAATTTTACATTCATGTGATAATAATGATATTTTACAATGATTTTGCATTCTGTTGGATTACATCTCTTTGGAGAGGGCACCAATATGAATCCTTTCCTATTGATTGGACATGTATCTGTCTTCTAAATTTCTTAGCATAGACAAAAGGGCGCCTCCAGTGCTGCATAAATTTGTTGAAGCATTCATTCAATTTGTATTCCATTAATTCCTGGATCTTCTTTCCAAAATACCTTCAGTGTAGCTTGGATTTCTTCCTTAAATGCCATTGGTTCTTGCTTATATTCATATGTTAATTCTTAAAATGGTTGAGCATTGACCAGTTCTTTTACAGTGACTATGTGAATTCCCTGCATTTTCTTTTGATGCTTCTTACATCACTCAACACTTTGCCTGTAGGTTTTTTAAAATTTTCAAACCAAAACTGGATTTTTTTTCTTCAGTTCTTTCAACTTGAGAAATGCTGAAATTGGTCTTATCTTTTGGTTTTCTAAACTTTTCACGTTTCATTATAAGATTTCATTTTTCTTCTTGAGCTGCCCTTTGAAATTTTATGCAAAGTTATTTTACTTCATCATTTCTTCCAGTTTCCATAGCCTCTCTATGTTCAAAAGCACATTTCTGAGGCATTCTGACAACCATTTTGGTCATTTCTTTGTTTCTTGTCTTTTAAATGACTTTTTACTTTTGTCATGGATGATGTTTTTGACATCCTACAAATCTTCACCTTTTTAGTCACACATCAAATCTGTTATTGAGATGGTCTCTAAATTCAGGTGGAATATATTATATTCCAGGTCACATTTTGGCTCTCTTGTACTAGTTTTAATTTTATTAAAAGATCCTGAACTTGTAATTGAGCAATTGAAGGTCTACATTCCAGTCAGTCCCTGACCTCAATTTGGCTGATGATATTGAACTTCTCCATCTTCTTTTCCCACAGATACAATCAGTTTGGTTCCTAAGGATCCCATCTATCTGTTGAGGTATATTTGTATTTTGTCGTTGTTATGTGCCTTGGAGTCGGTTCTGACTAATAGCGACCCTGTACAGGTTTCTGAGGCTGTAAATCTTTACAGGAGCAGAAAGCCTCATCTTTCTCCCATAGAACAGCTGGTAGTTTTGAACTGCTGACCGTGAGATTAGCAGCCCAATTTGTAACCAGTACGCTACCAGAGCTCCTTATGTGTATAATCATCATTTATATTGTTTTAAAAAGGTATGTAATGAATAAGTCATTGATCTTGCAAAATTCTATGATGTGTTATTCAGCATTATTTCTATCACCAAGGATATATTTTATAACTACTGACCCCTACTCCTTGTTTTCAACTTTCACATACCAATATCAAGTAATTATAAGTGTTTTTAGATTGCATATTTGATCCATTTCATACTGAAGGCAGTAGAATTGTTCAATTTCATTATAATTGGCTTCAATTGTTGGTTCATAAACTTGAATAATAGTTGTCTTAACTGGTCTTCCTTTTAAGTGTATACATATAATTTTATCAAAGACATCACTGCATTTTAAGGTGTCAAAGAGAACATTGTATAGTACTTCAAGATAGATCTTGAAATGTTCTTTTGATGATGAATGAAATGCTATTTCTCTTCAATTTGTAATAACAGGCATAGTATACCATATAACTGTCTAATTCAAAATGGCCAATACCTTTTGAGTCCATTTCAGCTCACTAATGCCTAAGATATAGATCTTTATGAGTTCAATTACTTGAGCAGCACTCAAAATGACAGTACTCATCTATAAAACAACAGGATAGGGCCAAAAATCAAATTGCATAATACACACAAAAATCAATTTTATAAATATCTAGAGTGAAAAACACATGCTATATGTAGTCCTGTTGTGGTGCTGTGAACTAATGTGTCAGACTGCGAAGTCGTTTGAACTGCAAGGTTAGTGGTTCAAACTCACCAGCTGCTCCCTGGAAATCCTATATGGGGTCGCCATGGGTTAGAATTGAGTCAATGGTACTTAACAACAACAGCATATAGGGACACATATATACTTATTGGTAAAAATATACATAAATTCAAGGGAAAGATATTCACACAATTAAGGATAATGATTACCTCCACTGAGAAATGAAGGGTGTAATTGTCAAGGAGTAAATGGTGTCTGTATAGGTATTTCTGAATATGGATCACTCATTTGTCCATCAGTTAGTCATACTGTGGTGTCTTGACTGGTGCAGTGATAATGGAAACTATGCCACTGGTATTTTAAATACCATGAGGGTCAAACATGGTGGACTGGTTTCAGTTTAACTTCCAGATAATAACAGACTAGGAAAGAGGAGAGGTGTACTACTTCTGAAAATATAGCCACTGAAAACCTTATGAATATAAACAGAACATTATTAGATTTGTTGTTGTTAAGTGCTGACGAGTGGTTCCAACTCATAGCGACCCTATATAAGTTTCAGAGCAGCAACTGGTGATCTTGGTCCGCCAACTTGCTGTTCAAACTTACCTTGCATTCCAGCACATTAACCCCTAGCATCACACCAGGACTCCATTGTCAGATACAGTGCCAGAAAATTAAAACATTATAAATAGTACTAGAACATTGTCAAATATACTACCGGAAGCAGAGGCTAGAAGGCATTCAAAATAGAACTGAGGAAGAGCTGCCTCCAGAAAGAAGAGTTGACCATGATGACACAAATGAAATAAAACTTTTGGGAACTTTATTTGCAGATGAGCACAACTCAAAGTAAGAGAAGCAGTTTCAAACATTCATTTACAATAAGAACATGTTGTTGTTGTTACGTTCCATTGAGTCAGTACCAACTTAGAGCAACCTTATGCACAGCAGAACGAAATACTGCCCAATCCTGGGCCAACGTCACTACTGTTGCCACACTTGAGTCCATCGATGCTGCCACTTGTCTAATCCATCTAGTTGGGGGTCTTCCTCTTTTTCTCTGACCCTCCACCTTACCAAACATGATATCCTTCTCCAGCGACTGGTACCTCCAGAAAATATATCTGAAGTATGAGAGAAAAAGTTTGATCATCTTGGCCTCCAAGGAGCTCTCTGGCTGCACTTCTTCAAAAACAGACCTATTGGTTCTTTTGACAGCCCATAGTAATTTAAATATTCTCCTCCAACACCATATCTCAAAAGAACCAATGTTTCTGTGGTCCTCCTCAGAATTCACTATCCAGCATTCGCATGCATATGAGGTTATTGAAAATACCATGGTTTGTGTCAGGCACACCTTAATCCTCAAGCTGACGTCTTTGCTCTTCAATACTTTAAAAAGGTCTTGTGCAGCAGATTTGTTTAATGCAATATGTCGTTTGATTTCTTGACTGCTGTTCCCACGAGTGTTGATAATTGATCAAAGGAGAATGATGTCCTTGACAACTTCAATCTTTTCTCCATTGATAAGAATGTTGTTTATTGGTCCCGTAATTAGAATTTTTGTTTTCTTGACACTGAGATGTAATTCATACCGAAGGCTGTGCTCTTTGATCTTCATCTGTAAATGTTTTAAGTCCTCTACACTTTCATCAACCAAGGTTGTATCGTATGCAGGTTGTTAGTGAGTCTTCCTCCAATTCTGATGCAACATTTTTCTTCATAGAACCCAGCTTCTCAGATTATTTCCTCCGCTTACGGGTTGAATAGTTGAATAAATATGGTAAAAGAATACAACCTTGTCACACACCTTTTTTAATTTTAAAACATTCAGTGTTCTCATGTTCGGTTCAAAAAATTGCCTCTTGGTCCAGGCACAGATTCCTCATGAGCACAATTAAGTGTTTCAGAATACTCATATTTCACAATGTTGTCCATAGCTTGTCATGATATACACAATTGAAAGCTTTTGCGTAGTCAATGAAGCACAGGTAAACATCTTTTTGATATTCCCTGCTTTCAGCCAAGATCCATTGGACATCAGTAATGATATATTTCATTCCATGGCCTTTTCTGAATCCGGCTTGAACCTCTGGAAGTTCTCTGTCAATGTATGCTTGCAGCCATTTCTGTATCACTTTTGGTAAAACTTTACTCACTTGGGATATCAAAGAGATTATCTGATGATTTCCTCATTCCATTGGGTCACCTCTCTTTGGAATGGACACAAATATGGATCTCTTCCAATCAGTCGGTCAGTTAGTTGTCTTCCAAATTTCTTGGCAGAAATGAGTGAGTGCCTCCTGTACCATCTCACTTTCTTGAAAGATTTCAATTTTTATTCCATCTTTTCCTGGTGCCTTGTTCTTTGCCAATTCTTTCAATGCACCTTGGACTTCCTCCTTTAGTATCATTGGCTCTAGGTCATATGCTACCTCTTGAAATGGTTGAACATTAACCATTTCTTTTGGCATGTTGACTCTGCATATTCCTTCCATCTTCCATTGATGCTTTCTGCATCATTCAATAATTTGCCCAGAGAATCTTTCAATAACAAAAGTCGAGGCTTGATTTTTTTCTTCAGTTCTTCTAGCTTGAGAAATGCTGAGCGTATTCTCCTTTAGGGTTTTCTGATTCCAGATCTTTGCACATTTTTATGTAATATTTGG
>NW_006408520.1:42824388-42826997 GCF_000296735.1 Chrysochloris asiatica | reverse complement strand
CAAGTTTCAGTGTCTCTTCTGACATCCATTTTGACCTTTTCCTTCTTTCTTGTCTTCTTAATGGCTGTTTGTTTTCTTCATGTATGATGTTCTTGATGTCATCCCACATCTCTTATCTGTTTGTTCTTCAGATGATCGCTAAATTCAGGTGGGATATATTCAATGTCATAGTTTGTCTCTTGTGGACTTGTTTTCAATCTCTTCATATTCAGTTTGAATTTGCATATGAGTAATTGATGGTCTGTTCCACAGTCTGCCCCTGACCTTGTTTTGACTGATGATATTGAGTTTTTCCATCGTCTCTTTCTGCAAATGTAGTCAATTTGATGTCTATGTATTCCATCTGGTAAGGTCCATGTGTATAGTCATCTCTTATGCTGTCTAAAGAATGTATTTGAAATGAACAAGTCATTGATTTTGCAGAATTCTATCATGCATCATTTCTGTTACCAATCCCATATTTTCCAACTACTGATCCTTCCTCTTTGCTCCCATCCTTTGCATTCCAATCATCAGTAATGATTAATACATCTTGATTGCATGTTTGATCAATTTCAGATTGAAGAAGTTATTAGAATTCTTCTATTTCATCCTCACTGGCTTTAGGGGTTGGTGCGTAAATATGAAAAATAGTGGTATTAACTGGTCTTCCCTGTAGGCACATGGATATTTTCCTATGACAGACAACATTGTACCTCATGACTAATCTGGATATGTTCTTTTTGACAATGAATGCAACACCATTCCTCTTCAATTTGTCATTCCAGGCACAATAAACCATGTGGTTTTCAGATTCAAATTGGACAATACCAGTTCATTTCACCTCACTGATGTCTAAGGTATCAATGTTTATGATGCTTTTGAGATATGGTGTTGGAGGAGAATATTAAAAGTTCCATGGGCTTCCAAAAGAGTCAATAGATCTGTTTTGGAAGAAGTATAGCCAGAGTGCTCCTTGGAGGCCCAGATGGCCAAACTTTGCCTCTCATACTTCGTACATGTTGTCAGGAGGTACCAGTCGCTGGATAAGGATATCATGTTTGATAAGATGGAGGGTCAGAGAAAAAGAGGAAAACTCCCAATGAGCAGATTGGCCAAGTACAGCAATGATTGACTCACACATGGCAACAGTAGTGAGTTTGCCCCAGGATAGGGCAGTGTTTTGTTCCTCTGTGTATAAGGTCGCTATGAGTCAGCACTGACTCGATGGCACCTAACAACAATGACAACAACTAGTACTCCTGGTGTGGCAAAGTAGTATCAACACTGGATTATGAACTAAAATATCAGCAGTTCAAATCCACCAATTGCTCCTTAGAAACCTTATAGAGGGATGATAGGAGTCAGAACAAATTTTATGGCACTAAAAAACAAAACAACAGCAACAAAAAGGAAGAGTAGCTAAAACCACTATTGTTCAACAACTGAAGTCAGTGATAGTGAAATGGAAAAATTTTTTACCAACTTCCTCAATAAAAAATTGATCAAACTTCATTATGAAATTTATCAAACATGAAATCAAGATGTATTGATAATTACTAGTGGTTGGAATATGAATGTTGGAAATAAAGAGGATGGCTCAGTAGTTAAAAAATGTTACCTTGGTGATAGAATTGATGCTGATGATTGAATGATGGAATTTAAAAAAACTAATGACTTATTAACTGCAAATACCTTCTTTTTTTAAACAACAAAAAAAGTGTTTATATACATGGACACCACTAAATGGAATAAAAATAAATAAAATTCAGTACATTAAAGGAAGAGACAGCTGAAAAGTGCAATAACATTAGCCAGTACAAGGCCAAAGACCAACTGTGGACAGACCACCAATTGCTCATATTCAAGTTCAAGTTGAACCTGAATAAACCTCTAGAGTCAAAATATGCCCTTGAATATATACCACCTGAATTTAATAACCATCTCAAGAGCAAATTTTTCGCATTAAACACTGATGACCAAAGACCACTAAAGTTTTGGGATGACATCAAGAGTATCATGCAACAAGAGAGCAAAAGGTCATTAAAAGCACAGCAAAGAAAAGAAAAATAATGATGTCAGAAGAGACTCTAAAAGTTTCCTATAGCATAGATATGCTACGTCAAATGGAAGCGCTAAGGAAGAAAAAGAGCCGAACAGAAAATTCAAAGTCAGCTCAAGAAGACAAAGTCAAGTATTAAAATGAAACCATTACCAACTCTCTTCAATTCTGCATTTAGCACAAAAAGACAAATTGTAGAAACAACAACAAAAATAATCAAAACTCCCAGTGGCATCTTGAAAATTCTCAAGAAGAAGAGTGAAAAGGGAGGCCCATTTCCTGAACACATCTACCTGGAGGCGATCAGAAAGCATAAAAAAAAATTCCAAAATACATACCCATCTGAGTATTAAGGCCACAGATAACCCCTGAAGATGCCCCCAAACAGAAGCAGACGACCATATCTGCACATGTCCAGAAGCAAGAAAAAGTGACTGAGGCAAATGGGCTGGAAGTAGACCTACACTCCATACTGGAAGATGGGCAGGCTTTGGAAATGCCTGAGAAGGAATTCAGAAAAATGATTACAAAATGTATCAAAACACTTTACATTGGAGTTTAGAAAAAT
>NW_006408520.1:42795684-42823774 GCF_000296735.1 Chrysochloris asiatica | reverse complement strand
GATGGTGTAATCAAAACATTCCAGAATAAACAGAAGCTAAGGGATTTTGCCAAAGCCAACCCTGCTATGAAAAACATCCTAAAGGAAGTTCTGTGGACTAAGAGCCAAGAAAAACACACAACTACAGACTGACGTACATGGCAGCATCAACTTGAACTCAGTTGATAAATGGAAGTCAAGAACAGAATAAAATGATAAGAACAGAGGATCTGGAAGGTCAGTCTATGATCAAAATAATTACAATGTGAAAAAGGTAAACACAGAGGAACAAATATTCAGGTGGTGAGAAGGTCAGGTTGATTACTATATAAAATAGACTGTCTTAAATGGAGGGAAGAACTAATGGAATATAAGGTAACCACAATGGGGTTGGGATGGGGGGTTTACTGTGGGTGTTGGGGAGGGCAATACAAGAAGGGGGAAGGAGGCAGAAGAACAAGATAGGTAGGGGAACACTGAGACAGGTTTGCTTGGCCTAGTGGGAAAGAGGTAAATAGTGATGCATAATCAACCTTGGAACAACAGGGCTCTGGGATACAGGGTTCTAGTTATAGCTTGAAGAGGGTAAATAATACTAAAATCCTTGACTGCCTTATGAATATTAGTTTCCCTTGCCTACTATTGTAAAACAGACACTCGAGTGGGATAGAAAGAAATGTTGGGAAACATGATTAGAGAAAACTTGTAAGCCCACCTTCAGCCTATAACTGATTGGAATACCTAAAAGGGGTTATAAAACTTGCCCAGTGACATAGGCCTCATGCAAAGCCTTTACAGAGTATAGGACCTTAGGTAGAATCCTGAGTCCCATCCACAACCTTATGAGGTGGGACATTCTCACTAGAAAGGACAAGCAGACTGGAACAGCTACAGTGACAGATGATGCATCTTCATGATGAACCTGACCTATACTCAGAGCGGTAGTTACTCTAAATACCAACAGAGAGGGAAAGAGTCTTAAAATTAAGTTTCAATGCTATCCACTCAGTACACAGGGTAGATAGGGACGGGCAACTTAGACATTGGCTACATAAAATGAGGGGGGCAATAAAGGCACGAAGTGACTGGCTTACAAGGTTTCAAGAGGGAGTTTAGCTTAAGAGCATGGGGGGAAAGAAAGAGTCCCCACTGAATAGCTGTTATCTTGTCTAGATGGGTCTGGTGAAAAGAGATGGGGGATAAGATTTGTAAGATTCAATGATGAATAACTATTATCATGACTAATCGCGACTGTCACAATGGTAAAGGTAGAAGTTTTGTAACAAAAAAAAGGGGAGTGGTTAATCTTACAGTCCAGAAACAGAGGATCCTAGGACCATCAAGAGAGAAACACACAAACAATGGGCTCAAACAAACATAACAGCAATTATGAGGAAGGCATAGGACCTGGCAGTGTTTTGTTCTGATGTTCCCTATGCATCAGAATTGACTTGACAGCACCTAACAACAACAACACAAGGACATAATTCCTACCTTATCTAAAACTAGCTCTAGTCAGGTCTCAGGTATTATGTAAATAAAGAAAGATTGTATCTCAGATAATTTTGAAACTTCACTAGTACACCAGGAACAAGTTTGACACAGTCATGGTGTGGCACTGTGGGTTAATGCACCAGACTACAAAATCATTTGAACTGTAAGATTGGCGGTTCAAGCTCACCAGCTGCTCCTCAAAAACCCTATACAGGGTCTCTGTAGGTCGGAACCAACTCGATGGCACTTAACAACAACAATAACAACAGAAATACATCTTCAGGTATTTTCTTTTATTAGCAAGTTTCCATTGGACATACTCAAGTTTATCAGTGTTCTCTATGAAAGTACCCAGTAAGATAATAGTAAACATCATCTATTAAAAATGCATTTTTGTTAATATCCTTTTGTTGTCATTGAGTTGCTTCTCATAGAGATCTTTAGAGGGTTTCTGAGAATTAGTTGGTGAGTTTGAACTGCAAACTTTGTGGTTATCAGTCCAGTATTTATCCTACGGCACCACACCAGGACTCCAACAACGACAAAAAAAGAATCCCCTAGAATGATATCATTTCATTTTGGCAAAAGCAAAGTGTTTTTAATGTGTGTTGAGGTTGCATGGAGCTAATGCCCTTCAATCTTTTGTAAAAGCCTCCAGTTAATTCCCATTTTTTTATTTCTAGGCTTGACTTTCAAACTAAGGAAAAGTTGCTGTTGTGGAGGATAGTCTTAACATTAATTTCAAATTTACTTTTATCTTATCAAATTAGACTCCTTAAGCAATTATGGCAAGATCTTTTGGACCTGAGATATGACATCCAATATATTATTATTCCTTCAAGATTCCTATCAACTTCAATATTTTCCTTGCTTGTACCCAAGTCACTAGTGAAAATTTTGAATTAGATAGGATCAGGAAAACAAAATCTTAAAATATTTTCGGTCCTGTGAATGTCCCTAAATAAACATTGCACTGGAAAAGTTGTTTAAGTAGTTACCCTCAACAGAATGGTAATTTAACCTATGCTCTGGTAGCGTAGTGGCTACGAATCGGGCTGCGAACCACAAGGTCAGCAGTTTGAAACTACCAGCTGCTCCGCGGGAGAAAGATGAGGCGTTCGGCTCCCATAAAGATTAACAGCCTTGGAAACCCTGTGCAGGGTCACTATGAGTCGGAACCGACTCCACTGCACATAACAACAACAACAACGTCATCATCTTGCTTGCTAATTTATTATGTTTTAGAAAATGTATCAAATTCTCTTCTATAGTTGCTGTTGTTAGGTGTCATCTAGTTGGTTTCAATGCATTGTCCTGAGTCATCCTCACAATCATTGATCTGTTGGAGCCTATTGTTGTAATTACTTTGTTTCTTAAATTACTAGTCCAGAAATTCTATGAAAATTCAAATTAGGATAGCTTGAAATGTTACATATTCATTTAATGAACAAACAGTACATTACAATGGATTCTCTTAATTATCTCTGCCATTATTGTTTAATGTCTTCCACAAAACATCTGTGAACCAATTTTTGTAAAAATGTTATAAAAGATCAGTGACAATTTCATGCTTTCAGTGTGTAGAGTCCCTCTATTCAACTGAGATTAATATGTGATTTCTGTTTTCATTGATCTCATATCTCTTTTATCATTTTTTGGTACCACAATCTATCTTCTGTTTATTTGTTTTGGATGGGGTTTTCCCAAAAATGATCATTTGGTTCTTTTCAGAGCAGCTGACTTCAGAATGGGTACATTTTCAAAACCGCCAATACCAGAACTTTTATTGTAATGATGAAATTGTTATTTTTTGTTTGTTTTGAGGTTACTTAGGTGAGAGGTAAGAGCAGTAGTGACTGTCTTTCTGAGAAGATGAACAGCTATTATAGTCAAAGGGTCCTGATTGGTGATTATGTGCCGTGTGGTCGGTTCCGACTTATAGCGACCCTGTAAAGGGTTTCTATGGCTGTAAATCTTTACGGAAGTAGAAAGCCTCATCTTTCTCCGGTGGAACAGCTGGTAGTTTCAAACTGCTGACCTTGCAGTTCGCAGTCCAATTCGTAACCATTACACTGGTCCTATCCAGATATATATAAAGAGAGTTGAGAGATAGGAAACAAATCTCTGAAGACAAAGTTTGTGTCCCTAGAGCTCTGAACTTAGCTTCAGACTTGGGCTTTATAGTGGTATGAAACAACAATTTCTGAAGCTAAGATTGTAACACTATGCACTTAAACTTTCCCAAAATTGTTGCCATGAGTGGAAATTGACATGATATCAACTAACAATAATAAAACAGGAGTTCTTGTGAATAATGAGTTTCTATTTTTGAAAATTTGCCCATCTTCAACACTTACAATTCTTTTTCTTACAGCTCTTTCGTTTTTCCAAGCTTGCTCAAAAAAGAAAGCCAATTTTAGGAAAAAAAATAATTATGTTAGTGGATGTTTTTCTTTTTTAATATTTATTAATATGCTAAAATTCTCATCTCCTTTATTTCTCTGCATCTTGCTTTCTTCTATGTTGTTGTTGTAAAATGCCACTGAGTTGGATCCAACCAATAGCTACCCTGTATAGGGTTTCTGAGGAATAGCTGGTGCACTTGAACCTCTGACCTAGTGGTTCAAACATACATTGCAGCCCAGCGCTTTAACCAGCTGCCCACACCAGGACACCAGACTCACAAGAATTTGCTTTTGAATATTAGGGCACCTTTTCTGGTAATAATTTACTTTGAATGCCCCAGTTTTAAGAGGTATTAATTTAAAGCAGTTTTAAAAATAAAGTTTGCATTTTTAAAACAAAGTGTTAATGACAATATCCTTTTAAAATAGTTACATGCAAGGTTTTGGTTTTGTGTTTTTTTTTTTTTTTTTTTTCTCTATTACTAATTTTGTTAGTTAAAATCAAGTTAATTCTGACTCACAGCCACTTGGTATTAAAATATAATTGCACATGATATTTGCTGTATCACCTGTGACCCACAACAATATTTTAATATTATTTTGTTATTATAAGCTTTTCAAAGTGTATGTAAAACTTTTGGATGAAATGGCTTCAATAAAATAGAATGCGACTTCCTATTATTATTTTACAATTTTTTTTTTAAAAAAGTATTTATGTAAAATCAATATCTGAACATTCATATTTGTTCTGCTAAATACATTGATCTTATTAATCACAGGAAGTTAATGTTTACATATGTTCATTTAGTGTGTCTTTCTCATGAAAATTCTGAGAAAATATATTACACTTTGAAGCTATAAGGTCTTCCTCTATATTTTGTTTAGTTGAGGTTGCTTTCTGCAGTACTCAAGATTTCATTTTATTTTATTTTTTGAATTGAGCTTCCATTCTAAGTGAGAACATCATTTGGAAAATGAACCAATAAGCCACTGAAATTTAGAAAGTGCCCATAAGTCCGTGACAATGTCACTTGGAGAGGTACAAAGTTCCCACATTAATCTCAATGGTCTAATTATGGTCACTTAAGTGTCAGTGTTGTTAACTTTTTTCATTGCCTTGGAAAGAGCTAACTACTGTACTTTTCTAGGCCATCTGAACACCCACCATAGCAGGAGGTAACATTCATTTGAAATAATGTGCTATAGGGATAGCCTTTAAGAACTTGATGTGCAAAAACTTGAATATTATTTTGATTAATTGGTTAATTGAAGTGCTGCTACTACTGTCCTAAAAATTAGAATGAAAGTAATAGTTATAGTGTTGTCAGCTAAAAAGTGGCTGGACTCCAACCGGGAAGCTTATAGGAGTTTGTATTTTTTTCTATAAAATATCATCCACCGGCAGGGAAGACACTTTACCTTAATAAGGTAATAAATATTTTTTAAGAAACAATCCTGTACGTTATAATTCCACATAATATTAAAACCTTAAGGAAGACCCAAATCAAATAGTGTACTAATGATTAATCTTTTTTTTTTTCTTTCTTAATTTTTTGTTGTTAATTGAGTGAAAATTTGCAGGGCATAGCATCAGTTTTACATTCAACAAATCATATACTTTGTTTCATTGCAATGATTATAATTCCCTTTGTACCATCAGTTAACAGTATTTCTCTCTATTCATTTTAACTCTTTTTTATCTTTTTCCTTTTTTAAACACCCAGGCATATAAAATAATTTACACCACCAAAAGGCACTTCCACAAGTCTGCCTCTTGGCTGCCAGCTCTCAGTCCCATCTTCCCATGAATCTAGGGTCCTCAGCTGCTCCCTTTTTCCATGTCCCTTTCTCTGCCTCCATCTCTGGTGTCACTGCTTCTCTGGATAACATCTCGCATGCCACTGTGTTCTTCTCTCTTTATGATCCTAGGGTCCTCTGTTTCTGGACTGTAAGTTTAAGTACTCCCCCATTTTTATTACAAAATTTCTACCTATATAATTGTGACAGTCGCAATTAGTCGTGATAAAAATTATTCACTATTGAATCATAAGAATCTTATCCCCATCTCTTTTTACAAGACCCATATAGACAAGATGAAAACTGTTCAGTGGGGAATCTATCTTCCCCAACACACTCTTATACTAAACTTCCTCTTGAAACCATGTAAACTAGTCACTTGTTTCAGTCCTCCACTATCTACTTTGTGTTTCCAGCCCCCCCTCTTCTTGTGTACTGCTCTCCCCAACACCTGGACTCTGATGTATCTGCCCCCTACCCTGTGCTTTACCATTGCCTCCTTCCACCCCACTAAAATTCCTGACTGCACCCCCACCAGTAACCAACAAAGATTTTTTTTTTTTTTTCTGTTTTAGTATGGATATCAAACAGCCTTTATAATAATGGTCTTATGCATTATTTGTCCTTTTGTGACTGACTAATTTCACTCAGCATAATGTCCTCTAGGTTCATCCATGTCATGTTGTGGCTTACAGATTCCTTGTTATTCTTCAAGGTCGTATAATATTCCACTGTGTGTATGTACCAAAGTTTGTTTATCCATTCTTCCATTGATGGGCTGTCTCCATCTTTTTGCTATTGTTAATAGTGCAGCTATGAACATTCGTGTTCATATATCTACACATGTTATAGCTCGTGTTTCTTGTGGATATATACCAAGTAGAGGAATTGTTAAATCTTATGGTATTTCTATTTCCAACTTTCTGAGGAAGTGCCATATTGTTTTCCAGAGTAGTTGGACCATTTTGCATTCCTACCATCAATGTATATAGTCCCAGTCTCTCTACATCCTTGCCAGTATTTATTGTCCTCTGCATTTTTTAATTTTTTTTTTTTTTTTTTTTTTTTGTTTTCTCATTTTGAACTTCACTGTTACTGCTGGTATGAGATGATATCGAATTATTGTTTGGATTTGTATCTCTCTAATGGCAAAAGTGAGTATCAGAAAGATGTTTACCTGTGCATTATTGATTACACAAAGGCTTTCGATTGTGTGGATCATGATGAACTATGGACAACATTGCAAAGCATGAATATTCCTTAACACTTTATTGTGCTCATGAGGACTCTGTACATGGACCAAGAAGCAGTTGTTCAAACAGAACATGGTAACACTGAATGGTTTAAAATTAAGACAGCTGTGTGACAGGGTTGTATTCTTTCACCATACTTATTCAACCTGTATGCTGAGCAAATAACCCTAGAAGATGCGTTATATGAAGAAAAACGTGGCAACAGGATTGGAGGAAGACTCATCGCCAACCTGTGATATACAGATGATACAACCTTGCTTGCTGAAAGTGAAGAAGACTTAAAATATTTCCTGATGAAGATCAAAGAGCATGGCCTTTGGTATGGATTGCATCTCAATGTAAAGAAAACAAAAATCCTCACCACTGGACCAATAAACAACATTCTTACCAATGGATAAAAGATTGAAGTTGTCAAGGGCTTCATTCTTCTTGGGTCAACCATCAACACTCATGGAAGCAGCAGTCAAGAAATCATACAGCGTATTGCATTAGGAGCATCTTCTGCACAAGACCTTTTTAAAGTGTTGAAGAGCAAAGATGTCAGCTTGAGTACTAAGGTGCACCTGACCCAAGCCATGGCATTTTCAATAACCTCATATGCATGCAAAAGTGACTAAGGAAGACCGTAGAAGAATCGGTGCTTCTAAGTTATGGTGTGGGAGGAGAATATTAAAAGTGCCATGGGCTGCCAAAAGAACCAACAAATCTGTGTTGGAAGAAGTGCAGCCATAGTGCTTCTTGGAGGCCAGGATGATCAAACTTCATCTCTCATACTTCGGACATATTGTCAGGAGGACCAGTTGCTTGATAAGGATATCATATTTGGTAAGATGGAGGGTCAGAGAAAAAGAGAAATGCTTCTAGGGAGATGGATTGGCACAGTGGCAGCATCAATAGGCTCAAGTGTGGCAACAATAGTGAGGTTGGCCCAGGAACAGGCTGTGTTTTGTTCTGCTGTGCATAAGGTCGCTATAGTCAGTACTGAATCGATAGCACCTAACAACAACAATGGCAAATGAACATTTCTTCATATGTTTGTTGGCTGCCCCAGTGTCTTTCTTGTTGATGTGTTTGTTCATGTCCTGTGCCCATTTTTTAATTGGGTTACTTGTCTCTTTCTTGTAGAGATGTAGTTTCCTATAGATTTTAGAAACTTGTCCTTTGTCTGATACGCCATTGCAAAAGATTTTTCCCCATTCTGTGGGTTTCCTGTTCACTATTTCGGTGAAATCCTTGATGCACATATGTTTCTAATGTTTAGAATGTCTTAATCATATATTTTGTCTTCTTTCGTTTGTGTAATTTTCACAATGTTTCCTAGTCTGTGTGTACCCTGGATTAGATCCCTAAAATTTGTCCCTATTTTTTCATTGATGACCTTTATAATTCTGGTATTCACATTTAGGTCTTTAATCCATGCTGAGTTGGTTTTGTATAAGACATGACATAAAGATCTTGTTTCAATCTTTTGCATATTGCTTTCCAGTTCTGTCTGCACCATCTGTTGAAGAGAATATGTCTTCCCCACTCAATATATTTTGGTCATTTGTCAAAGATCAGTTAGCTGTATGTGGTTGGGCTAATTACTGGATTTTCAATTCTGTTATACTGATGTGTGTGTGTTTTTTACTATACTAGTATCAGGCTGTTTTGCCCACTGGAGGCTTGTAGTAAATTTTGAAATCAGGGAGTGAAAAGCCTCCAACTTTATTCTTCTTCTTAAACAGTGCTTTTCTTATCCTGGGTCTTTTTCTTTTCCACTTTAAGTTTGTAATTGTTTTTTTTCCATCTCTTTAAAGAATTTCATTGAATTCTGGATTGGGATTGCATTAAATATTTAGATTGCTTTGGGTAGTAATGACATTTTTACAATGTTAAGTCTTCCTATCCAGGAGCATAGTATATTCTTCCATTTTTGGAGGTCTCTTTTGGTTTCTTCTAATAGTGTTTTGTCGTTTTCTTTGTATAGGGCCTTTGTTACTGTGGTTACATTTATTTCTAAATATTTCATCCTTTGGTTGGCTATTGTAAATGGTATTGCTTTCCTAATTTCCTTTTCAGTGTTGTCATTATTAGTGTAGAGGAATCCAACTAAATTTTGTATTTTGATCTTGTACCCTGCCACGTTGTTGAATCTTCCAATGAGTTCCAGTAGTTTTTGGGTTTTTTTGCTGAGTCATTGGGATTTTCTATGTATAGCATCATGTCATCTGCAAATACAGGGAGTTTTACTTTCTTTTTGCCAATTTGGATGCCTTTAATTACCCTATCTTGCCTTATAGCTCTGGCTAACACTTCCAATATGATATTGAATGTTGTTGTTGTTGTTGTCAGGTGCCATTGAGTCGGAACCAACTCATAGCGACTCCATGCACAGCAGAACGAAACAATGTCTGATCCTGGGCCAACCTCACTACCGCTGCCACACTTGAGTCCATAAATGATGCCACCTGGCTGATCCATCTCGTTGGGGGTCTTCCTCTTTTTCTCTGACCCTCCACCTTACCCAACATGACATCCTTCTCCATGATATTGAATAAGAATGGTGATAAAGGGCGTCCTTGTTTGGTACCTGTTCACATGGGGAACACTTTCTGATTCTCTCCATTGAGAGTGATGCTAGCTGTTAGATTTGTATATATGCTCTTATTTGTGCTGAGGAATTTCCCTTCAGTTCCTACCTTGTTTAGTGTTTTTATCAGGAATGGATGTTAGATTTTGTCAAATACCTTTTCTGCATCAATCAATATGATGAGTTTCTTTTCCTTTTTCTTAATTAAATGGTGGATTACATTGTTTGTTTTTCTAATGATGAACCATCCTTGCATCCCTGGTATGAATCACACTTGATCATGATGTTTTTTTTTTTTTTTTTTTAATGTGTTTTTGAATTCTGTTAACTAGTATTTTGTTGAGAATTTTTGCATCTCTTTTCATGAGGGCTATTTGTCTCTCTATATATTTTAGTGATGTCCTTGCCTGGTTTTCGTATGAGGGTTATGATTGCTTCATAGAAAGTATTAGGGAGTTTTCCATCCTTTTCTATAATCTGGAATAATTTGAGTAGAATTGGTGATAGATCTTCCCTGAATGTTTGGCAAAACTCACCAGTGAAGCCATCTGTACCTGGACATTTTTTGGTTGGGAGAATTTTTGACCTGTTCAATTTCTTCCTTTGTTATAGGTCTGTTCAAGTTTTTTACTTCACTCTGTGTAAGCTTAGGTAGGTCGTGCTTTTCTGAAAAAATGTATACATCTCTTCTAGGTTTTAAAATTTATTGGAGTACAACTCTTCATAATATTCTGTTACTATCCTTTTTATTCCTATTGGTTCTGTTGTGCCATCATCCTTGTGGTTTCTTATGCATGTCATTTGTGTCTTCTCCCTCTTTTCTTTTGTTAGGTTTGCCAACGGTTTGTTGATTTTATTAATTCTTTCAAAGAACCCGCTTATTGTCCTGTTGATTCTTTTTGTAGATTTTCTGTTTTCTATCTCATTTATTTCTGCTCTAATCTTTATTATTTCCTTTCTTCTGTTGACTGTAGGTTTACTTTGCTGGCCTGTTCTAGTTGTTGGAGATGTTGTGTTAATGTGTTGATTTTGATCCTTTCTTCTTTTTGGATGTGTGCTTGTATTGCAATAAACTGTCCTTCAGCCTTGCTTTTGCCGAGTCCCACATTACGGTATGTTGTATTTTCATTCTCATTTGTTTTTAGGAACTTTGTGAATTCATGTTTTATTTCTTCTACAACCCAATTACTTTTCAGCAGGGTGTTATTCAGTTTCCATGTATTTGACTTTATTTCCTTGGTCTTCCTATTGTTGATTTCTAATTTGATAGCATTGTGGTCTGAGAAGATGCTTTGTAGTATTTTGATGTTTGTAAACTTATGAAAACTTGTTTTGTGGCCTAACACTTGGTCTATTCTGTAGAATGTTTCATGTGCACTGGAAAAGAATGTGTATTGTGCTGTTGTTGTGTTGAATGCTCTGTTCACATCTATGAGGGCCAGTTGGCTGATTGTGTTGTTTAGTTGTCTCTTTCTTTCTTTAAATCTCTTACAGTTTGCTTTATATATTTTGGAGTGCTTTCATTGGGAGCATAGATATTTATAATGGTAATGTCATCTCGTTCAATTGTACCTTTAATCATGAAATAATATCCATGTTTATCTATTAGGCTAGTTTTTACCTTAAAGTTTATTTTATCAGAGATTAATATTGCCACTCCTGTTAGTTTTTATTGCAATTAGCTTGATTTATTTTTCACCTTTGACCTTTAGTCTGTTTTTGTCTTTGTGTATAAGATGTATCTCTTACAGACAGCATGTTTAAGGATCTTTTTTCCTTATCCATTCTACCACTCTCTGTCTCTTAACTGGTTCATTTAATCCATTTTCATTCAGCATAAATATAGGTTGTTGTTGTTAAGTGCCATTGAGTAAGTTCCGACCAATAGCGACCCTGTACAGGGTTTCCGAGGCTGTAAATCTTTATGGGAGCAAAATGCCTCATCTTTCAAACTGCTGTCCTTAAGGTTCGCAGCCCAATTCTTAGCCACTATGCTACCAGAGCTCCTTGTAAATATAGATAGGTATGGATTAATTGTTGTCATTATGTTTGTTTGTTTTTGTGGTGCTGCTGGTTTCTTTGTTCTGTACGTATTTCTGTGCTGAGTTCATGGTTTTTTTTGTGTGTGTGTTCTTTCTTGTTAGTTTCTTTATAGTTTTTTAGTGTCTGTCTATCCCAATACACATCTCTCATTCAGGCCTTTGTCCTAGTGATAAACAATTCAGGGACAGTTGTTGTCATTTTGCACTACTGTTTGGTTTTAAGTGGAAACTCTCCCTTTAAATTTTTGAGCAAATCTGTGCATATGTGTATTAGAACCCTCTGAAGGTGGGGAAGGGGTGTCAACTAGCTCAGACACACCCTCTTGTCTCCAGAATTGAGGTGTGCAGACAATGAGCGACCAGTGAACAGATACAACAACAAAAAAAGAATGTCCACACCTTGATCTCCAAGTATCAGTCAGGAGTCAGGCATCTGTGGTGGCTCTGATCCTTCCCCAACTCTGACCTGCCCAAGATGGATGCTCTGAGAGCTGCTGTGGCCAATGCTCTGAAAGCACTCTAGTTTTTGCTTCTGCTACAAATTCCACTGGCTGTAAGCTTTCAAAATTTCTAAAAATTCCCTTATATGTGGTCCAGAGTTCTGGGATCACCTGCTGAACCTGCTTCATCTACTATTCTGTGTTATTGCTGACGGAGATCATCACTGCACTTCTCCTTTATCCTCCATCAAGCCTTGCCTCCTAGTAATTAATCTTTATTCCTTTCAAAGTAGACATGAAAGTGTTATGCTTTTAACAATATTCATCACCACCTTCTCAGCTGGTTGATACTAAAGTATGGATTACACACACCAAAGAAGCACTGACAATTCGGGCAAAAATGTGCTCTGAAACAATTTAAAAGCACAGTGTTGTTCATATACCATCAAATACAACTTTTTCCATGAAAATGAAATAAAGACTATTTTCATCTGAGATAAAGTCAATGGTTTGCATTTTGTAATTAAAATATAACATAAGAAATGTTGACATAGGCAATTAGTCTAGTCATGAAATATAATTCACATTTCAATTTCTAAAAGAAAAGAAAATCCGTCTACATTTCACAAACAAATTTCATTCTTATTTCAAATCTTTGATAAGAAACTGCACATTTATATTAAAACATAGAACCTTTGTTGGCTGATGGGACACAGCTCAAAATGAGTAGAAACAGTTGAAAATATCCATTAAAAATTAGAATATGGAATGTAAAAAGTATGAATCTAGGAAAATTGGAAGTTGTCAAAAATTAAATGTAACATGTAAAGATACATATCATAGACATTAGTGAGGTGAAATGGACAGATATTGGCCATTTTGAATTAAAAAAATCATGTTTACTAAGGCATGAATGACAAATTGAAGAGGAATAGCATTAAATTCATCATCAAAAAGAGCACTTCAAGATCTATCTTGAAGTACAATGCTGCCTACGATGAGATAATATCTATAAGACTACAAGGAGGAGTAAGTAAGACCACTATCATTCAGATTTACTCACCAGCCACTACAATCATTAAGGATGGAAATGAATTATAGCAAACAGACTTGGTGGTTCTTAACAGCAACACCAAATCAAACATGCAATCAGGATGTACTGATAATTACTGATGACAGGAATGTGAAAGTTGGAAACAAAAAGGAAGGATCAATACTTGGGACACACGGTCAGGTGATAGAAATTATGTTGACGAACATTGATAGAATTTTGTAAGACTAATTACTTAATCATTGCAAATACCTATTTTTCTACAACATAAACTAAAACTATGTAGATATCAAAATATCTCATACTCAGGAATCAAATCAACTACATCTGTGGAAAGAAACAATGGAAAAGCTTAATATTGTCAGGCAAAACAAGATCAGGGCCAAACGTATAACAGGGACTGAGAACCGGTGGCCAGGAGGCAGGCTTGCAGAATATGCTCTTTGGTGGTTTAAATTATTATATATGCCTGAGTGTTGGGGGAAAAAAAAAAAGAGTTAAGATGAATAGAGAGAAATACTGTTAACTGAGGATACATGGAGGGGATTATTATCATTGTAATGAAACAAAATATATGATTTGTTGAATGTAAAACGGATGATCTGCCCTGTAAACTTTCACTCAATTCACAATAAAGCATTAAAAAAAATAAGAAAGAAAGAAAGCAGAAAGATTAAGACAAAAAAAAAAAAAAAATGCCACTAATTAGATTCCAAATCACAATGACTCTGTAGAATATTTCTGAGGCTGTAAATCTTTGCAGGAGCAGAAAACTTCATCCTTATCTCATAGAGTGGCTAGTAGACTCCAACCGATGACCTTCCGATTCTCAGCTAAGTGCTTATCATACACAGCCACTGAGGATCCCAGTGTTATCTGTTGTTAAGTGCCTTGGAGTCCGTTCCAACTCATCGTGACACTGTATATAGTTTCCAAGGAGAAGCTGGTGAATTTGTACCTCCTACTTTGGAGTCCTGCTATGGCGCTGTGGGTTATTTGAACTGCAAGGCGGCGGAACAAGCTCACCAGCTGTTCCTCCGAAACCGTACACAGGATCGCTTTGGGTTGGAACTGACTCGACGGCACTTAACAACAACAACTTTGTGGCTAGTAGTCCAGTGCTACACATAGTGGATATGGTGGTAGTGTGCTGTCCAGTCGGTTCTGACTCACAGTCTCCCTTATAAGGTTTCTGAGGCTGTAAATCTTTACAGGAGCAGAAAGCCTCCTTTTTCTCCAGCAGTAGCTGGTGGATGTAAACAGTTGACTTGACAGCAAAGCTAACACACTATACTACCAGGACTCCTTCTGCTATGCATTTGTTGTCGTTAAGTGCCATCAAGTCGGTTTCTATCCAAAGCAACCCTGTATAGGGTTTCCAAGGAGCAACTGGTGAGCTTCAACCTTTGACTTTGCGGTTAAAACTAACTTTGCAGTCCAGCTCATTAACCCACAGCACCACACATACATATATAATTCTAAAGATAAGCAATAGAATGATGAATATAAAACTCAAGGCAAGGGAAATACATGGCTATCAAAAAAGAATAGAGAACTTTTAAAGACCCTTTATATGGTTCCCAAGGAGCAGCTACTGGGTTTGAACTGCTGACCTTTAGATTCATAGACCAGTACTGATTCCATAGCACCACACCAGAAGTCCTTGCAAAGGACTATTTCTTAAGTGGGTTTGTGTATTAAATGATAATATCTTCTTATATTTTAACAAATTTTTTTTTTTCTGTTTGCACTGACTAGTTCATATTTAAAAAGTAATTATAAAATAACTTGATGCATGGCTTTAGTAGCAGAATGGATATGGCCTCTACTATAAGATACCTATTATATGGTACTGGTGTGGCACTGCAGGTTAATGAGGTGGACTACAAAGTCAGTTTGAACCTCAAGGTCGGTGGTTCAATCTCACTAGCCGCTACTCAGAAACTCTATGCAGGGTCACAATGAGTAGGAACTGACTCAACAGAATTTGACAACAACAATTGTGCACTAATTTACTTTTTAAAAATCAAGCTTTCAAAGTCTTAGGATACATATATTCTAAAAGTTCTTCAAAAAGTTTATGTAAAAATAGAATTAAAAAATAATAGAATCTTTCTATGAACTTCTTGAAGTCCTTTCATATGTATATTTTTATGCCTGAGTATGTGGGTGTAAGGTGTCCTAGTGTGATGCTATGGGTTAATGTGTTAAACTACAATGTAGGTTTGAATTGCAAGGTTGTTAGTTCAAGCTCACCAGCTGATCCTTGGAAACCTTATTTAGGGTTGTTACGGGTCAGACCCGACACAATGGCACATAACAACAATAGCATGTTCGTATATATATAAATGTGGAATATAAAGACCCTTGGTCACTCATTCAGTGCTTGGGTGATAACCTAATTGAAAGTTCCGCAGATTGAACCCATCAGCAGCTATATGGGAGAAAAGACCTGATGATCTGCTTCTATAATTATATATAGTCTAAAAAACCTTCTAGGTAATAGTATTCTATCCTATAAAATAGCTACAAGGAGACTTCTGGTTCAGAGGTGGGATATGCTGAGGGATTCAGCAAAATCTCTTCAGCAGAGGTACAGGAAAACCAGAGTCAGGTTCTTACAACGTTGACTTTGGGATTTAGCACTGAATTTGACACTCCTACTTGGGTAGGAAGTTTTATTCCTGTCTTACATAGTCAGGGACAGCAAGTCTGGCCATACAGCCAAGCCACATTTGCACCCTGTAAAACCTCAATATAAAAGACAAGAGCCAACACTAGCTGCAATGTACAAGAACAGTGTGGAAAGCTGAAAAATGTTAAAAATACAATTAAGGAAAAAGGGTGAAGTCATTTTGAGAAGGTCTCTGTGGATATGCAGAGATCTAACTGATTGTAAGAGATAAAAGTATGAGCAATCTTTCTTACACTTATTTCTCATTCTTTGTCTATGTACCTCCATGGTGGAGACTAGAGGGGGTGCCTGAGTGAGTGGACACCCTATACCACTCCTGAAGGTTTTCTACTGTGCATGCATCCTGATCTGATCAGCAAAGGATACTACACTAGTTTGTTATGGTTTTATTTGCTTTTGTTCTTATTTTGTTTCTGTTTTTTTGTTTTTTTTTTTTTTTTTTTTGTCTTTGGGGTCCTATTTTTTTTTCCTTGGGGTGGAAGCTTTCTCTCCCTACATTATCAAAGAAGAGATGGCAATTGTGACCATATAACCAAGCTACAAGCATACACTGTAATATCCCACCATCCAGGCAGGAGCCAGTACCAGCTGCTATACATTACATAGATAGCCAACACTTGCTAAGATTACTCACAGTTGAACAATTGTTGTTGTTGTTGTTTAGTGCCGTCAAGTTGGTTCCGACCCATAGTGACCCTGTACAGGGTTTCCGAGGCTGTAAATCTTTACAGGAGCAGAACGGCTCATCTTTCTCCCACGGAGCGGCTGGTAGTTTCGAACTGCTGGCCTTAAGGTTCGCAGCCCAATTAGTAACCACTACGCTACCAGAGCTCACAATAAGAGATGTGAAAAGGGAAGACTATCTCTTGATCACATCTACCAGGAGGCACTCAGTAAGTTTAACAATATAGCAACATACATTCATTTAATTATTGAAAACACAACTAATTATTGAACATGTTCAAGAAACGACAAAATATTTCAGTACATGTCCAGAAACAAAAAAAGAGTAACTGAGAGAAAAGAGCTGGAGGTAGACCTAGATTTCCCATTGGAAGGAGAGCAGGCTTTGGAACTTACTGAGAAGAAATCTGGGAGAATGATACTGAGGTGTGTCCAAATGCTCCACAGTGGAGTGGAGAAAAATAAGGAAGAAGTCAATAAAGTGTTACAGTAACACACTATTAAAAAAGAAAATGATAGACCATTATCCCTCATGAATACTGATGCAAAAATATTGATGCAAAAACTTCTCAACAAAATCCTAGCAATTGAATTCAGCAATACATCAAAAAAATAATACATCATGACCAAGTGGGATTCACATCAGGGATGCAAGGATGGTTTAATATTAGAAAAATAATCAATGCAATCCACCATATAAATAAAAAAAGGAATCACATAGTCATATTGATTGATGCAGAAAAGGCATTTGAAAAAAATCCAATACCAATTCCTGATAAAAACACTCAACAAAGTAGGAATTGAAGGAAAATTCCTCAACATAATAAAGAGCATATATACGAAACTAACATTCAACATCACTCACAATGGAGAGAAATTGAGAGCTATCCCTTTGTGAACAGGAAACAGACAAGGATACCCTTTATTACCACTCTTATTCAATACTGTTTTGGAAGTCCTAGCCAGGGCTATATGGCAAGACAGGGAAATAAAAGGCATCTGAATTAGCAAAGAGGAAGTAAAACTCTCTCTATTTGCAGATTATATGATCCTATACATAGAAAACCCCAAAGACTCAGCAATAAAAAATACTGGAACTCATTGGAAGATTCAGCAAAGTGGCAGGATACAAGATCAACATAAAATAAATCAGCTGGATTCCTTTATACAAGCAATAACAGTCCTGAAAAGGAAATTAGAAAAGCAATACCATTTACAATCACAACCCAAAGGATGAAATATTTAGGAATAAATGTAACCAGAGAAACAAAAGTCCTATAACAAGAAAACTACAAAACACAATACAAGAAACCAAAAGACATTTACAAAAATGGAAGAATATACCATGTTCTTGGATAGGAAGGCTTAACATTGTGAAAATGTCAGTACTACCCAAAGCAATCTAAACATATAATTCATTCCCAATCCAGATTCCAACGACATTCTTTGTTGTTGTTAGGTGCCATTTAGTCAGTACCAACTCATAGCAATTCTATGAACAAGAGAATGAAACACTTCCCAGTCCTAGACCAACCTCACAAGTGTTGTCCTGCTGAGCCCATTGATGCTACCACTTTGCCAGACCATCTCACTGGGGGTCTTCCTCTTTTTCTCTGACCCTCTCCTTACCAAACATGATATCCTTCTCCAGCAACTGGTCCCTCCTGAAAATATGTCTGAAGTATTAGAGACGAAGTTTGGTCATACTAGCCTCCAAGGAGCACTTTGGCTGCATTTCTTTCAAGACAGATCTGTTAGTTCTTTTGGCAGCCATGGCACTTTTAATATTCTCCTCCAACACCACAACTCAAATGCATCAATTATTTTATGGTCATCCTTATTCACTGTCTAGCTTTTGCACGCATATGAGGTTATGGAAAATACCATAGCTTCGGTGTGGTGCATCTCAGTCTTCAAGCTGAAATCTCTGTTCTTCAACAACTTACAATGGCCTTGTGCAACATATTTGCTAATGCAATGCGTCCTTTGATTTCTTGACTGCTGTTTCCATGAGTGTTGATGGTTGATCCAAGAAGAATGAAGTCCTTAACAACTTCAATCTTTTCTCTGTTGATAAGAATTTTGTTTATGTGTACAGTGATGATGATTTTTGTTTTCTTTACATTGAGATGCAATCTCAAAGCTGTTGTCTTTGATCTTCACCAGTAAGAATTCTAAGTCCTTTTCATCATTATTTTAAGTCGTCTTCACTTTCAGCAAGCAAGGATGTATGATCTGCATATTGCAGGTTGTTAATGAGTGTTCCTCGGATCCTGATGCCACGTTTTTCTTCATATAACCCAGCTTCTCTGATTGTTAGCTCAGCATACAGATTGAATAAGTATGGTGAATGAATACAACCCGGTCTCACACCTTTCCTAACGTTAAACCATGTTTGGTTCAAACAACTGCCTCTTGGTCCAGGTACAGATTCCTCATGAGCACAATTAAATGTTCCAGAATACTCATACTTCACAATGCAAAGCTTGTCATGATCCATATAATCGAAAGCCTTTGTGTAGTCAATAAAGCACAGGTAAACATATTTTTGGTGTTCTCTGTTTTCAGCCAAGCTCCATCAGACATCAGCAAAGATATACCTCATTCCATGGCCTCTTCTGAATCTGGATTGAACCTCTGAAAGTTCTCTATCAATGCATGCTTGTAGCCATTTCTGTATTACCTTTAGTAACTCTTTACACACATTGCATACCAAAGATATTGTCCCATGATATCTGGATTCTATTGGGTCACCTCCCTTTGGAATGGGCTCAAATATGGATCACTTCCAATCAGTTGGCCAGATAGTTGTCTTCCAAACTTTTTGCCATAGTCTGGGTAAAAGAGGGGGTGATAATGTTCAGATCCTTGAATGTCTTATGATTATTGGTTTCCCTTGCCTACTATTGTAAAATAGACACTTGAGTAGAATAAAAATGAGTAATTGAAAACATAATAACTGAAAGTTTGTAAGCTGTCTTTAGACTTTAAGTCATTGAAATACCTAAAAAAGGTTCTAGAACTTGCCCAGTGAAATAGGCTTCTTGCTAGCCTTGGTAGTGTATAGGACCTTAGGTGTAATTCTGAGCCCCATCCAGAACCTTCTAAGATGGGATATTCCCACATGTAAGGATAAGCAAACTAGCCTGGAGCAGCTAGAGGAAGCTAATATACTTCTTGAAATAACGACTAGCAGGAAAAATCAAAATAAAAAATAAAATTGGCAGTCTAAATGGCTACTACAAGAATAAGTAAACTGTTCACTGGAGATCCATCAAGGCAAGAAATCAAGTTCCTTCAGGACAATCCCCCTCCAAACCTGAAACTCAAAGGGATCACATGAACATCCAAATAAGCTTGCTGTTGACCATTTTCATCTACTGGTGCATGGAAGTGGGATAAAGACAACAGTAGACACATGTTGACCTAGTGATGAGAGAGAGAACAGGAAAGGCTGATTGGTTTGAAGTACGGTGAGATCTGGGGTCTCCAGAGCCCATGGACAAGGACATAACCACAGAGGGCTAGAGCTAAGAGCAGCGTGTCCAGCTGATATGGAGTGAGGGGAGACACACAAGAATGCTCAAACTTACAGATAGCATCCACTTGATCTAGCTTCGATGGCTTCAAGATCACAACTCCACTAAAAGAAGATAGAAAAATTCAATGAAGGAAGCATGTGTAAATTGCTACAATTTGACGAGCTTGATCTATACTTATTGATGTAGTAGCTCAAAGTACCAACTTAGAGGGAAGAAGTCTTCATCCTACACATTCTGTGCACAGGGGTGATAGGGACAGGCAACTTAGACACTGGCTACCTAAAATGGGGGTGGGGGGGGTTTAAAGGTATGTTGTGACTGGCTTACATGTTTTCAAGGGGGAGTTTTGTTTCAAAGTGTGTGGGGGAAGGTAGAATCCCACTGAATTGTTTTCATCTTGCCTAGACAGGTCTGGTGAAATAAGATGGGGATAAGATTCTTATGATTCAGTAGTGAGTAGTTGTTATCATGACTAATTGTGATTGTCACAACTGGAAAGGTAGAAGTTTCGTAACATAAAAAGAGAAGTAAATAATATTACATTCCAGGAAACAAAAGACCCTAGAACTATCAAGGGAGAAGAGCATAAGCAGAATGTGGAACCCTATCCAAAGAAACAGAGATGAGGACTTGGAGAGATAGAGCAACTGTGGACTCTAGACTCATGGGAAGAGAAAGACTGTTTGCTGGCAGCCAAGAGGCAGGATTGTAGAATGTGCCCTTTGCTTGTCTGAATGATCATGTATTCCTGAGTGTTTTTGTGTACATACCCTCCACCACAAACCAAACCAACAAACAAACAGTATATAGAGAAGGGGGTTGTAATCACTTCAATGAAACAATAAGTGTAAAACTGATGTTCTCCCATGTAAACCATCACTCAATTCACAATAAAAACAACAAAAAAACCTATATATATATATATATATATATATATATATATATAGCTATGAAGCAAAATTAACTTGAGAGTATGCAACAGAAACATACATGACAAAATATCTTTAAAATAAATTAGAATGATAGAGTAAGAAGAATCTAGTTTACAGATTATTTTTAATAGAATCTAGCTTACAGATTTCCTGTGTCAGGAATTTTAAAAAGGCAAATTACAAAATGACCTTTATTTTACAAAGGAAAGTGTTAAGAACATATGAATATACACAGAGTTGAATGAAACTTAAAGTGCTCTTGACAATACTTTTGGGATCCATCTAAGGTAGTTATTAAGAAAAAAAATTTAACTTAAAAAATAAGAAATTCTAAATGCAAGTTGTCTTTATGTTCAAATCAAATAGTAAGAAAATTATTTCTTTGACTAAAAAAAAAGGAAAACATAGACAATAGAAATGTGAAAGGTAAAATTTAATGAAATGTATGAAGCATAACCTTGAACATAGTCAACCTGAATATGGTGGTGGTGGTTATGTGCTGTGGAGTTGGCTCCAACTCACAGCAATGCTGTATAGGGTTTTGGAGGCTGTAAATCTTTACAGATTCATAACCACTACGCTCCCAGAGCTCCTGGTCTTACGAATAGTGTTCCTTATACAGTTCTCCCTGGGATACTGCTACGGTTGTGGTCATCACCTTATTCTGAAATACAAATATTTTGATTCTTTCAAATACCCAGAGGAAGATTAGTTGACATACTGGACCCAGGCAAACTATATTATCTCTTAGAATCCTGATTGATAAGACATGACTTCCACAGGGTACTGAATGGCCCCATTGATCACAAAAGGTGATTCAGCAGCCTTCCAATCAATCAGATGGGGTTAGGGTCTTTCAGAACAGTGGTGATGTTTCTTTTTTGGTAGGTAGCAGCAAGGTGAGTGAGGTCATACTCATAGACAAAGGGCAGGTTCCATTGATCACAAACACATTGTTTTGCACATCTAAGTCACTACTGCATAGGGGCTACTCCTGCTGCAGCTTCAGATCTCAATTCACATATAACTGGCACACCGGAACAGGGAAAGAAAATTGGAGAAATGCCTGGTCTGCGTCAAGAACATGAACATCCTATGCAACCGGTAGGAGAAAATCAAGATGAACTGTGTACCAAGAATATGCTCAGTGGACTGCAGTGGAAATGCCTGTTTAAAATGCAGTGCATCCATTTCCCCATCCTGGTTCCTGTCTTCTCTAGTTGAAACAAGCATGTCACACAGGTGTTCCCCCTGCTGCCAGATGAAGGCAGGGAAGGTGCTCCAGGTGTAGAACCCATCATGATCCAGTACTAGTAGGGCCATGAGTAGAAACTGGTATGCAGCTGTTCTGCTTCAACCAAAACCCATGGTTCTGGAATGCCACCAGCAGTGGCAGGATGTAGGTCAGTTCAGTAGCCATCAGCAGAAACAGTGTGGCATTGGAGCAAAACCCTGCACAGTAGCTGCACTTGGCAGGGTGAGAAAACCTGAATATAGAGATGATATTAGGAATATATTTAAAGAACTAGAAACAAATGAATGAAGACAAGAAGAGTTGTGGGATGACAAAGAATATCATACAGGAAGAATGCAAAATGTCATTAAGAAGACAAGAAAGGAAGAGAAAGACTAAACTGGATGCCAGATGAAACATTGAAACTTACTCTCCAGCATAGAGATGCTAAAGCAAACTTGCTCTCCAGCATAGAGAAGAAATGAGGAGGCAAAGAGCTTAACTAAAAATTTCAAAGGGCAGCTCAAGAAGACAACGTCAAATATTATAATGAAATTTGCAAAGACTTGGAGCTAGAGAACTAAAAGGAAAGAACACACTCAGTATTTCTCAAGCTGAGGGAACTGAAGAAAAAAATCAAGCCTTGACTTACAATATTGAAAAGTTTTACGAGCAAACTATTAAGTGATACAGAAAACATAAAAAGACGATGGGATGAATACACAGAGTCATTGTACCAAAAACAAATTGTTCATGTTCAACCATTTCAAGAGGTATTGTATCATCAAGAATCAATGATACTGAAGGTGCACTGAAGGCACTGGCAAAGAACAAGTCTCCAGGAATTAATGGAATGCAAATTGAAATCATTCAACAAATTGATGTGGCATTGTAAACACTTACTCATCTATGCCAAAAAATTTGGGAGGCAGCCACCTGGCCAAGAGATAGGAAGAAATCCATATTTGTGCCCATTCCAAAGAGAGGTGACACAATGGAATGCAGAAATCATCAGACAATTTCATTAACATTGCATGCAAGTAAAATTTTGCTGAAGATGATTTAAAAATTGCTACAACAATACACTGACAGAGAACAGCCAGAAGTTTAAGCCAGATTCCTATTGCAATGTGGAATGAGGTATATCATTTCTGGCGTCAGATGGAGCTTAGCTGAAAAGAGAAAATACCAGAAAGATGTTTACCTGTGCTTTATTGATTACACAAATGCTTTAGAATGCACAGATCATGACACGCTACAGATAACATTGCAGAGAATGAGTGTTCTGGAACACTTAATTGTGCTCATGAGGAACCTGTACACAGATAAAAGGCAATTGCTCAAACAGAACAAGGGAACACTAAATGGTGTAAAATTAGGAAAGGTGTCTGTTAGGGTTATACTTTTTTACCTACTTTTTCTGTCTGTATGCTGAGCAAATAATTCAAGAATCTGGATTGTGTGAAGAAGAACATCGCATGAGGAGTGGAGGAAGATTCCTTAACAACCTGCTATATGCAGATGATATAACCTTGCTTGCTTAAATAGAAAAGGATTTAAAATACATACTGATGAAAATAAAAGACCACAGCCTTCAGTATGGGTTGCATTTCAATGTAAAGAAAACAAAATTCCTCACCCTTGAACTAGTACTTAGCAATATAAATGGTAAAACGTTTGAAGTTGTCAAAGACCATCAACATCAACCATCAACAGCCATGGAAGCAGCAGTCAAGAAATCAAATGAGTTATTACAATTAGGCAAATTGGCTTCAGAAGATTTTTTAAATTGTTCAAGAGGATAGATGTCAGTTTGAGGACTAAGGTGTACCTGACCCAAGCCATGGGATTTTCAATAACCTCATATGCATGTGGAACTTGGACAGTGAATAAAGACAATCATAGAATGGTTGATGAACTTGAGTTACGATGTTGAAAGAGAATATTAGAACACCATATACTGGCAAATAAACAAACAAATCTGTTTTAGAGCCAGTATAGCCAAATTTCTCCTAAAAGCTATTATGGCCAGACTATCTCTCACATTTTTGACATATTGATAGGAGGAACAAATCCCTAGAGAAGGAGATGATCATGCTTGGTAAACTCAAGAGTCTGCAAGAGAGGAAGACCCACAACAAAGTGGATTGGCACAGTGGCAGTGTCATGGTCTCAAATGTAGCAAGGTGAGGTTGGCACAGAACCTGGCATAGGGTAGCAATGAGTCTGTACCAACTCACTGGCACCTAATAAAAACAATTATACTGTTATGATGCTGTATGATAAGCAATGGACTGGTAACCCATTAGCCATAATTTAGAAACCATGCTGCTATCTGTTGGAACTTACTCGATGGCACTTAACAACAATCAGCAGATGCATGTGTACAGTAAGTGTTGAATCTTAGTGGATTGGTCAGCTGTTTGTTTGATACTGTCAAGTTGTTTCCAACTCCTATAACCCTTATGCACTTCCATTTCCTGTCCCTTCCACATAATTCTTTTTTTTTAGGTTTTATTATGATTTGAATGATAGTTTACATGAGAAAACATTGGTTTTGCACTCAATCTATCATATTTTGTTCCATGCAATGATTACAATCCCCTCAATGCATCATTTAACAGTATTTGCTTCTATTCACTCTGTTTATTGTTTTTGTTTTTGTACCTCAAAACACACAGGAATATATAATCCTTTAAACAACCAAAAGGAATGTTCTGAAAGCTAGGCTCATGGCTGCGAGCACACAGCCTTTCTCTTTCCATGAGTTTAGAGTCCTCAGCTGCTCCATGCCTTCACCTCTGCCTCCATCTTCTCTGGTCAGGGTCCCACATTTTGCTCGTGCTTTGCTTTCTTACTGGAATGTAAGATTAAGTACTCCCCACTTGTTGTTACACAACTTCTACCATTACATTTCTGACTATTGCAATTATTCATGATAACAATTACTAGTGAATCAAAAGAATCCTATCCCCATCTCTTTTCATCAGACCCATCTAGACAAGATGAAATCTATTCAATGGGGAGTCTACCTTCACCCCTACACTCTAAAAATAAACTCCCTCTTGAAAACACATAAGCAAGCCACTTCATGCATTTATAGCCCCCACCCCATTTTAGGTATACAATGTCTAAGTTGCCCATCCTATCAGCTCTGTGTACAGAGGGGATAGGCTTGAGACTTTATTTGAAGACCCTTTCTCTCTCGTTTGGTATTTTGAATGACTACATCCATAAGTATAGGCCAAGTTCATCAACTTGTAGCAATTCACACTTGCTTCCTTTACTAAATTTCTTTATCTTCCTGTAATCAAGTTCTGGTTATCAAGCCATCAAAGCTAGGTCAAATAGGTACTATATACAAGTTTGGGCATTCTTGTGTGTCTCCTCCCACTTCATTTCAGCTGGATGGTTCACCCTCAGCTCTGGCGCTCCATGGCTAGATCAGTGTCCATGGGCTCAGGAGTTCCTAAGTATCACCACACAAGCCACCACAGTACAGCAAACTGACAGACTAGTGTTGTGGTTGCTTGGCCTAGTAGCAGAAATATTCCTGGGATCAGAAGATAGAAGACTTATATTTGGATTTCATTCACATTCTTACGTCTTTGACTTAGGTAAGTCATTATGTGTTGTTTAAAATCAACAAAATGACAATATTAATACCTACTTCATAAGGTTGTTATAAGGAGATGTCCCAAGAAGTGCTTTATGTTGTTGTTGTCAACTGCTGCTGAGTTGTTTCCACCTCATAACAACCCCATGTATAGGGTTTCTGAAGAGGGGCTGGTGAGTTTGATCCACAGACATTGTGGTTTACAGTCAGTGCTTATCAGACAGTGCCACATCAGAACCCCCAAAGTGCTTTATAAGAAATAACAATTCTGTAATCAGGTTAAAAACATGTTATTTCAATTCTCTTTTAAGAATCTTTTCTGAAATCATTATGCATAAACAAAATAAGATAGCACTTCTAATGAGTCTGTTTTCTTTTACTTTTTTGTTAAAAAGTGAGCATCATAAAAATTAGCACTAAATAAAAATTGACTTAGCAAGGTAGTTAAATCCCTTAGCATAATTTGTTAAGCTATAATTTACCATATCAGTTCCTTCAACTTAGTAAAATTATTTCAAAAGGAAAATGTAAAGACTAAGATTGGATTATTAAAATGAATAAAATAAGAATCATGTATAGTGCCATTTTGACACAATTTTCAGAAGCATTGAATATAATATCAAATATATTGATTCGTAGTTTGATAATGCAGTTATATAGGTAACAGTCCATATCTCTAAAAATTGAGTTTTTCTTGCAAATAAAATCAGAGTTAAAAAATAAAAATTTGGTGATGTTATACTGATTAGATTGAACTTTTATATTCTTTAAAAAATACAGAAAGATTAGAAAAACAATTTGTTTATATGACATACTTTCAGAACACAAGACAGATAATGCTCTGGAGAGCAGTGCTTTGATTTATTCAATATTTAAAATGTCACTAAAAAAACAATAACCAAGAAGATTTCAGTTTTTAGAAGTGGAAACAATAGAGAAAATGTTTGTGCTTGTGTGTAGGAACATATGTTAGTTTTACATGGGAATGGAATTTGTAAGTTTATAAGTAGTGAATTTTTTAAAGGGGTAAAAATGTAGACCAAAGTTAAGAAGATCCCACTTCTTTATAGAGAACTCTGTTTATCTGAATCAAACTGTCCCAACATTTTCTTCTGTGTGTGCCTTCAAATAATCTGAAATATCCTGGATAAGTGGAATTCAGAGTATATATTGTGTTTGTTTTATTGTTATTTATATTTTAATGATTTGAATATGGCTATGGTTTCAATAAATAATATTCCTTAAGACAGTGAAGTTCTTTATATTCTAAGTGTTTTAACATCTTGTAAAAATCACTTCACTCGCCCTTTGTATTCAATTTTTGTGATGTGATCAAATCTGTGGTAAAATGCACAATACTTGTTTTAATCTAGGTTAGGGTTTAGCATCTTCTAAGCTGAAATATATTTTAACTCAGAAATAAATAGCAAAAATGTCTTGATCAATTTATATTACTCTCACTGAATGATAGCCATGTTGCTCTTGAGTAAATGAAGAAAGTCAACTTGTTTAAAAATGTTTAAAACACGTTTTGTGAATGCTTTAGTGGGCACTACTGTTAAAAGTAAATGATAAAATTATATTAATTTTTCATAATCTTTTAAACTTAATTTCAAAGAACTTTAAATGAAATACCCCTTTTCTGAAAAGAAACATGTATAGATTCACCAAAAAGCACATAAAGCAGTAATTAAGCCAGTACTTTGGTATTAAGGTCAGAAATTAATCCATACCACTATGATTTTGCTTAGTTGAAGCAATATTGTTTGTTGCTATGTGCCATTGAGTAGGTACTGCTCCTGTGCCAACCTCATAATTGTTGCCACAGTCAAGCCCGTTGGTGCTGTCACTGTGCCAGTCTATCTCATTGGGGCTCTTCCTCTATTTTACCACCCTCCACTTTACCAAACATGATATCCTTCTCCATGATAATGTGCCTGAAGTATGAGAGACTGGCCATCCTGGCTTCCAGGGAGCATTTAGCTGTACTTTTGCCAACACAGATTGGTTTATTCTTTGGCAATATATTGTTGTTAAGTGTGTCAAGTAATTTCAGCCTCATAGTGAACCTGTATAGAGTTTCAAATAAGCAATAAGTGAATTTGAAGCACCAACCTTACAGTTCAAACCTATTTTGTGTTACAGTGCATTATCCCATAGTGTCACATCTTTTGACAATGTTGTTGTTGGTAAGTGCTGTGGAGTTGGTGACTCAGAGCCACCCTAAATAGGGTTTTGGAGGAGCGGCTGTTGAGCTTGAAACACTGACCTTGTGGTTCAAACCAACTTTTCAATCCAGTATATTAACCCGCAACAGCCACACCAGGACTCCTTTGACAATATTTGTTAATGTT
>NW_006408520.1:42790792-42795123 GCF_000296735.1 Chrysochloris asiatica | reverse complement strand
GCTATTGTAAATGGTATTGCTTTTCTAATGTTCTTTTCAGTGCTGTCATTGTTACTATAGAGGAATCCAACTGATATTTGTATGTTGAATTTATACCAAGCCACTTTTCTGAATCTTCCAATGAGGTCTAGTAGCTTCTTTACTGAATTTTTGGGGTTTTCTATGTATAGTATCATATCATCTGCAAGTAGAGGGAGTTTTACTTCTGCTTTGCCATTTGAATGCCTTTAATTTCCCTATCTTGCTGTACAGCTCTGGCTAAGATTTTTAGCACACTATTAAATAGGAGTGGTGTCAAAGAGCATCATTGTCTGGTTACTGTTTGCAGAGGGAAGGCTTTCAGTTTCTCCCCTTTGAGAATAATGTAGGCTATTGGATTTATATATATATGTTCCTAATTATGTTGAAGAATTTCCCTTCAGTTCCTACTTTGTTGAGTACTTTTATCAGGAATGGATGCTGGATTTTTTTCAAATGCCTTTTCTGAATCAATCAATATGATCCTGTTGTTCTTTTCTTTTTTCTTCTTTATATGGTGGATTACATTTATCATTTTTCTAATCCCTGATATGATTCCCAATTGGTTACTATATATTACTTTTTTGATGTACTGTTGGATTCTGTTGGCTAGGATTTTGTTAAGACTTTTTGGATCTATGTTCATGATGCAAGTTTGTCAGTTTGCCACCACTCCTTTGTCAGTTTGTCATACTAAAGGTATTATAGTAATGGCTACAATCATACATTGACATAGAACTTCCAGAAGATCAAGCTGGATTAAGAAGAGGCCATGGAATGGGGGATAGCACTGCTGATATCTGATGGATCTTGGCTGAAAGCAGAGAATATCAGAAAGATATATACTTATGCTTTACTGACTACGCAAAGGCTTTTGATTGTGTGGATGATGACAAGTTATGGACAATATTGTGAAGTATGAGCATTCCTGAACACTTAATTGTGCTCATGAGGAATCTATACATGGACCAAGAGGCAGTTGTTGGAACAGAACATGGGAACACTGAATGTTTTAAAATTAAGAAAGGTGTGCAACAAGGTTGTACTCTTTCACCTTACTTATTCAACCTGTATGCTGAGCAAATAGTCAGAGAATCTGGGTTATATGAAGAAAAATGTGGCATCAGAATTGGAGGAAGACTCATTAACAATCTGCAATATGCAGATGATACAACCTTGCTTGCTGAAAGTGAAGAAGACTTAAAATATTTTTTAATTTGATGAAGATCAAAGAGCTCAGCCTTTGTTATGGATTACATCTCAATGTAAAGAAAACAAAAATCCTCACCACTAGACCAATAAACAACATTCTTATCAATGGATAAAAGATTGAAGTTGTCAAGGACGTCATTCTTCTTGGATCACTATCTACACTCATGGAAGCAGCGTTCACAAAGTCAAATGACATACTGCATTAGGAAAATCTGCTGCATAAGACCTTTTTAAAGTATTGAAGAGCAAAGATGTCAGCTTGAAGACTAAGGTGCACCTGACCTAAGCCATGGTATTTTCAATAACCTCATATGCATGTGAAAGCTGGACATTGAATAAGGAAGACTGTAGAAAAATTGATGTTTTTGAGTTATGATGTTGGAGGAGAATTTTCAAAGTGCCATGGGCTGCCAAAAGAACCAATAGATCCATTTTGGAAGAAGTGCAGCCTGAACTCTCCTTGGAGGCCAAGATGCCCAAACGTCGTCTGTCATATTTCAGACTTATTGTCAGGAAGGAACAGTCATTGGAGAACGATATCATGTTTGTAAAGGTGAAAGGTCAGAGAAAAAGAGGAAGACCCCCAACAAGATGTCAGCATTGATGGACTCAAGCATGACAACAGTAGTGAGGTTGGCCCAGGATCCGGCATGTTTTGTTCTGCTGTGCATAAGGTCGCTATGAATCAGCACCCAACAACAACAACATGATAGAAAGAAGGGTGGTGGTGGTGGTGGGTCATTGAATTTTAGGCCTTACTTTACAGATCCCACTCTGGACACTGGAGGTTGTGGAGGTAAAAAGAGTTCCATGGAGTAGCTTTAGACTTGATGTTACTTGATTTATTTCCAGGAGACTTGGAGAGTTCTCACTTTCATTTATTGACATTTGACTTTGTTTTCATTCTCTTGAGCATTCTTCTGAGTATTCTGCTCTACATTATTAACTGCTCAAAGGCTGGTAAAAGTAAATCACATGGAGTTTGCTCCTCTCTATTTCTGTATCCAGTTTAAACCACAGCACGTTTCTCTCTTAAAATCAAGTGAAGCAATGGTCGCTGGGTAAATGCAGTCAGTCATCTTCTGATCAAATGGCAGAACATTTAACACCAACTTTCCACTGTTTCAATGGATTTGTGGTATTCTTTTCTTGACTCTTTGTCTTCTTAGCAGGTTTTCTTTCAGATGTATCTTCTGCCTTGCCTGAAGCTCCATAAATGTCACCATTTTTCAGAGTATACGTAAATGAAGCCACAGTTTTGTCATAGAATTTTTTCAATGCTGTATCATCCCAAATGTCAGAATCGTCACTCTGGCCTATGACACACCATAACACCATCAAGCCTTCCTGCTCCCGGACGTCTCTGCTGCCACCCATTGCCACGGCAAGTCTACAGCGGGATTCGTGACACTAGATTTAACTTTTTACCATAGCCAAGTTGATCATGTTGCTGTTGTTGTTGTTAGGTGCAATCTACTTGGTCCTGACTCATATAAACTTATGTACAACAGAATGAAACACTATCCAGTCCTGCACCAACCTGACAGTTTTTAAGCTTGAGCCCATTATTGCAGCACTACATCAATGTACCTCATTGGGCATCATAAAAGATGCCTGAATCAGGCATCTTTTATGATTAAGTCCTGTTGCACATGCTAAAATTCAGGGAAACAGATGCTTTACTAACTCCAACTACAGATGTTGACTACATTAAGTACTACTGTTATAAAAAACAGGCTACAAATTTTTATAGAACAGAAATATAATTGTGTACAGTTTTGGAGCCTAAAAAGTCCAAATCAGTATCTTGCTACTGTTGATACCTTCTGTGAGCCTTTTCTAATTTTTAGCTGCCTGCAGTCTTGGTGTTTTTGCCTTCTGCCTTTCTCTTATGTGTGTCTCTGTTTCTACCCTGTTCTTTTTATGCCTCAGAAATGATTAGGTTAGAGACTCATACTACTCCTGCACTACCGTACTAATACAGCAAAGAAAACCTCTATTCTAAACATGGTCATATTTATAGCATTGCATTTAAAATTTGGGTACAAATTTTGGGGGGGTCATACAATTCAATCCACAAAAGAGCTCAATGGCTCAATGATTGACTGATCAAAAGCCAGAAATCAAACAAGTAAAATTTATTATCAAGTTCATGAGAGTGAGGGAATTGCCTTGTAGCATGACCCTTGTTGCTGTGAATATAATACTGCAGAACACTGTTTCAAGATGAGTTACACAGATTGTAATCTTTTTCATAATGTTTATCCTAGTAGGTACATGTTTTCATATTGAAGAACATTAACATTCAGATTCACTAGTATACTAAAACGTCTGCTTGTGAAAATTAATCATAAAATCTGTACCATTCAGCAAAATAATATTGTGACTGCTGAATTTCAAATAAGATCATGGTGTAGACATTCTATTTAAGACCTTTAATTATTTGAGAACCTATAATTTCTTTCTGAACTGAATAGTGGTATTAAGTCAAAATAGTCTACCTCACTTTGTTGTTAAGTGCTGTTGAGTGAGTTACTATTCATAGTACCACAGTAGAAGGTTTCTGAGGAGCAGTTGGTGGGTTTGAACCAGAGATCTTGTGATTCAAACTGCCCTTGCAATGTAGTGCATATCTGGCATACTAAAAATGAAGAAAATATATAACTATACTGTTGATAACCTATAAGAGATCTCAATAATTCTATCTATAGTATGCTTTCCTGCTGATTTTATGGTTTATGTAGATATACCATGGTCAATGTACACAGAGTTGCAATGGGTTTCAAACTTTTCTTCATAAACAGGAATGTTGAAATATCTTCAATTTACATATCAATATATATTTATAATTTCAACATACATTTATGATTAATAAGAATGAAAATATTTGGGGCTTCAGATACAATTCTCATTGCCACTGAGTCGATTCTGTCTCATAGATAGTATAGGCAGACTAATAGGTAGACTTATAGGATAAAGTAGGACAACTCATGGAGTTTCCAAGATTGTACATTTTTATGGAATCAAACTGCTAACTGTTTCTCTAATGGAGTGGTCAGTGAGCTTAAATTTCTGACCTCTTAGGAGCTAAGTTTTTTTTT
>NW_006408520.1:42781120-42781832 GCF_000296735.1 Chrysochloris asiatica | reverse complement strand
ACTAAATACAGCAGTCTCTAATTACAAAACTGGGAAAGTGGGGAAGAGAAGAAAAAGAGGAAGAAAAAAAAATCTGTAGCTTAATATGTCTTTAATGTCCTAATTCTCTTTCAGTCACTTCTGTCCTCCTCTCCTTGTTGTTAGGTGCTGTTGAGTCAATTCCGACCCATAGCAACCCTGTATAGGGTTTCCAAGGAGAGGCTGGTGAGCCTGAACCACCGACCTTGCAGTTCAAAAAGCTTTGCAGTGTGGCACCTTAACCCACAGTGCTACGCTGGGACTCCTCTGAATCCAGTGAAAAAAAGCAGACCAAATAGGACACACATCCGTGTCTCAGCTTGGGCTGAGTGTGCGGGTTCCTGACAGAAGAAATCACCAGCGGTGAGAGTGGGTCATGGCCACTCAACTAAGCCCCTACCTCTATTCACACGAATGGAGTTTGGTAAACAGTGAGCGCACCAAATTACCTGACACCAAAGAAAAAAATAAAATCAGAGCCATGCAAAATTGGCAAAGTATATTGTGCACCTTTTTTTCCCAAGATTCCTGTGGCATGTTTCCATGGCGTCTCTGCGGGCCCTATTTCATCCCACTGTTTGTTCTCACCCAGGATGTCAGCTCAGGCCTCCGAGCCTGGCCAGCAGATTCAAAAGTGTGCAATATTTTACTTCAGCTCCAAATTCCACAGGCTATAATCCTTAAAACCTTTAAA
>NW_006408520.1:42764323-42780219 GCF_000296735.1 Chrysochloris asiatica | reverse complement strand
GTAAATCATGTGGTTATTAGATTCAAAATGGCCAATACCAGTCCATTTTAGCTCACTAATGCCTATGATATCAATGTTTATGCAGTCTATTTCATTTTTGACAATTTCCAATTTTTCCTAGGTTCATACTTCATACATTCCATGTTGCGATTACTAATGGATGTTTACAGTTAGTTCTCTTCATTTTGATTTGTGCCGTGTCAGTAAATGATGGTCACAAGGGCTTCACTCCCATGGGCTTTGTTGCATTTGTATCATCATGGCCTACTCTACTTTGAGGAGAGAGCTTTTCCCCAGTCACATTTTGAGTACCTTCCAATCTAAGAGGATCATTTTCCAACGCTATATCTGACAGTGTTTCTCTGCTATTCTTAAGGTTTTTAGTGACTAAATATTCAGAGTTAAGGTGTTGGGGGGGAATATTGAAAGTGCCATGGGAGGACAAAAGAACCAATAGATCTGTTTTCGAAAAATTGCAGCCAGAGTGCTCCTTGGAGACCAAGATGGCCACACTTCGTCTCTCCTATATTGGACATATTTTCAGGAGGGAGCAGTTGATGGAGAAGGATATCATGTTTGGTAAGGTGGACAGTCAGAGAAAAAGAGGAAGACCCCTAATAAGATGGATTGGACAAGTGGCAACATGGATGGACTCAAGGTTGGCAATAGTAGTGAGGTAGGCCCAGGATCAGGCAATGTTTCATTCTGCTTTGCATAGGGTCTCAATGAGTCAGTGTCAACTTGATGACACCTAACAACAACATGTATTTGGAAGTAGTTTGTTTCTCCTTCTTCCTAGTTTGTCTTCATTTGGAAGTTCATCTTATACCTGTCCAACGTGGGTGACCCTGCTGGTATTTAAAATACCCATGTCATAGCTTCCAGAATCACAGCAACTCACAAGCCATCAGAGTACGGCAAACTGACAAATGAGTGGTGGCAGTTGTTTGAACAGAACATGGGAACACTGAATGTCTGAAAATTCGTAAAGGTGTGTGACAGGGTTGTATTCTTTCACCATATTAATTCAACCTGTATGCTGAGCAAATAATCCAAGTGGCTGGGTTATGAAGAAAAACGTGTCATCAGGATAGGAGAAAGACTCGTGAACAACTTGCGATATGCAGATGATACAACCTTTCTTGCTGAAAGTGAAGAGGACTTAAAATACTTACTGATAAAGATCAAAGACTACAGCCTTCTGTATGGATTGCATCTCAATATCAAGAAAATAAAAATCCTCACCACTGGACCAATAAGCAACATTCTTATCAACGGAGAAAAGATTGACGTTATCAAGGACTTCATTCTTCTTGGATCAACCATTAACACTCATGGAAGCAGCAGTCAAGAAATCAAATGACTTATTGCATTAGTTAACTCTGCTGCACAAGCCCTTTTTAAAGTTTTGAAGAGCAAAGATGTCAACTTGAGGACTAAGGTGTGCCTGATCCAAACCATAGTATTTTCAGTAACCTCATATACATGCAAAATCTAGACAGTGAATAAGGAAGATGTAGAAGAATTGATACATTTGATTTATGGTGCTGAAGGGGAATATTAAAAGTACCATGGGCTGCCAAAAGAACAAACAGATCTGTGTTGGAAAAAGTGCATCCAGAGTGCTCCTTGCAAGCCAGGATCACCAAACTTTGTCTCTCATACTTTGGACATGTTGTCAGGAGGGCCCAGTCACTGGAGAAGGATATCATATTTGGTAGGTTGGAGGGTCAGAGAAAAAGATGAAGACCCCCCAGCAAGATGGATTGGCAAAGTGGCAACATCAATGGGCTCAAGCGTGGCAACAAGTGTGAGGTTGTCCCATGATTGGGCAGTGTATTCAGTTGTGCATAGGTTCGCTATGCATCAGTACAGTCTTGATGGCAACTAACAACAACAACAGTGGTTTCTGATTCATAGCAACCCTGCATAGGTTTCCAAGTTTGAACTGGTAAGTTTGAACTGCTGACCTTGTGATTCAAACTGACCTTTCATCTATCCATAATTTATTAATACCAATTTTATTCATTGTACTGCTAACCACAAGGAAAGCAGTTCAAGTCCAGAAATCAATCATTATGAGTTAGAATTGATGTGTAACAGTAGATTTATTTTTGTTTTGTTTTGTTTTTAACTTTATGCCAAACAATGAGCTTGCATAATTTATTATTTAGTTCTCAAAATAACTATATGATGTAGGTATTATAACAGATTTTACTTTATTGACACAGAAAATGAAGTTGAAAGAGGCTAACTCTTATCACTAGTCATGATTGGCATCCATATAGGAATCTTCCAGATTGTGTAAACATCATCCTATATTCACTCTTTGCTGATGCTCCCATGACATCTATCATGCACATCTGTAATAAGAAGAGGGATGATGTATGGTTCATGCCCATAGTTGTATTTAGAACATATTTTCAATTAAAAGGAACCTAGAAAGAGAGGCTGAAAAGACAACTACCAACAGAAAGGGAAGAAAGTGTTTACCTAGAGCTGGTGCCCATATTTGAAATTTTAATCTTCTTAATTATGATAAAATAACTTTGTTAAATTCATCCGCTTGTCATATTTTTGTTTTAGCAGCACTAGATAACTAAGACAATCACTAACAGTAGATCATGCTTTCCTTAATTTACTTATCACCAAATATTTAGCAGTGTATTATATACAGACTACACACGAATAGGTGCTCAAAAAGTATTTCATGAGATTTTATATATATATGTAAAAACCTAGTGATATCAAGTTGGATCCTACTCAGAGTGACCCTATAGGACAACATTTCCAAGGTTTTATATATTTACTGAAGTAGACTGTCACACGTTTTTTCCTGTGGAGTAGCTGGTAGGAACAAATTAACAACTTTTCAGTTAGCAGTCAAGCACTTAACCAGTGTACCATATACTCAGTTTAATTAACAAATGCCAAGAACTAGGCAAAGTGAAATGTTTATTAATTTCCTTTTTATAATAGAAAGAAAATTTACATTTATAATTAATTAAGAAACAGTTATTTAAAAGACAAAAGACAGTTAGATTTTTAATTAATTAATTAATTTTTTAAATGAGAGTCCTGGTTGTCACAATTATGTCAATTTTTTTCATATGTTAGAAAACAACTGTTTTTATTACATATGTACCTTTTAGTAATTATATAATATATGTGACAGTAACTTTTAATAACTACCATTAAAATTCCCTGAAATACAAATTTATCAGTAAAGATTTGAAACTAACTGTATTAGATAGGCTAACACAAAGACAACATGAATTATTTAAACAAGGATTACAGAGATTTCTGAGCTAAGACATAGCCAAAATAGCCAGAGTACTATTGTTACTCTAGGGGAATGTAGCCTGCATTCATTTCAAGTTCATTATCTGTGAAATGAGTTCTTGAATAACTCAGTTAGGAGGTCATCTACACCACTCAACACTTTTCAAGTACATAGCAAGTTCTCTGAAAAGAGTAACTGGTTATCATTTTATTGTTTATTCATGTAAGCCCATTTATATATTATAAATGCCTTATGACTTTCCATTGGGTATAAAATAAAGAGATTTAGATTTAAAATAAATGCATGCTTAAAAAACACAGTCAACTAATTAAAAGATAATTCTTACCTCAATAAAAAGCAAACAGAAGAATTCCCTTTTGGAATCCTTTAAAATTACTTTAAATTATTGATATAAACTATACTCAAATTGAGTATAGACCTGAGTAGTTGCATGGAGAATTATTGTTAGTGTTTTTGAAGCAATTGCTGAGAACTCTTGAATACATGAAAATGCAATTTTCATTGATTATTTCAGAAAGACCTGTAATCTACAAAAGAGATTTTAGAGTATCTTCTCTCTCATGAGAACAGAGGAAAATTATAAATGGTTTTATCAAAGTACCACTGATAGTGACATGACCAACACCACAACACACATTATTATGATCTGGAACACAGGAAAGAAGCATTTCAAGTCTATCATACTGCATCATTTCTTACATTCTGTTTTGGAATCATTCCCATCAGCATACAAACAAATCCTTTACCCATTTCAAGAATTAAATCCCACAAACAAACCTTCTCTTGACCTCATAATCTTCTTTATCTTTTTCGCTCTCTCTTTATATCTAAACTCTATGATAATAATATTTATTGTATTCAAAACACATAGATTATTGCCCACATAGTTATTTTCTTACCACCAAAGAAAGTAAAAAAAAAAAACAAAACAAACAAAAAATCAATTAAGCCATGATTGAAGCTTCTTTATCACTCAGAATTTATATTTTATGCACAGTGAAATAGCTTTTTGGTTCTACTTGTGTGGAGCAATGATGAAAATATAAAAACAGCAATGAACAAGTTCATGAATGAGAAGGCAATGAAATAGCTCCCTACAAATAAAAGCCAAACCCATTACCATCAAGTTGATTCCAACCCACAGCAAGCCTATCAAGAGAAAGTAGAATGAGGCTTTCTGCTCCTGTAAAGATTTATAGCCTTGGAAACCCTATACGGGGTCGCTTTGAGTGGGAACCGACTCCACGCACACCACCTCCACCAGTCTTTATGGAGGCTTCCTAGTGTGATGCTATAAGAGATGCACTGGACTGCAAGGTTAATTTAAACCACAAGATTGATGGTTCAAATTCATTAGCCGCTCCTCAGAAATCATATATAGGGTGGCTACTAATCAGAACTGACTAACAACATCAATCTTTATGGAAGCCAATCACCACATCTTTCTCCTGTGGAGCAGTTTGTGACTTATTGCTGAGATCTTTAACCACTGTATCACAAGAAATCCTCAATCAGCTGCTCTATAGAATAAGGAGCTCTGATAGTAGTGGTTACAGTCAGGCTGCTAACCTCAAGGTCAGCAGTTTGAAATACCAGCCTTTCAGCAGGAGAAAGATGAGGCTTTCTGCTCCCATAAAGATTTACAGTTTCGGAAATCCTATACAGGGTCGTTATGAGTCGGAACCGACGCCACCACCACCACCACCAGAATGAGCATTTGACTGTGAAGAGAAAGATTGGCAGTTAGAGCACAACAGTGTTTCTTCAGAAGACAGACGAAGCTTTCTACAGCCTCAGAACCCCTATACTGGGTAGCTATGAGTCAAAAACCTATTCAACAGCACTTAACAATACCCACAGAAGCTTGTAAGATACATGTTGTTGCTAAGTGCCACTGAGTCATTTCCAACTCATAGTTCCCCTGTATAGGGTTTCCAAGGAGTGGCTGGTGAGCTTGACCTGCTGACCTTGCAGTCCAGCACATTAATCCACAATGCCACACCAGAACTCCTGTAAGAAACAACCAAGGAGAGTCTTAGTGTGGTGCTATAGGAAAAGTCCTGGACTTCCAGTTGCAAGGTCAGTGGTTCAAACTCACCAGCTGCTCTTCTGAGACCCTATATAGGATCATTATGAGTCAGAATCAACTGACAGCACACAGTCACAGCAACAAGGCATGCATTATTCTATGTTTTAAATCTCAGAAATTGGAATGTGTTTCCTATAGCACCATACTAAGATTCCTTAGTTTTGTACGTACTGTGAAATTGGTCCTGACTCACAGCCATCCTATGCACAAAACACTGCCCCATTCTACTATCCTCATTATTGTTATCCTTGAGGCCATTGCTCTCACCACTGCATCAACCCATCACTTTAAGGGTCATCCTCTTTTTCACCAACCCACCATTTTACCAAGTACAATGCACTGCTCCAAAGATTGGTCCCTCCTGATAACAAGTCTGAAGTATCAGAAATGAAGGCTACCATCTTTTCTTCCAAGATCATTTCAGCTGTACTTCTCCTAAAACAGAATAGTTTTTTTCTTCTGTTAGTCCACGGTACTATCAATATTCCTCTGCAATACTATAGCTCAAAAGCATCAATTCTTTTATATTCTTCCTTATTCATTTTCCAACTTTCATATGCATACAAAACTATTCAAAATAGCATGGCTTAGGACAAGTGCACCTTAGTCCTCAAACTGATATCTTTGCTCTTGAACACTTTAAAGAGGTTTTGTGTAGCCGATTTACTTAACTCAATACTTTGTGTGACTTCTTGACTGCTCCTTCCATGAGTGCTGACTCTGGATCCAATCAATATCAAGTCACTGACAACTGTAATCTTTTCACCATTTGTCATGTTAATATTTATTGATCCAGTTGTGAGGATTTTTGCTTTCTTTACATTGATGTGCAATCCTTGATGAAGGTTGCAGTCTTTGATCTTTGTTTTTGTTGTTGTTAAACACTGTCTATTCAATTCTGACTCATAGCAGCCCTGAATAGGGTTTCCAAGGAGTGACTGGTAAATTTGAACCACAGGCTTTGTGGTTCAAATTGATCTTGAGGTCCAGCACCACACTAGGACTCCCTTTGATCTTTCTTTTCCCCCTTTGATCTTTATTGTAACTACTTTAGCTATTTTTTCCTTTTTTAGCATGCAAGGTTGTATCATCTGCATATCTCAGTTTGCTAATGAGTCTTCCTCCAATCCTGTCCCATGTTTTTCCTAATATAATCCAGTCCATTTCAGCTCACTAGTGCTTAGGATATCAATCTTTTTGTATCCATTTCATTTTTTATAACTTCCAGTATTCCTACATTTATACTTCATACATTCCATGTTCTAATTGTTAGTGGATGTTTATAGCTGCTATTTCTCATTTTATGTTGTGCCCCAACAGTAAATGAAGGTCCCCAAAGCTTTACTCCATTCATGTAGTAATGGTAAATTTTACTTTGAGAAGGCAACTCTTCCCCTATTATATGCTGAGTGCCTTCCAACCTGAGGTGCTAATCTTCCAGCACTATATCTGATAATGTTCTGCTGCTTTTCATAGGGTTCTCAATGGCTAAACATTCAAAATTAGACCCCTCTCTTTTTTCCTAGTCTGTTTTAGTCTGGAAGCTCTCCTGAAGCTTGTCCACTATGAATGATTCTACCTGTATTTAAAACGTCAGCAGCATAGCTTCCAGGATCAGAACTACAATCAAGCCACCACAGTAAGACAAACTGATAGTTGAGTGGTGGCCAGGCCATACAGTAGTTGTCTGTATTCTTCATCTCCAGATACTGGCCTATTCTTTCTTGAAACTTCTCCAAATGAAACTTTTATTTTTACAAGCTCAAGTGACAATATTTTTGTCAACTCTACCAGTGATCATGTATTTAAAAATCCAGTGATCAATACTCAATTCTTATTTCAGTTTCTCTGTCAGTAGTATTTGTTTGGAGTCCTGGTATGATGTTTCAGGATAATGCACTGGACCACAAGTCAGTTTAAACCACAACTTCAGTAGTTCCAAGCTGCTGCTTGGAAACCCTAGACAGGGTTGCTATCAGTTGGAACTGACTCAACTACACTTTACAACAAACATCAATAGTATTTGTTTAGTAGACGAGTTTACTCCCCCCAGTGGTTTCTCATATCAGATTATAAATCCATAGTGGCCTCCTAGGCATTACCAATCTGTACCACCAAAACCAACATTATCACCATTTACTTCCTCTGCCTTTTTTTTTTTTTTCCTCCACGGACTCTGGGATGGTGCTGTAGGATAAGCACTGAACTGCTAACCACAAAGTCAGCAGTTGAAACCCACCAGCTGCTTCTCAGAAACCCTTTTCAGGGTTGCTATGAGTTAGAACCAACTCAATAACACTTAACAACAACTCATCTATTACTATTAGCTTTTTATATGCTTATGTTAATCACCTGAGGCTTTTCTGATACACCAAGCAAGGTCTGGCCTTAGGACCACTGTATTGAGCTCCCTTTACCTGCCACCCAACTGCCCCAAATATCAATATGGTTGTTTTTCCTCACCTCCTTAAAGTCTTTGTTCAAAGTTTTCTTTCTAAATGATGAGTCCTCTGACCACCTTCTATAAAAATGCAAAACTAGTAGCACTCTGATGCTTCCTATTTCCATATCCTCCATTTTTTTCTATCATATTCTCTCTCATATCCTAAATAATAAAATGTTACTTTGTTTTGCAATCATTTCTTCTGATTAGATCATGAGCTCTATAAGGGCTGGTTCATTGTGTTGTTTTTGCTTCTTCTTCTTTGTGAATGAAATATTTTAACCTAGACTTATCAATTATGAGAAAATATAGTCTTTTTATTTAAAAATAATAAGGAGCAATGACCCCATTCAAATTATAGTAACTTTGTATTACTCCAGAAGATTAGAAATTTTGTATTACTCCAGAGGATATTTTAAGCTGAACTGTATATCCAGACTAATTGTAACTGACAACTGGAATCATAGCCACCAAATTTGAGGTTCATCACTCAAAAGTGATGATTACTTTAACTCCTTTTTCTGTACTTGAGTACACTGAGATGATTTAGTTCTAGGTTACTGTTTTAAATTACTAGCAAAACAGCAGGTTACAATAAAACTATTTTCCCTAATGAATTTTTGGTACATTTTTCTCATGCATTGATGAGTGTTATATCATCCTAACAAATCAATACTCAATCTCATTGGTTCTAATAAGCTATGACTCTTAATTTTACTGAAACTAGTTGTATCTAATATTCCCCTAAGCATAGCTTTTAATACAATTATTTTGGGTTCCAAAATAAGAAAATTCTAAAGGATAATAATCCATTTACAGTACAGTTTAGAAGAAGAAATCAGTTGTAATACTTTTGATTCATATGTTATAAAAATAAAACATCAAGAAAGAAATTAATGTAAGTCCTATTTTCTTTATCAGTACCATGTCAGACTATACTTTGATGGAAAACATTGATATGATACATACAAGATATATTTCATTATCATGAACAATGAGTTTAAAATTCAGATTAAGTATTCTTGAGTCAATTCTAGAGCTGAAAATTTTCTATGCACCATTATAAAACTAAATATCTCAATCTTCAGCTTCTGAATGAAACACAGTATCTACCTTTGTTCTGTAAGAATACTAACTCTCTAAAATTTTGCTGTGACTATAACTGCGTTTTAGATATATTTTTACCTGTTTTATGAGAACTAAATCAACAGATAGACAAAGTTCCCCAAATATACATTTCATTTCATGTTCCATGCAATTTTAGTCACAAGCAAAAATGCTAATCCAGGAGTGATATATTTCTCTGAAGTTTTATATATGATGTTTTGTAAATAAAATGTATGAGTTTTAAACTCATTTGATCTATAGCATGAAATGAAAATTTTCCTCTGATCTCTAGAAGGAAGAAGTCTGTTAGAAGACCAGCAAAAAGATATTTCAAAATTGCTGTTTGTATAAATTGCTTTCTCTAAGTGGATTTTATAATTAATTTGTATTCTCTTAAACAATAATAAATACAACTAAATAAATAACTTTCAAGCATCAGAAAGTTATTTATTTAGTTGTTATTACTTACTACACACCAAATATATATTGAAATTATCTAAACAGTCAAAAAAAAAATGTTCAAGAAGCTACTATTGTCCTCATACTTTGGACATATTGTTAGGAGGGACCAGTCGCTAGAGAAGGATATCATGTTTGGTAAGGTGGAGGGTCAGAGAAAAAGAGGAACAGACTCATAGCGACCCCATGCACACCAGAACAAAACAATGTCCGATCCTGGACCATCCTCACTACCGCTGCCACACTTGATGCCATCAATGATGCCACCTGGCCGATCCATCTTGTTGGGGGTCTTCCTCTTTTTCTCTGACCCTCCATCTTACCCAGCATGACATCCTTCTCCAGCGACTGTTCCCTTCTGAAAACATGTCCAAAGTATGAGAGACGAAGTTCTGGCCTCTAAGGAGCACTCTGGCTGCACCCATTCCAAAACAGATCTATTGGTTCTTTTGGCAGTCCATGGCCCTTTCAGTATTCTCCTCCAACACCACAACTCAAAGGCATCAATTCTTCTACGATCTTCCTTATTCACTGTCCAGCTTTCGCATCCATATGAGGTTATTGAAAATACCATGGCTTGGGTTCTGTAGTTAGATGTCATTAAGTCAGTTCCAACTCATAGCTACCATATGCACAATACAATGAAATACTGCCTGATCCTCTGCCATCCTTATAATTGTTGTTATGTTTGAGCTATTATTACTGTCATTTTGTTAATCTGTCTTGTTGTTCTTCATCTTTATCACTGATCCTCCACTTTGCCAAGTACGATGTCCTTCTCTAGAAATGTCCAAAGTACCAGAAAGAAAATCCTGTCATCCTCATTTCTAGGCTGCATACTTGTTGTCCTTACTCAAGAAAAAAAGTATCTGCTTTTCTGTCAACTTACAGTTCTTCACCAACTCCATAATTCAAATGTATCGATTCTTTGCTAGCCTTTCTGAAGAAGAATTTATTTCATTCCTCTTAAATTTGTTGTTTCTAGCATAGTATACCATATGATTGTTTGATTCAAAATTATCCAACTTTCACATGATAGTTAATAAAAATACCAGGGCTTGGGTCAGAAGCACCTTAGTCCTCAAACTTACATTTTTGCTCTTGAGCACTTTAAAAAGGTCTTTTGCAGCAGATTTGCCTAATGAAGTATGTTGTCTGATTTAATGACTCTTGCATCCACGAATGTATATTGAGGATCCAAGCAAATTGAAGTCTTTCACAACTTCAGTCTTTTCTCCATTTATCATGTATGCACTGATCCAATTGAAAGGATTTGTGTTATCTTTATATTGAGGTGTAATCTGCACTGAAGCAGTCATTTGAAAAGAACAAAGGGATATGAATGGTTTGAAATCAGGAAGGGTGTGTGTCAGGGTTGCATTATTTCATCACATTTATTCAGTCTGTATGCTGAGCAAATGATCTGAGACAGTGGATTATCTGAAGAAAAACATGGCATCAGAGTTGGGAAAAGACTTATTAGCAATCTGGGATACACAGATGTCACAACATTGGTTGTTAACAATGAAGAGTACTTCCAATACTATAGTCATTGATATTCATCGGTATTTTAAGCGATCTTCACTTCACATTAATGCTGTGACATCTGTGTATTTCAGGTTATTATTGAGTCTTCCCCCAAACCTGATACCACATTCTTCTTCAGATAAACCCTGACATACACCTTTCTTGATTTCAAACCATTTAGTATTCCCTTATTTTTTGTGATTGCTTCTTGGTCCATGCACAAGTTCCTCATGAGCATAATTGAGTGCTATGCAATACCCATTTTTCACGATGTTTTTCATATTTTGTTATGATATATACAGCAGAGTGCCTTTGCATATTCAATAAAGTGTAGTTAAACATCTTTCTGGTATTGTTTGCTTTCAAACAAGATCCATCTAATGTTAACAATGATATCTGTATTCCAAATCTTCTGAACCTGGATTGATTTTCCTGTCAAGGTACCATTGCAATCTTTTAAAAATGATCTTCAGCAATATTTTATTCTCATATGATATTAATCATATTGTTCAATGATTTCTGCATTCTATTGTGGGCACTTTCTTTGGAATGGGCACAGTAGTGAATCTCTTCAAATTGGTTGACCAGATACTTGTCTTCCATTTATTGACGTAGATGAATGAGTATCTCTAGTTTTGCCTTAGCTTGTTGAAACATTTCAATTTACTTCCATCAATGCCTGTACCTAGAATCTTGTTTTTTTTTTTTGTTAATGCCTTCAGTGCAGCTTGGACAAGAAGTCAATATCTTTGGTTTTTGATTGCACTGTACTTCCTGAAATCATTGAGCATGGACCAATTCTTTTTAATACAGTGACTCAGTGTAATCCTTCCATTTTCTGTTGATGTTTTACCCATAGAATCAATATTTTGCCCATAGAATACTTCAGTATGGCAAGTCAAGGCTTTTTTTTTTTTTTTCAACTCTTTCAGTTTGAGAGTGCTGAATATGTGGAATTTTTTTTGTCCTTTGGTTTTCTCACTTCAGACCTTTGCACATTTCATTATAATATTTAACTTTGTCTTCTTGAGCCTATCCTTGGAACATATTGTTCAGCTTTTTACTCCATCATTTTTTTCCATTTGCTTTAGATTTTCTATACTCAAGAGCAAATTTCTGAGTTTTTATTGACAACCGCATTAGGGTGTTCTTTTTTACTGTCATGTTAATCACCATTTGCTTTTTTCATGTATGTTGTCCTCCATGTCATCCCACAACTCTTTTTGTCTTCAGTAATTAGTTTATAATCCATCAAATTTGTTCTTCAGATGGTTTCTAACATTAAATGGGGTGTTTTCTTGGCATCACTCTTTCAATGGCTCCAGGAGTTTCACAATGCAGAGACCCCAGGTCCAAAGGACACAATCTACTCCCAGTTTCTGTCATTCCTTACTGTGACAGGTTCCTCCTTCTCTGCTCACTTCTTTCTCCTTCTGTCTATTGTAGGGTAAACTTTTGCAGGTTATATTCCTGTGAAACTCTCATACATCATTCATGGTTGTGATGGTTTAAGGATATTGCAGCCCACACTTAATCCTCTTAGTGGTCACATCAGATAACATTATAAAGTATAATCGCATAATTGCCACATTACATCATTACATAACTGCCAAATCACTGAGAATCGTGACTCAGCCAAATTGCTACATATTTGTTGGAGGACACAATTCATTTTCTGACAAGTGTAGACTAAGCCTTAGAAGAACTGAGATATTTGCACTGATTCCTTGAACTACTGCCTTTGTAATATGAAATGCACATTCTATGTTGCCTGATAGTACAAAAATAACAGAAGATAATTGGAGTAGAGCTGCCTCAGTTGGCATACAACTTCAGTAAGAAGTAGAGAAATCAACAATTACAGGTGTAAGTAAAGATGTCCAGCCAAATACAGTCTAAATTAATCATCAGTCTTGTTGGTAGGTGACACTAAGTAGATTTTGACTCATAATGATCCCACCCATGTACAAACCAATGAAAATCTGTCTGGTGCTTTGTCATCCTAACAATCTTTGCTATCTTTGAATGCATTGTTGCAACACTGTGTCAATTCATCTCAATGAGGATCTTCCTCTTTTTTACTGACTCTCTATTTACCAAGCATGATGTCTTTCCCAGGGGTCTAGTTACTCCTAATAAAATGTCCAAAGTACTTGAGAGAAAGTTCACCATCTTCACTTCTGAGGAAGATTTTGGCTGTCCTATTTCCAAGACAGATACTCATTCTTTTGTCATCCCATGATATATTCAGTATTCTTTGCTAATCTCATAATTTGCATATATCAATTCTTTTTTTTTCATCTTTATTCATTGTACAGATTTTAAATGTATATGTTATTGTTGTTGCTGTTAAGTGCCGTTGAGTTGATTCCAATCTTGTGCAGGGTTTCCAAGGAGTAGCTGGTGAGATTGAACCACTGAATTTGCAGTTCAAATGACTTTGCAGTCTGACGCATAACCCCACAGTGCTACACCAGGACTCCAAATCTATGTGAGGCAGCTGAAAATACCATGATTTGGATTAGGCCCCCTTAGTCCTCAAAGTGATGTCTTTGCAAATCAACATTTTAGAGGTTTTGTTTTGTTTTGTTTTGTTTTGCGAAGATTAGCCAGATAAAATATATTGCTTGCGTTATTGACTACTCCTTCCATTGGCATTAAGCATCCCAGTAAATTAAAGATTTGACACTTTCTATATTTCTTCTATTCATCATGATGTTGCCTATTGGTCCAGTTGTGGCTTTTCTTTTTAATCTCTTTCCACTCAAGAGCAAGTTTATCTTGCTGGGAATAGGTATGTAAAAGTTGGAAACAAAAAGGGAGGAGCAGGAGTTGGAAAACATGACATCGGTGACAGAAACAATGCTGGAGATCATGTGATGAAAATTTGAAAAACCAATGACTTTTATACCATTTTTCAACAACATAGAAAGTGACTATAGTCATGGGTCTCACCAGATGAAATATATGGGAATCAAATTGATTACATCTATGAGAAGAAATGCTGGAGACACTCAATATCATTAGCCAAAACAAGGTCAGGGGCCAACTTTGAAACAGAAAATTAATTGCTCATTTCAAAATTCAGGCTGAAGTTGAAGAAAATTAAAATAAGTCCTTGGAAGCCAAAATATAACCTTTAATATATTAACCTGGATTTTGAGACCATCTTAAGAAGAGATTCAATGCATTAGACACGAATGACTGAAGACAAGAAGATTTGTGGGATGGCATTAAAAACCTCATGCATGAAGAAATCATTAAAATGATAGGAATGAAACAAATTATCAAAATGGATTTTAAAGGAGTCCTGGTATGCAGATGTAGGATAAAAACTGGATCACAAGGTCAGTTTGAACTTCAAAGTTCACTATTTAAATTCACCAGCCACTTATGTGTCTGAACCAACTTGAAGACATTTAACAAGAACAATAGCAAAGCCATCCCAAACTTATCTTGTCTTTGGCCATTGTTCAATGTGTCAAATATGTTCTTGAGATGCTCTCTAAATTCAGATGGAATATGTTCAAGATTTTAAGTTACTCAGGATTTCAAGTTTTTTTCTTAAGCTTTCATTTGAATTTGCATGTAAGCAACTGATGATCTGCTCTACAGTTAATCCCTGGGCTTGTTCTGACTGGAGAAGTTAAGCTTCTCTAACTTTTCTTTCCTCAGATGCAGCTGATTTGATTCCTGAATATTTCATCTGCTGATATTTTAATATATAATCATGATATTGTTTATTGGTTCAGTTGTAAAAACTTTCCTCTCTTTATGCTGAGGTATCATTCATGCTGAAGCCTATAGTCTTTGACCTACATCAGTAATTCAAGTCCTCTTTGTTTTTAGCAAGCAAAGTTGTCATTTGTATATCACAGGCTCTTAGTAACTTTATGTTATTGAGAAATGTATTTCCAATTAATAGGTCATTGGTCATGTACATTCTTTCATGTACTCTCTTATATCATTTCTATCACCACTGCCATGTTTCTTAACTAATGATCTTTCTTTATTTTCAATTTTTGCATTCCTGTCACTATTATTATCAATGTATTTTGATTGTATATCTTTGATCAATTTTAGACTGGAGAAGTTGATAAAAATCTTCATCTTTCATATTATCATTTCGTCCCTAAGTTTGAACAATAGTCATATTAACTTATCTTCCTTCCTGTACAGGGTTTCCGAGGAAGAATGGGTGGGTTTGAACTGCCAACCTTGCAGTTCAAACTGACCTTTCAGTCAAGTACATTATCCTGAAACACCACACCAGGACATAACACTATATATTAATTATTATGTATTATTTATTATGTATTTGCATATTAGGTCAGGAGACAATAAATTATTCAACATATGTACATTGCAATAAATTTTGCTACAAAGGAGACATTTAAATTTTTGATGACAAAGAATGACTTATGAAATTGACTTTTATTTTGGAATGAAGAAAAGGTTTACATTCTTTCACAAAACATTCACACACAATAAGCAATTAGTGATATTATTAAAATCAACACCCTATTTAAATTTCTTAGAGATATCTAAGACAAAGCAGTGGTTTTTGAGGATGACTCTTTGAGTATGCAACTAGATAAGTTTAGATAAGTAAAATGAATATGACAGATAAGTGGAACTTGGAAAAATGAGTGGTTGAGGGATAAAAAAGATTTCTAAGAAGAATCCTAAAATTATAACAGGTGTAAATTCATCATCCTTGCCATCTACTAGAAAATATCTGATCTCTAACAACTATACCATCCTTTTATTTTCCAAAGTTTTGTTGATTTTGAGCATTTTGTGCATGTTTTGTAATTTATTACAGACCTTTAGGCATACTTTTTTTTTTTTTTACAATGTACACATATTTATTATGTGAAGTGCCACTGAGTTGGTTTCAACCCATTTGTTGTTGTTAGGTGTCATTGAGTCGGTACCGACACATAGCGACCTTAAGCACAGCAGAA
>NW_006408520.1:42757644-42763006 GCF_000296735.1 Chrysochloris asiatica | reverse complement strand
CAACAGATCATGGGAACACTGAATGTTTTAAAATCAGGGAAGGTGTGCAACAAGGTTGTATTCTTCCACCATACTTATTCAACCTGTATGCTGAACAAATCCTCAGAGGCATACTTTTTGATTCTCAAGTTCTATTCTAAGTCAAATGGCTCCAAAGACCATGATCAGTTTCTTATAAGAAATCTTTCAACATCCAAAGTATTGTTCATATTCTGGAAGAAGCACATCGAATAAATTTGTTGTTACTCCTCTTTTATCTCACTTAGGCTTGAAAAAGACCTAGAAGAAATTTCAAAGTTCTTTACAGAGCACGAAAAAAATTAAAACACAGGAAGAGATAGTCCCAGAGCTATGTGAATGTTGAGGGATCCTGGAATGGGTCTTCAATGAATGCACCTAAATTTCTCAGTACCAACAGATTAAATGGAGCTAAACTGTTGAACTTAGCAATGTCCCTGAAGATAGGAGGTTTTTTGTTGTCAAGTGCCGAAAATTCAGATTGCGACCCTGTATAGGGTTTCCAAGGAGCACCTGGTGAACTTGAACTGCCAGGCCTCCTGATTCAAGCGAATTTTGCAGTCCAACACACTAACCAACAGTGCCACACCAGGACTCTGAGGATAGGAGAAGGACTATTTAAAATATTAAAAATAATTTAACAATATTGTTGTTGTTGTTGTTAGGTGTCATCGAATCTGTTCCGATCATAGTGACCCTGTACAAGGTTTCCGAGGCTGTAAATCTTTACTGGAGCAGAAAGCCTCATCTTTTCCCACGGACCTTCTGGTAATTTCGAACTGCTGATCATGAGGTTAGCAACCCAACTCATAACCACTACGCTACCAGAGCTCCTTAAAACTGAGATAAAGTATACCTCTTGAAAATATATGCAATAGATGGTGTACAAAGGATAAAAATGTTAAAAATATAACACATTGTCTTATATGTTATCCAAAACAGACAAACTCTAGAGTAGAAAAAAAAAACAGTTAGTGAGTAGTTAATTTGCTAAAGAACAACTCTAAAAGACCATCAAATTTAAATAAAGTATTCATAAAATATAAAATAAAGTAAATTATGAAGATTTTTATGTTAATTGGACCACAAAAACAATAAAATTTAGCTGCTGGTACAATGTAAATTTTACAGGAATTAATGCAAAAAAATGTGTCAAGTGCTATTATCTTAAAAATTAATTTTTCATGATAGCAGTCCTATGCTAAGGAAAGACTCTCATGGAGATATAGTATACTTCATTAAGGACAGATAAAATTATTTTTATGAAATAATTTTTGAGATTTCAAAATAATGAAACCAAGATTATTCCTTTTTTGGTATAACAGCATGTAATGCTAAGTTTCCATTAAAGTAATGGATATTGTTGTTTCTGCTAAGTGCTGTCAAGTCACTTCCAACTCATAGCAACTCTGTGTAAATTTTTCCAGACCAGCTAGTGGGTTTGAACTGCTAATCTATGGTTCACAGTCCAAGGCTGATCCTACAGCTCCACAGCAGGAATGAATTGAGATATGTAATTCCATGTGAGACTAAGATACTGTTGAGGGGTAAAGATAAAGTTTACAGATATGTATATAAGTGATTTAAAATTTGCTAAATAAATTGCTATGTGAAAATATATATACAACAGAGCTTTGAAAAAATCCATGAATAAATTGCATTATATTTTTACTTCAGTTCTCCATTAATTTTTTTTTTTTATGCAGCCCATTTGTATATATAATCCACCAACATGCAAAGAATTTTTAATGTATTAATGTAGGAGGAAGAAAATTGGTAGGTGGCAATCAATAAAATATAATACAGGCCCAGAAATACCTTATTCTATCCTTATTCTCCACCATGTATCTCTGTCATACTGTGGTGGCTTGTGTGTTGCTATGATGTTGGAAAGTATAACACCAGTATTTTAAATACCAGCAATGTCACTCATGGTGGACAGGTTTCAACTGAATTTCTAGACTAAAACAGAATAGAAAAAAGGAAAGGCAGACAATTTCTAAATGGTTAGCCATTGAAAAGCTATGAATGATAGCAGAACTTTGTTAGATATGGTGCTGTAAAATGAGCCTATCTTATTGAAAAGCACCCAAAATATGATGGGGGAAAAGTTGCCTCCTCAAAACAGAGTTGACTTTATTGACATGAATGGTGCAAATCTTTTGAATCATTTATTTGCTCATATGACAAAACTCAAAATGGGAATACACATCTGAAAACCTCCATTAATAATTAAAAGTTGGAATGTACAAAGTATGAATCTAGGAAATTTGGAAGTTGATAAAAATGAAATGGAATACACAATGACCAATATTATATACATGAGTGAACTGAAATGAACTTGTAATGGCCATATTGAATGAGACAGTCATATGAAAAATTAAAAAGGAATTATGTTGCATTAATAATAAATAAAGCATTTCAAGGTCTATCTTGAAGCACAGTGTTGTCTGTGATAGGATAGTTCCAGGCACCTATAAGTAAGATTAGTTAATACCACTATTATTGAAATGAATGCCCAAACCTCTAAGGATTGTGATGATGAAATTGAAGAATTCTGCTTTCTTAAGTCTGAAATTGATCAAACATACAATAAAAATTAATTGATAATTACTGGTGCTTGAAATGCAAAAGCTGGGAATATAGAGGAAGGAGCAGTCATTGAAAATATGGCAATGGTGATGCAGTTGTTTGCGGAGATCACATGATAGAATTGTGCAAAACCAATTGAATTTGCCAAAGACTTTATTCTGCTTGGATCAGTTATTGACACTAATAGAAGCAGCAGCAAGAAACCAAACTATGTATTTTGCTGAGCAAATTTGCTGCACAAGACCTGTTTAAAGTGTTCAAGAGCAAAGATGTCAGTTTGAGAACTACAGTGTGCCTGACCCAAGCCATAATATTTTCAATAACCTCATATGCATGCGAAAGTTGAACAATAAATAGGGAAGACTATAGAAGAATTAATACATATAAATTATGGTATAGGAGGAAAATATTAAAAGTTCCATGGACTGCCAAAATAACAAACCAGCCTGTGTGGAAAGAAGTACAGTCAGAGTGCTTGTTGGAAATAGAGATGGCCAAACCTTGTCTCTCATATTTTGGACGTATTAACAGAAGGGACCAACCCATCATGCTTGATAAGGTGGAAGGTCAGAGAAAAAGAGAAACACCCCCACAATGGATTGTCACAGTAGCAGCAGCAATGGGCTCAAGCATAATAATGATTGTCAGGTTTTCACAGGACCTGACAATGTTTCATTCTGTTGTGCATAGAGTCACTATGAGTCTGTATTGATCCATGGTACCTAATAACAACAACATGGTGTGGCTTTATTTACTTCCTCTAATACAAAAAATAAAAAAATAGTCTAAGTTTTTGGATGTGAATTTTGCAGAAAAATTATAACCTGAAATGTACTCAGAAGACTAAATAGATAAACATTATCTATATAAGACGAGGTATCTCTAGATCCTGCAATTAATACACTCAGGTGTTAATAAAAAAAATTGGAAGTTCAAGTCTACCCAAAGGTACCTGGAAGAAAAGCTTGGTGATCCACTACTGAAAAATCTGTTATTGAAAACCCTGTGAAGCATAGTTCTACTTTGACACACATGGGGTCACAATGAGCCAGAATCCACTGGATGACAACTGGTTTATAGAAAATGAAGGAATTAATTTGAATCCTAACTCTACCATGCCCTAAATGCATGATCTTGGATAAATAATTAATATTTCATCTGAACCTTATGTTTCTAATTATAATTATAAGTCTAATAATGGCTAATTAAAATATTTTGTTTTGAAATACTTTTGAGATAATATATATGAAAACTCATTATAAAGAATGAAGTGATAAGAGTTCTATCTATGAATCACTATAATGAACAAAGATGACAAGATGTAAGAACTTTGGGTAAATTATTCATGAAGCAAAGATATAAATAAGGAGTTCAGAGGAATGGTCTTTGTGACCTTGGCTTACATGATAATATGTACCATTGAGAATTTTAAAGTGTATTTTTAGATTAAGAGAGATACAATAGGATTTTGAATTTAGAGTCCTGGGGCTATGTCTTGACTGTGTCAAGCATCCAGATACAGATTTGAAAAAAAAAAATCCCCCTCTTAGTTTGGGACTTTTAAAGATTCCACAAATTTCAACTTCTCCTTCAACTAGTGCCAGTCAACCATTTCAAGTGAATTTTTCACTCAGACTGGTTGATTTTCTGGCCCATTAAGACAGCTGATTCAATTTCACTGAGTTTATATAGCTTAATCCCCCATGCATGTTGATGGTCCTACCAAGTGGCAGTCAAGCCACAGCTACAGGTTATCTTTCATGTAGTTCTCTGATCTCCATTTTATATTTCTTTTGCTTTTAATGTGGACAAAGAGGATGACATTGCTTTGGGGACTGAAGTCTTCAGAATTGCATCATTGATTCAAAAGCTAGAAGAGAGAGCTAGAGAGCCAATAATCTTAATTGTCATGCTTTTCATGAAAGCATAACTGTGTTAGTAGAGATCTGGTTCAAGTTTTATGGCTAAGCTCTGGGCTCTGTTTAAAGGATGTTAAGGCATAAAAGGCATAGAGACATACCCTTTGCTTTTAATGGCTTAAGATTTTGAAACCAAAAATCAAAAAATTTTTTTTTAACTTTGTTGAATTTAAAACAAACAGAAACCTTTGAATTAATAGACTTCTGTGAATTGGAGTTAAATATTTAGTAACATGTTGATATATGTTTAGTAATCTATTAAATGCAATAAATATATCTAGATATATCTGATTTGTAGGTAAGGCAAAATTATCTACAGTGATGCTTATGATTTTTTTTTCTACAAGATGAATTATGGTTAAAGAGTATGTAGTATGCAATAGAAAATCACAAACAGAGGAGTAAGATGATCTTAATTACATTTATAGGTAATTATCGTGGCTATAATGTGGAGGATGGAACTTTAGTTAGACTATTTCACAATTCTAGGCAACAGAGCAATGGCTTTGAGTAGGGTTAATAATAATGGAGAAGTTTAAAGTGATAACATTATATATATATTTTTTTTCACTTATAATAAGTCAATTTATTTTTATTTTTGAGAATATGCATAACAGAACATATACCAATTCAACAATTTTTACATGTACAATTGAGTGACATTGTATTACTTGAGTTACACAATTATTTTCACCCTCTTTTTCTGTATTCTTTCTCCCTGTTAATTCATAAACAACATGATTTCCTGGATCAATTTGATCCTATATCTTAAAAGAATATAATTTTCAAGGCAGAAGTTCTTTGTTGTTGTTGTTGTCAGGTGCCAACAAGTC
>NW_006408520.1:42745678-42755379 GCF_000296735.1 Chrysochloris asiatica | reverse complement strand
CCGCACTTAACAACAACAATCAGTATAGACTGTTCTTAAAAACATGCCGCTCTTGATTTCTGTGCCTTATGTCAGTCTGTTTTTTCTGACATGAATGCTATTTTCCTCTCTTGACAAAAATTTTTTTTCTGTAAGTTTTAGGAATGCATTGGCTGCGTAACATAAACACTGGATTGGAAACCACAAGGTCCACAGTTTGAGCCCGTTAGTCACTACACAAGAGAAAGATATGATTGACAGCTCCTGTGAAGACTTAGAACCTGGAAAACCCTATCTATACAGAGTAGCTAGGAGTCAGATTGCACTTAACAACAACAACAATCTATCAGTTCTAAATTCAAATATTAGATTCTCTCTGAAGTATCTGATACTTTTCTCTTAAGGAGTTTTGACTAGTTACTCGTTATATCTCTATAAAAATATTTATTACCTCTAATGCGAAGTGTGCACCTATTTAAATGACATACTCATATGCAACTTTATAATATGTCTTGAGTATATACTAATGGATGATCAGAACCTGGGATCTTATTTATTCTGAGTCTTCATTGTCCTCTACACTTCCTGGAACAAATTAATTGTTCAATACATATTTCTTGAATGAATAAATTATAACTATAATGTGGATACAATTTTAATATTTATGGTTTTAGCTATTTACATTTTTATCAAAATTTCTATATCTTACTGGGGTAACACCTGCCTTGAGTAATTTATTTCTTATAACATTTATCATGAAACATTGCTATTTTGTAACAATTATAAGTCTTAATAAATAATAAACCAAAAATAACCCATCGCCATCAAAACTATTTGAATTGTATAGACCCTATGAAACTGAGGTGAACTGTTCCATGGCTCTAAAATTTATGGAAGCAGAGCGCGATCTCTCACTCCCATAATAACTATGTTGTTGTTGTTGTTGTTATGTGCCTTGGAGTCGGTTCATTATGTGCCAGTGGACTCATAGCGACCCTGTACCGGGTTTCTGAGGCTGTAAATCTTTACGGGAGAAGAAACCCTCATCTTTCTTCTGTGGAACAGCTGGTAGTTTTGAACTGCTGACAGTGAAATTAGCAGCCCGATTCTAACTACTATGCTATAATTAGCATCTTAGGTAGTTTCTTTGATATGAGTAATAAATAGAAAGTCCTCAAATTATGATATATTTGAATGACAATGAACTTCACTTACCATCTTCTACTTCTCGCCCCCCCCCCCCATCTTATTGTTAGTAATGGAGTCCTGGTATGGCGTTGAGTAAAACCACGGGCCGCAAGATAGGTTTGAACCACAAGGTTGGCAATTCAAACTCACCAGCCACTCCTTAGAAACCCTATAAAGGGTCACTGTTAGTTGAAGTAACTTGAAGGCACTTAACAACATTAACAACAATTTGTTAGTAATATACAATGCATAGAGTGTTGAGTTTATAATTTGCTCATGTTATCATTCTCATGCCAACCCTCAATGACACATGCAGGTCAGAGTTATAAGACACTGATAATAAAAGGTAATAATAGTGAAAAAAAAACATTTTTTTTTTTTTTAAAGGCATTTGATTAGTGTCAGAACCAATTTAGGACAGTGTTTTAGGAAAAGAATCTTGTAAGTTATGGACTACCTGAAATGATCAAGTTGTTAAATTGTGCTTCCAGTCATTTCTTAATTACATTATCTGACTCAGAAAAAAACAAATTTTCCCTGAAGTTTCCTGGATGATTTCTCTAAACCCTGAAGCAAAAGGATTAATGCATACTGTGACATCTGAACCTGGTATAGTTTATATAACTGCAAATGTTATTCATAGTCTTAAAAATACCTAATCCTGTGAATCTTGATGAACTATTGGTGCCAAATATTGACTTCAGCTGTGAATTACAGATTGATTTCCAGTCATAATAAAGGTATTTCTGTTAAAAGTTGATTTTAGTTTCCTCAATGTCTTATTCTTTTTCATACAAGTGTATTTCAAATAGTATAGAGAAATTATCTTTAATTCCATTTTTTTCCAAGAACTTTTGGAAGTCCACTTGTATTTTAGTACATATTGAAAAAGAATTTTCAAAGCTGATTTTTGCTAATTCTTGTGCTTCTTAGTTCTATGTCATGCTGCTATTATATTCCTAAACAAATATAAAATCTGCTTGTCCACTTTTAATTTAACAATCAAACATATTGTCAATTAGTCCTTAGTGTTTTCTGATAAAGTAGCTAAAAAATATAGCCAAGAGTGAAAATAACATTGATTCATGCAATTCCATGTTAATAGTTTTCATATTATTCCACATGCTCAAATTAATACCTACAAGGGTTCCATTGGCTACTTTAAATGCTCTTGCACATTGAGCAGATTTCTCATTGAACTATCCATAATGACTTCTAAATGCTTTCCCTAAGAGGTTCAGGCTAATTCAGAACCCATCAGTGTGAGTGGAAAGTTTAAATTATGTTTCCCAATATGCATTACCTTGCACTTATCTGTACTAAATTTAATCTGTCATCACATTGCCCAATCACCCTGTTTAATTAGATCCTTCTGGATTTCCTCATAATCCTGCATGTTTTTTCACTAACCTAAAAAATGTTGGATGATCAGCAAAAATTTAACACCTCACTATCTAGTACATTCTCTCTAGATCACTAATGCAGTTTAACAGCCCTCTACCTGCACTCAGCATCTTAGCACCCTGCTATGAAGTTGGTTCCTCTGGAAAAATATGCGTTCTTCAGTTCAAATATAATCATCCATATTTATTCATAGGAAAACATGGTTTTATAATTCTTTTATGTGAGCTGTCAATATATTTCTATTAAAGTCTATTAAGAGTACATACATATAAATATAGAATTTCAACATTTTGGAATACTGTATATGTACTAGGTTGTGATATGAAACAAAATTAACAGAAATGAATAAATTCTGTTGTTTCTTGCAAATAAAAGAACATCATATACTAACATTATTAAAGGGGAAAGAAGCAGGAAATGTAGACTCTAAGTACCTGTAACAGTCGCTGCCATATATGGTTAACATTGCCCCAATCTCAAACATTCTGAATACTTTATTATTGTCAAATTTTTCTCACATGAGCAGCTGAAGGGTTCAGGTTGTCAACTTTTTTGAGTTACCACTGAATGCTTAACCACTGCTCCACCAGAGCTCCTTTATCAATAATTACGATAAGGAAATACAGATGAATATATACAATGCAGCAAAATTAGAAACAAAATTAAGCAATACATGCTCCAGAGTAATTTATAATTGTTGTTGTTGTTAAGTCATTTAATTCAGCATTTTTCATCACTTATTTTCTTTAAATCATGTTAGAAAATTGCACAGATTATACATCCACATCCACAGGGTTAGTTAAGTTATTTTGTGATTTTTCCATGTGGTATTACACTGAATTCTTTATAACAAAAAAATTACTGGTTTCTGGAAAGTATTAGTTGATGGATTCATATTTTGTATGTTCCATGATTATTTCTTCAACTCATACATTCTATTACCAGGTATGTTTTCTGAGATAGGTGCCTTTTACACTTATACAGAATGAAAGCAATGTCTTTAATAAATATTAAAATATGCAGCATATACATAAATACATAAAATCAAGTCAATATTACAATTTAGCATGTTAATCCTTAGTTTTGGCTTGTTGTTTTCACAATCATTCTTCTTGTGTTTATATGTCATATGTTTTAGGAGACACTTCCCATAGCCAAACCAAATATTATAGTTGAAACTCTGTCTCTATAGTGGCTATACGTGTATGTAATGATGACTCAAAAGGCATATAGAAATAAATTTGGATACACCATAGTGACCCAACTATTAAGTGCTTTGGCTGATAACTGAAATATTCACAGTTTAAGACCACCCAGAATCATTCAGGAAGATCCATGGTGGCAAATAGATTATGAGCTGTGCTGTTAACCATTAGAATATTAGTTAGAATCTACCAGTTTCTCTTTTGGAGAAAAATGAGGTTTTCTGATCTCATATGGTACCTCAGAATAAGCACTTTACCTCAAGGTCAGTTTTAACCACAAGATTGGCAGTTCAAGCTCACCGACCACTTCTCAGAAACCCTATACATGGTAACTATGAGTTGGAACTGACTCAATGACACAACAACAACAACAACAACAAAGATTTACAGCTTTGGAAACACTATGCAGAGTCGCTATGAGTCAGAACCAACTCAGTGGCACACAATCACCACCATCACCACAGTTACTCAGGAAAAAGATTAGTCATGTGCTCCTGCATACCCTAGAAATCCTATGGGGTAGTGCTACTGTCATAGTGGGGCACTAGAAATCAAAATTTACTCAACAGCATTCAACAAGACAGTCTAGTAAAGTAGGTGACAGTTTTAAATTACAACATGCTTTTTATCTTGCTACTTACACTTACTTGAGACATTTTTAAAAATATATTTTAATACAGAAATAAGACAAAGAGAAAAACATATATCATGAAGCATACAGCTATCAAGTTAAAAGAAATGGTTTCACAATCTTGGATAATTTAGTATGATAAAGAACTGACTTGGAGAAGACATTGACAAATGTCTATTTTTGTAAGTTTTTCTTAATTGTAAAAGTTATTTTTCTTAAAATTGTTGATTGTGAAAACATGATAGATTTCAATATGTCACAAGTGAAAGTGGCTATAATACATACATAATGTATTAAATATATATATTTAAAATAAGTATAACCTCAATTAAGTAGGATATGTCCAATACCTTGAAGACTTTTCAGGGTTCCACCTTAATATTATCTGATTCCTAAATACATAGGAGTCCTGGTGTGATGATGTAAGATAAGCACTGAACAAAAGTTCAGTTTGAACTGCAAAATCGGAAGTTCAAAATCACCAGCCTCTCTTCAGAAACACTGTACAGGGTGGCTATGGGTTGGAATCGACTCAATGGCACTTAACAACAACAACCACAAACCCACGGATAACTATTATTTTCAATTTCAAATGAAATACTTCTTACTTATCTTTATGTTGCATGCCAATATTTTATTGTTTACTTGTATATAATGTTAAACTTTAAACAAATAGAAATCACTGTTTAAAATGGGTGATTTGATTGTTACATCAACTTTAACCTTTTTAAGAAATATTTTGGTAGATGAATCCATGCTGATGCAGTTGCAGATCATTCATTAACATTGTTTTATAGCAATTTATTAGTTATTTAATAGAAATTTTTTCAACCATGATTTATTAACAATGGTATCTCTTGTTCTATATTGTCTTCTAAATTCAGCTTTTTTTTTTCTTCATTTTTTATGTGAATTGAGTGATAGTTAATATTTAGTTAATAGAATTTTGTTTATCCATTCTATTGCTCCAGCTTTTGCTATTATTCTGTGCTGTGTTCTGAGTGTTGTGCACAACCGTGAGACTTGTAAATTGAACAACTTAAGGAGTGACACTCACAAAGACCACGATTTGAATGGCATTTTCTGGTATTATCCATCCCAATGGCTAAATCATGTTTCAAGAGAATTTATAATGCTCAGCTAAGATTTTGAAAGGTTTGTTAATGAAGAGTTATTTACAAATGTGTTGTTGTTGTGAAGTGCCATCTAGTCTGTTCTGACCAATAGCGACCCTGTATAGGGTTTCCAGGAGCAGCTGATGAGCCTGAACTGCCAACCTTGCGGTTCAAATGGCTTTTCAGTTTGGCGCATTAACCACAGAGCCACACCAGGACTCCACTACAAATGTGTTGTTGCTGTTGTTGTGTGCTGTTGAGTCGGTTCCAACCCATAGCGACCCTGTGTAGGGTTTCCAGGGAGCAGCTGGTGAGCTTGAATTACAGACCATGTAGTTCATATGACTTTGCAGTCTGATGCATTAGCCCACAGAGCCACACCAGGACTCCAAATGTGCTGTTGTTGTACTGACTCTATGCACAGCACAAGGAAACACTGCCTGATCCTGGGCCAACCTCACTACTGTTGCCACGCTTGAGTCCATCAATGCATCTTGTTGGGGTCTTCCTTTTTTTCTCTGACCCTCAACCTTACCTAACATGATGTCCTTCTCCAGCGACTGTTCCCTCCTGACAACATGTCCAAAGTATGAGAGACGAAGTTTGGCCATCTTGGCCTCCATGGAGCACTCTGGCTGCACTTCTTCTAAAATGGATCCGTTAGTTCTTTTGGAAGCCTATGGCACTTTTAGTATTCTCCTCCAACACCATAACTCAAGAGCATCAATTCTTCTACAGTCTTCTTTACTTATTCACTGTCCAGCTTTTGCATGCATATAAGGTTATTGAAAATACCATGGCTTGGGTCAGGCGCACCTTAGTCCTCAAGCTGACATCTTTGCTCTTCATCACTTTAAAAAGGTCTTGCACAGCAGATTTGAGTAATACAATATGTCGTTTGATTTCTTGACTGCTGCTTTTACGAGTGTTGATAGTATAGGACACTTAAAAATGACTGTTGTAGAATGTTGAGAGACTTAAAACTGGTTGTTGTTAAATCAATTCCAAGTGTGATGAACCCTTATGTATCAAAATAAAATTGTGCTCCACAGGCTTTAATGGCTGATTTTTTTAGAAATAGACCACCAAGACTTTCTGCTGAGGTTCCGCTGTATAGAATCAAATTTTCAACTTTTTGATTAGCAAAAGTACATGCTAATGATTTGCTCCAGTCAGGGGCTTTGTTAGAATGAGAAATAGAAACAGAACCAGAAATAGAAATGTAAACTAAGGAACAAAAAATAAAAAACATTAGTAGTCAATGGCCTGAAGAAGTTATGTTAGGAGACAGGGTTTTTAGAATCTGGTTGAGAGCTAGAGACTTGAGAAATGAGCAGCAGACCAAATTAGTGACCCCAAAAAGGAAACAATCATGACCAGAACAGACTGAACACAGCAAAAGTGGGGAAAATATCATCTCTTGGTTTTGTTCTCCTTTTCTTTTTTCCTTTATTTTGAATTGAGATTCTTTACACTTTAAAATTTTTCTACCTATTATTTTTTGTTGTGTAGTTTAATTATTTCTTTTCTATATTGCTCCTTCCTTCTTTCCTGCCTGCCTGCCTCCTTTTCTCCCTTTCTGTCTTTTTCCTTTATCTTTTAAACAGCTTATAAATTCAACAATTAGACAACATATCTATCTCTATTTCTATCATAGGGGGAAAAAATCTAGGATTGCTTTAACTTTAAAATGATCAGAGTTTAACTAAACTTTTTTTGTTTTTTTTTTACATATTTGTATTTTAATGTCCTAGAATGAAAACAATCTAAAAATTGATGACTCCTTTTAGGTGTTTTATTTTTCTATTACTTGAAAACTAACTAAGCCTCCTGTATTTAACATTTGGATTGGTTACTAGTGTTCTCTCTCTCTCTTTTGCTCTCCTTTGAGGAATTCAATTGATATTTTTAACTATCAAGCACATAGAAAAAATATTTCCAATGATTGACAATATAAACCTTTTCTCACAAATAAGTTTAATTTGACTCTGGATCATCTGTTATCTAACTGTGTTTTCTTTATCTTCTCGAACTGATCTTTGAAATTTTCTGTTCAGTTCTTGGACCTCCTCATTTCTTCCATTTGCTTTAGCATCTCTACGCTGGAAAGCAAGATTCAATGTCTCTTCTGACATCCATTTTTTTAATCTTTTCCTTCTTTCTTGCCTTCTTAATGACTTTATGCTTTCTTTATGTATGATGCTTTTGATGTCATCCCACAACTCTTCTGGTCTTCTGTCTTTAGTGTTTAATGTATCAAATCTGTTCTTCAGATGATCTCTAAATTCAGGTGGGATATATTCAAGGTCATATTTTTATTCTAGTGGACTTGTTTTCGTTTTCTTCAGCTTCAGTTTGAATTTGCATATGAGCAATTGATGGTCTGTTCCACAATCTACCTGGGCCTTGTTTTGAGTGATATAGAACTTTTCCATTGTCTCTTTACACAGATGTAGTCAATTTGATTTCTATGTATTCCATCTGGTGAGGTCCATGTGTATACTTGTCTCTTTTGCTGTCTAAAGATGGTATTTGAAATGAACAAATCATTGATTTTGCAGAATTCCAGCATGTGATCTTCAACATCATTTCTATCACCAATGCAATATTTTCTAACTACTGATCCTTCCTCTTTGCTCCCAACCAATTACCACTAATGATCAATATATCTTGATTGCATGTTTGATCAATTTCAGATTGAAGAAATTGGTAGAATTCTTCTATTTCATCCTCACTGGCTTTAGTGGTTGGTGTGTAAATTTGAATAGTGGGGTTAACTGATCTTCTCTGTAGGCACATGGATATTTTCCTATCACAGACAGCGTTGTACATCATGACTGATCTGGATATGTTCTTTTTGACAATGATTGCAACACTTTTCCTCTTCAATTTGTCATTCCCTGCATAGTAAACCATGTGATTGTGATATTCAAAATTGCCAATACCAGTCCATTTCAGCTCACTAATGCCTAAGATATCGATGTTTATGCATTCCATTTCACTTTTGACAATTTCTAATTTTCCTAGATTCATACTTCGTACATTCCATGTTCTGATTATTAATGAATGTTTACAGCTGTTTCTCTTTATTTTGTGTTGTTCTACATCAGCAAATGAATCTCCCTTTGGTTTTAGTCCCACGGGCTTTATTCCATTTGTGTCATCATGGTCAACTCTACTTTAAGGAGGCAGCTCTTCCCCAGTTGTATTTTAAGTGCCTTCCAACCTGAGGGGCTCATTTTTCGGCACTATATCTGATAGTGTTTCTCTGTTATTCATAAGGTTTTCAGTGACTAAATCTTAGGAAATAGTTCATCACGCCTTCTTCCTACCATCTAGGAGCTCATCTGAAACCTGTCCACCATGGGTGACCCTGCTGGCATTTAAAATATCAGTGACATAACTCCCAGAATTACAATAACCCACAAGCTACCACAGTATGACAAACTGACAGATGAGTGGTGGCTTACAAAAGATACTATGAGGGCAAAGGAATCTAGGAAACTGTATTAAGGTTCTTTATTTCTTCCAATATGTGTTTCAGTGCTCCCTTGAGCATCACTCTCTCTTAATGTCTTTCATCTTATCTACTAGGAAGTATTCACAATTCCTACATCTGAACTGACATCACCAATCCTAAAATATGTCTTTCTGATACAGCGGGATATAACAACACTGTCTATCTGTACTTTTCCATGTTCTTCCAGTACCAGTTGCAGAACTTTTGGGCCATATTAATCCCAAACCTAGAGTTTTCTTATTAGGCACTTAATCTTCATTACCATTATAATATAAGTAAGAAATTTGCAAAATATCAATGAAAATGAATTTTTGTATTAGGATCCCTGACATTCTCAGCCACACAGATACATACAAAACTTTTGATGAGGATTATTGTAATTCCTGTATTCAGATGAGGAAATTGAGATTCTGGGTTAATAAATAGCTACATGATTTCATATAATTTGTGTTTCCAGGAGCATGGATTTAGAACACAGTTTGTCTTGATACTATAGTCTTTCTACTTGTTCTTGCCTTTACAACATTCGGCCTAAAAGTTAGCTAGCTAATTAGAGATCAAGTTCATAAATTTTCAGAATGTTTTCTTTTTCTCTTTCTTGAGAACTAGCAAATAAACCATCTCAAGGTTTTTATTCCTAGATTTATAGCACATACTAG
>NW_006408520.1:42742157-42743222 GCF_000296735.1 Chrysochloris asiatica | reverse complement strand
TAAAGAATGTATTTGAAATGAACAAGTCATCGGTTTTGCATAATTCTATCATGTGTTTTCCAGCATCATATCTATCACCAAGGCCATATTTTCTAAGTACTAATCCTTTCTCTTTGCTCCCAATGTTTGCATTCCAATCACCAGTAATGATCAATACATCTTGATTGAGTGTTTGTTCAATTTCAGATTGAACAAGTTTGTAGAATTCTTCTATTTCATCCTCATTGCCTTTAGTGATTGGTGTGTAAATTTGAATAATAGTGGTATTAACTGGGCTTCCCTGTAGGCTCATGGACAGTGTTGTACCTCATGACTGATATGGATATGTTCTTTTTGACAATGAATGCAACACCATTCCTCTTCAATTTGTCATTCCTTTGCATAGTAAATCATGTGATTGTCAGAATCAAAATGGCCAATATCAGGACTTCCGGTACCCCACTGAGGCAAGACGACATGGGTAAGGAGGGCTCCAAAGACAAAGGGGGAGATCTCAAAGAGGAGGCCCTCTGGTAGCAGACTCAAAACCCTCAAATCACCATGAGGCTCAGGGCATCTTCCTCCTCTACTCGCTTTTTCAAAAAAATCATGCCACGGAGGAATTTTTGACATTTTGAAATTTCACCCGCCACTGTGGGCAGTGACTGCCCTGGCTCCTTAGAGCTTTGAGGGTGGGGATAGAGCCAGCCCAAATGGGGACTCTCAAGCCAACAAAAGCCACAGAAGTTTCTCTGCCCCAGCTTGAAATCTCAAGGCGTGTAGCAGGCAGGGAAAAAAAACCTTAACCAGGGCACAGAGAGAAACAGAAATATGGTGACTCTTGGAAGTCATCAGACACGGAATCCACCCGCCAGCCCGAGTGGCTTTTTGACATTTTGAACTTTCGCCTGCCACTGCGGGCAGCGACTGCCCGGGCTCCTGTAGAGCTTTGAGGGCAAGGCTAGAGCCAGCCCAAATGGAAAGTCTCAGGTGAACAAAGGTCCCAGGAGAGTTCTCTACCCTAGCTTGAAATCTCAAGGCGTGTAGCAGGCAGGGAAAAAAAGTTTAACCAGGGTGCAGAAAGCA
>NW_006408520.1:42718377-42737562 GCF_000296735.1 Chrysochloris asiatica | reverse complement strand
CGTCATCATGGTCATCTCTTCTTTGTGGAGGCAACTCTTCCCCATTCACATTTTGAGTGCCTTCCAACCAAAGGAGCTCATTTTCTAGCACTATATATAACAGTGTTTCAAGGTTTTCAGTGACTAAATGTTCGGAAGTAGTTCATCACTCCTTCTTCCCAGTCTGTCTTCATCTGGAAGCTCATCTAAAACCTGTGAACCATGGGTGACCCTGCTGGTATTTAAAATACTGGTGGCATAGCTTCCAGAATCACAGTAACTCACAAGCCACTACAGTACAACAAACTGACAGATGAGTGGTGGATGTATATCATAGATTACCTTAAATCAGTTAAAACAATTGTCCATGCCTCATTTATAAGACTACTATATTATTTAACCACTCTTCAACTATTGAAAATAAGGTAATGCTACATTTTTTACTCCTACAAATAACATAGCTGTGAAGGTCTTTGTACATAAATCTTTGCTCACTTCACCTCAGGAAAAATTACTTGAGAGGGAATTGCTGGGTTAAAGAGTATGAACATTTTAAAGGTTTTTGAAACATAATGCCAAATTGCTTTCCAGAAAGGTTGTAGCAATTTATGTTCCTGCCAGCAGTGAATGAGTATTGCTGTTTTAATTTGCCTTGGGGTGGGGCTGGGAGTGGGAATTAATAGTATCACACTTTTACAGCACTTTGGGGTAACTTTTACTCCCTCATCTCTGCTTTACTTTCATGACTACATGGCTTTTGTAATGATAAGGGAAGTACTCAATCAGTTAGTACTAATTCAAAACAGAAAATAGTTTTTCTGGGTTTCTCAAATAGTAGCTGAAGGAGAGTGTGTAGAATGAAAAGGCAAGATATCCGATAAGTATATAAGTGAACCTAAAAATAAGGTTGTCATTTTACTGAATGCTATTTCAGGCTTCTTTCCTATTTTCCCATGAGTACTTCTTTCATTGAACAATATTCATGTGAGAAATTCCATCAAAGAAGATTGTGCATCTTCTGAGATTGAGGCTTAGCCTATAAAAATCCTGAGTTGCTTCCTATAGTAGGGAAGGAAGTTCAGGGCACATCAAACACCAGTCTCAGCTAAAAATATTCCCCTAACTCAAGTAGAGTAATGCATGCCACCATCTTAGCCTAAAAAGCTTATTTCCTAGGCTTCTAGTTCACAGTATTTATTTTACTGCACCTGAGATGATCTTTCCAGTAAGATAATGTTTCTCAAAGATTATTCCTAGGAACACTAACAGTCTAATCAATTAAGATGGATGTTAAGTTTTAATTGCTGGAAAATACTCTGAATTTATTGTATCAAAATCTGGATTATAAATAAATAATGTTTTTCAATCTTTAAAGCACATTCAAATTACCTGGATAACTTGTTACAATGAAAATTGTGACTCAGAAGACTTGGAGTGTGGTGTGAGATTCTGCATTTCTAGTAGGCTTCCAAGTGAAACCAATGCTCCTAGACCATGGACCACAATTTGTATAGCAAATCACAGGTGTTTGAGAACCATAGAATTAAGCTATTATATATTTTCAACTTGAATTACTTTAAATCATTCATGTATCAAGATAATTGAGGTCAAGGCAGGTAGTACTGTGAATTAACCCTGATGGGCATTGGACTGATAACCACAAAGATGGCAGTTGAAATCTACCATCTGCTCAGTGAAAGAAAGACTGTCCGCTCCTGGAAAGATTTACAATCCAAAGTACGCTATATAAGGTTACTATGAGTCAGAATGGACTCAATGGCAATGGGGTTATGGTATGGAGCCCTGAAGAAATCCTTGTAGTGCTGTGGGCTAGGTATTGGGCTGCTAACTGCAAGGTTGATGGTTCAATCTGAGCACCACTTTGCAGGCAAAAGATAAGATTGTTTATTACTAAAAATATTTTCAGTCTCAGAAACTCTATGTAGTCACTATGAGTCTAAATTGATTTGATGGCAGTAGTTTGATTTTCTGGAGCCCTAAAGACACAAAGTGGCACAGTGGATTAAATATTGACTTGCAAACCAAAGATATGCTTTTGGAATTCACCAGTTGCTCCATGAAAGGAAAGATTTACATCCTCAGAAATCCTGAAGGTGACTATGAGTCAGAATTGATAAGTTTGGCTTTGCAGGTTTATGGAGCCCTGGTGGTACAGTGTTTGAACATTCAACTCTTAAAAAAAAAAAAAGTCTACGGTTGAATTCATCTGCTGCACCACAGAAGATATGCTTCGGTAAAGTGTGTTGTCAGGTCATAGTGTCAGCTCTGACATAGAACGACCCTGTGTAGGGTTGTGAGGAGCATCTGGTGGGTTCCAACTGCCGACCTTGTGGTTTGAAGTTCAGTGCTGAACTTACAATGCCACACAAGGAGTTTTAAAGATTATAGCCTTGAAAACCCTTGTTGTTTTTGTTAAGTGTCTCTGAGTTCATTCTGACTCATAGTGACCCAGTATAGGGTTCCCTAAGAGTAGCAGGTAGGCTTGAACCACTGACCTTGTGGGTCAAACTGACCTTGAGATCCAGGGCATTATCCTACACTGCCACACCAGTACTCCTTGTTCTTAAAGACAGTCAAATCGGTCCCTACTCATAAATATTCTGTATGAGGTTTCCAAGGAGCAAATGGTGGGTTTGAACTGCTGACCTTGGGATTAATTACCCAATGCTTATCCTACAGCACCACACCAGGACCTCTAAAAACCCTTGGAAAGTTCTAATACCTATGGGTCAGAATTGACTTGATGGCAATGATTTGGGATGGATGCCATCAAGAAAAGTAGAATTGGTGGTGGTAGTGGTTGTGTGCCATCCAGTCGGTTCTGACCCATGGTGATCCTGTGCTCGGTTTCAAAGCCTGTAAATATTTATGGGAACAGAAAACCTCATCTTTCGCCAATGGAACAGCTGCTGACCTTGAGGTTAGTAGCCTGACTCGTAAACACTATAAAAATCTGGTTATAATGCAGGTCAATGCTGGAATTCATAGAACCTACTCTTGTAGGTTTTCTTATTCTTTCTTATCCATTCTTCATCATCTAGAGCTAATGTTACCTAGTATCTCAGCATTTGTGGCTCCCTAATTTTCTTCAACTCCATGTGGCTATCTTGCCATACATGTTCCTTTGCCCCCATTGCTGGAATGAATACTGAATTAGTTGTTGTTGTTAGATGCCATCGAGTACCAACCCATAGTGACTTATGTCCAGAAAAATGAAACACTGCCAGATCCTGGACCAACCTCACTATTGTTGTCACACTTGAGTCCATTGATGCTGCCACTTGGCCAATCCATCTCGTTGGGGTCTTCCTCTTTTCCTCTGACCCTCCACCTTAACAAACATGATATCCTTCTCCAGTGACTGGTCCCTCCTGACAATATGTCCAAAGTATGAGAGATGAAATTTGGTCATCTTGGCCTCTAATGAGCACTCTGGCTGTACTTCTTCCAAAATGGATCTATTGGTTCTTTTGGCAGGCCATGGCACTTTCAATATTCTCCTCCAACACCATAACTCAAAAGCATCAATTCTTCTATGGTCTTCCTTATTCACTGTCCAGCTTTTGCATGCATATGTGATTATTGAAAATACCATGGCTTGGGTCAGGCGCACCTTAGTCTTCAAGCTGACATCTTTGCTCTTCAATACTTTAAAAAGGTTTTTATTGCCTATTGGCCTAATGCAATACGTCATTTGATTTCTTGACTGCTGTTTCCATGAGTGTTGATAGTTGATCCAAGAAGAATGAAGTCCTTGACAACTTCAATCTTTTCTCCATTGATAAGAATGTTGTTTATTGGTCCAGTGGTGAGGATTTTTGTTTTCTTGACATTGAGATGTAATCCATACAGAAGGCTGTGCTCTTTGATCTTCATCAGTAAATGTTTTAAATGTTTGCTGAATTAGATTATGAGGCAATTGCCAGTCTTGGTTTTGGATAAACATCCACTTTTAGCAGAATTGAGGTAGATTAGTGGGCCCTCCATTTTTTCATAAGAGAAAGCAAACTCTATCTGAAATTCTACAATTTAATAAAGTACAACATCATAACATTAAATATCAAATGGGCTTTAAGAACTCTAATTACCAAATAAATTTTCATCTGAAATACATTGCAATTCTTTTTTTTTTTTTTTTTAATGTTAAAGGAAACAATTTATTTGGAAAATTTTATGAAGGTTATGATACCATCCATTCCTGCAGATGCATTCTAAGGATATGACAGCATAAAATGCACTGTCAAACACACACACTTAGGAAATCTGCATGTATCCCTTAGCTTCTCTGGAAAAACTGTGAGCATATTAGTCTATTAAAGGCACTGAGAATTTTGCAATCATCAAGATAAGTGAATTTTTCTCAATGTGTTAAATGCTATTGCAGATAACTAATCTATTTCTGAATTAAATCAGATCATCAGAAACTTGGGTGTTTGCTTTAAGTCATACTAGTTACTAGTTTTGATCACTAAGCGTTTTATTGTGTTATCTCATTTCCTTTTTCCAGTGAAACTAGAAGATGAAATTCTTCGCTAAATGTTGCAAGTAGGAAAATTAAAATATAGGTATCAATTTCTCCAGTGAAAAATTTGCCCAACTGAAAAGGCAGGTTGTCTGAATTCAGAACTTGTGACAAAAAAAAGTAACAGTATAGTCTGTTTTTACCTGTCTATTGTTTATTTAGCTGAATTTCATCAGACTATTTTGTTTTTCCGGGTTGCTAATCTTAAGGTCAGCAGTTCAAAACTACCAGCTGTTCTGCAAAAGAAAGATGAGGGTTTCTGCTGCTGTAATGATTTACAGCCTCAGAAACCCTGTACAGGGTTGCTATGGGTCGGAACCAACTCCATGGCACATCACCATTATGTTTTCCTTATTTTTCTAAATGGACAGTAGATGCTAGTAAGAATGTTCATTAAATTGCCTTGCGTGTTTCCACACTCTTCCCAGGAGAAAGCATTGAATAAAATTAAGTCCTATTTCAGTATCAGTAAAAGTTTTGCTTTTCCTGAATAACTATTTTTATTTTTATCTTACAGCAACTATGTGGTAGGACATTGATTGTGTTACTATTTTCCATGGTAGCTCTGGAAGAATTCTCACTAACAAGCAAATATTCCTGCAAATGCTGTTCTAAGAATACTCCTGGAAACCCAAGTCTTTTTTCATTGTCAGTATAATGGTGTATAGAAGGAAATGGACTTTTGGATTGGATAAAACTGTATTTACTACATTGTATCTAAAGGAATGGAAGCTGGCTGAAAGGCTTTTAAATTCACACACTTTTTGACCTATAGGAATCTTGGAAGTTTTTAGCTTAAGTACTTTATTTTATCAAGAAGAAAATGGATTCCTTTTTGGGGATAAATAAAGGACAGCAATGTCACAGAAAAACCAAGTCTCTTCTGATACATTTTCATTATAGATGATTGCTCATTATGCTCTGTCAGGCAATGTGGTATATTCTGGAGATTTACAATGAAACACAAACATATTAGAGTGTATGCTTTCAAGGGATATAAACAACTAAATCAACAACTATATGTAATAAAAAACAATATGAAAGATGCATTGTCTTAACAGCTAGCACAACAATTATTTTTAAGAAACTACCCTACTCTTCAGGAAAATACCTAAATGAGTTTCTTGCAACGAATGATGAGATTCAAAAACAGCAAAAGAGATAAACACCTGCTCTATATTGGAAATAAATATGAATATGGGCAATAGGAAGAAGGAAAAACTAAAGATGCTGGAGAAGAACCATGGGAAACTTGACTAGATTTTCTTACATATGTAAATGACTAAGGGATGTTGTGGAAAACCCACACAAAAGAGTGAACCTAATGGTAAGGAGACTAGGGGGACTCTTGAGAAGATAATAGAACATCAGGGACTTTTTCTCGAGGGTATGGGATATCTTTGGTTATCTACAGAATCCCAAGCAACTGGCCCAGGGCCTGGGACATATGCAGCAGTCACTCTGTAAAGGTTCATTGAGTGGCTTCTCAGCAGCGAATGATTTCTAAGAATTGTAACCCCATTGTTGTTGTTGCTAAGTGCTGTCAGTCCTATACAGGGCTTCTGAAGAGCAGCTGGTGGGTTTGAACTACCAACCTAGTAGTTAGTTGTCCGATGGTTATCCGACAGCACAACACCAGGAATCCATAGTCCCAATAACCTCCCCTCTTCTCCATAAGAACCCCCTGAGAAGCTATAATGGGCCTGGATGAAGCTTGCATGAGAGCCAACCCTAACATCTACTATTTTATCTCTACAACTCACCTTGAGGCAGGGAGCTTTAGGGGCTTCTAGAAATCTGAAAGCATTAATCACAACATAATGACAATGACACTGGACCAATAAACAATATTCTTATCAACAGAGAAAAGATTGAACTTGTCAAGGAATTCATTCTTCTTGGATCCACTATCAACACTCATGGAAGCAGCAGTCAAGAAATCAAATGACTTATTGCGTTAGGCAAATCTGCTGCACAAGACCTTTTTAAAGTGTTGAAGAGCAAAGATGTCAGCTTGAGGACTAAGGTGCGCCTGACCCAAGCCATGGTATTTTCAATAACCTAATATGCATGCAAAAGCTGGGCAGTGAATAAGGAAGACTGTAGAAGAATTGATGCCTTTGAGTTATGGTATTGGAGGAGAATATTGAAAGTGCCATGGGCTGCCAAAAGAACCAATAGATCCATTTTGGAAGAAGTGCAGTCAGAGTGGTCCTTGGAGGCCAAGATGGCCAAACTTCGTGTCTCATTCTTCAGACATATTGTCAGGGGGGACCAGTCACTGGAGAAGGATATCAAGTTTGTGAAGGTGGAGGGTCAGAGAAAAAGAGGAAGACCCCCAGCGAGGGAAGACCCCCAGGATTGGCCAAGTGGCAGCATCGATGGACTCAAGCATGGCGACAGTAGTGAGGTTGGCCCAGGATTGGACAGTGTTTCATTGTGCTGTGCATAAGGTCGCTATGAGTCAGTACTGACTCAATGGCACCTAACAACAACAACAAATGACAAGTTTACAGTCTGTTTGCTATAAACTTTTTCTTCTTTGTAAGATGTTTTAGTCCTGATGTAATCATCCTGTGTGGCACTATAGGATAAGTACTGGGCTGCTAATTGAAAAGTTGGTGATTCGAATCCACCAATACTCCTTGGAAACATTATTCAGGGTTGCTATGAATTGCAGCTGACTCAATAGCACTTAATAACAATGAAAGATTCTTTACAGGATATCTGGTTTTACCCACTTTAAAAGATGATCATTCACTGGGGCCACAGGAGAATGCTAGTCCCTTGGGATGGGTTGGAAGTGGATTTCCGAAGAACTACACATGCACAACAGCCCAGAATATGTTTGTCTCCCCTGTCAGAGACCCTTTCAGTGGAATCTATCTTGAAGAAACACTGCATGTGTACTCAATTAGCATGGTCCTTCCTAAACAGTCTACTTCCTGGGAATTACCGCTTATTCCTATGAATAAACATGATGTCTTTTCCCCACCATACACTTTTTAAAACTCCAGTAAAGACTTCATTTGGAGAGATGGGATTAATCACTACATTAAGTTTTCCCCATCTCCACTTGTAAGACCCTCTCTTATAACAAATGGTCCCTTTTGTGGAAACTTTGACTCTCCTGACTATTCTTAATCAGTAGAAAGCAAGAATCCTCTCTGGTATGGCAGGGGTGTGATTAGCACTCACAGTAACAAAATTACCTTGTTTCTCATGCTTAACTGTAAATATCTTCGTATAACTGCAGATTTGTAGCTTGTAGATTGATACACAAGATAGTTTTTTTTGTGTGTGTGTGTGTTTTTTTTTTTTTTCAAAAGAAAATGAATTTCTTCTCTCACATAAATGATGAGACTGGTGAGTCTTCAAATGTGATCAGACTTCTAAGCCAGAGAACTTAAATTCTAAAACATTTTGTGGAAGTCTGCAGTTTACAGTGGGAACTCTAACTACATTTTTAACCTTGATGTAATTTCATTGAGTTCATTCTGATCACTAACTAACTATATAAAACATTTGACCTTAGGCAGACTGTGCTTGAAAGTAGATTACAACTCCCTTAACCAGCCCAGGGAGTAGCTGGGTGTGTCATTAATGATGTACAGATGCTGCTATTACCCAGAAGTAGGGGTACCAGGGTCATATGGTCATGGTTAATGCCCCAACTATCAAGTACTTAGGTGGTTGAAGGACACCAGAATGAATCCTCTAAACTTTTCTAATCTGTAAGTATGCACATACTCAATGATGATCTTTTTTTCTTGATTCTTTCATCTCTCCGACAGCAGTGATGAATCGACCTGTCCCTAATCATGACTTTCTAACTATTTCCTTGTGCTTTCTATCATCTACAATTAGTTGCTAGGCCATAAATCCATTGGATACCATTATGGCCACATGCTGATGGTATCCCTCACTTAGTTATTTGTTTTTGTCCTGTTGATAACTTTAATAAAATAAATAAATAAATAAAAACCAAACCCACTGTCCAGATATGGCATGGTAAGATAAACCCTTGATTGATATGGCACTGTATGATAAGCACTGGACCACAAGGTCGGTTTGAACCACAAAGTCAGCAGTTCAAACTCACGAGTCACTCCTCTGAAATCCTATTTAGGGTTGCTATGAGTCTGGACAGACTTCATAGCACTTAACAACAACAACAACAACAACTAATTGTAAGGTTGGCAATTCAAACCCACTAGCTGTTCTTTGGAAACTCTAGACAGATTCGCTAGGAGTTGGAATCAACTCGACAACATTTATCAACAATGTAGAACACAGTAGAACTGCTCCGTAGAATGTCTGAGACTGCAAAACTTTCCTGGAGCAGACAGTATCATCTTTTTCCTGTGAAGACTTAATAAAAGGGTCTCTGTAAAATTTGGGCTCATTTTCCACCTAGAACACCCCAGAGCATAAATAAATTCAGTAGTAGCTGTGGGTTTGTTTTTTTTTTTTTTTTTTTTTGTGTGTGTGTGTGTGTGTTTTAATGTTTTATTGTGAATTATGTGATAGTTTCCATGGGAGAGCATTAGCTGTACATCCATCCTATTGTATATCGTTTCATTGCATGGTTACAATCCTCTCCATGCATCATCAACCAACCAGAGTGTATACCCTGCAAGCATTTCCCCTGGTCGTCAGCACACAGACCCTCTTCCTCTCTGGGTCTAGAGTCCCCATCTGCTCTATCTCTCCCTGTCATTCTCTCTGGCTCCATTTCTGGCATCACTGCTTCTCTGGGTAGGGTCCCGCACTCCACTCTTCTCACTTGAGGATCCCAGGGACCTCTACTACTACACTGCAAAGTCAACCACTCCTATCCTTTTGCTACAAAATGTCCACCTTTACATTTTCAACCCTCACAGTTAGTCCTGATAACAATTATTCAGTATTGTGCCACATGAGTTCCATCCCCTTCTGTTTTCATCAACCCCGCCCAGCCAAATTAGATACAACTCAGTGCAGTTTCTACCTTCTTCTGAACCCTGTGGATCTAGGCTTCCTCTTCAAAGCTTGTAAGCTAGTCACTTCTTGCCTTTGTAGCCCCCCATTTTGGGTAGCCAATGTCCAAGTTGCCCATCCCTGTCTACACTGAGTATGGAGGAGGTGGGAAACATCAGTGCTGTAAAGATTTGTTCCCTTTTGAGCTACTGCATCCATAGGGGTAGGTCAAGGTCATCAAATTGTATCAGATTATTCTTTTTTCCTCTTCTTTCTTCTTCTAGTTTAGCCATTGAAGTCAGGTAAAGCGGGTATTATCTGTAAGTGTGGGTGTTCTTGTGCATATGCTCTCACTTCTTACCAGCTGGATGCTTCACTCTCCACTCTACTCCCCTGTGGCTATGTCATTGACTCTGGGCCCAGGAGTTCCCAGGTCTTGAAGTACTGCTGGCCAACAAAGTCTCCACCCAGATTCACAGGAGTCGATTGGATGTTGTAGTGATTACCTTGCTGCTTCATTGCTGTTTTTCCCTCACTTGCCCTTATCTGTAACCACCGTGGTCACCAGTCAAAGCGCATGTTTGCTCATGTATTCCCATAAGTCTTAGTCTTGGAAGGGGGTTTTCCCTGAGGGGACCTGACCACTTGCCCTGATGTCTCCTGTGTGAGCAACTTGCTTGTTCTTAATAGTAGTCAGTCAGACTGCCTATATTGTTTTGTATTTTCCCTGTTGGTCTTTCTTTCAAGAAGTTATCTTCTGTTCTTCTAGCCGCTCCAGTCTGGTCTGTTTTTCTTTTCAAGTGGAAATTTCCCACCTCAGATGATAATGGATGGGGTTCAGGATTCCATTTATGGTCTTGTGTGATGCAGAGTCTCTGCAGGAAACCTCCTTCACTGGGCACATTGGGCACATTGTAGCCCCATTTTAGGTATTCCAATCAGTTATAGGTAGAAGATGGACTTACAAGCTTTCTATGGTAATATTTCTGGCTATTCTTTTCTCTTCCCCTCAAGTGCCTATTTTATAATGGTATGCCAGGGAAACCAAGATTCAAAAGACAGCCAAGCATCTTAACATTCCCCTCCCCCACCCCTGCTTTTTGTCCATTCCAACCATGCCTTAATCCCTGTATCCCAGAGCCCTACTGTTCCACATTGTGCATACATCATTATTTACCCCTGTCCCACTTAGCCCATGAACCTGCCTAATCGTTCTCCCATCTGCCTTGTTCTTCCATTCCCCTCCCCTTCTTGAGTATTGCCCCACTTCCCAGCACCCAAACTGTCCTGTGTCTATTCCCTACCCTGTGCTCCACCTTCCCCTCCTTCCCCTCAACCCACCCCTCTTATCCTAGTAACCAGCAAAGAATCCCCACCCCTTTAGTAGGGGTTCTTTTTCTTAGTCTGTTACAAGAGTGGTCTTATGCAGTATTTCTTCTTTTGTGACTGAATAATTTCACTCAACGTAATGTCCTCAAAGTTCATCCATTTTATGCAGTGGCTTGAAGCTTCCTTGTTATTCTTCAAGTTACCATAATACTCCATTATGTTTATGTACAACAGTTTGTTTATCTGTTATTTAGTTGATGGGCACTTAGGCTGTCTCCATCTTTTTGCTATTTTAAGCAGTGCTTCTATGAACATTTTTGTGTATGTATCTACTTGTGTTATGGCTCCTTTTTCTTGTGGATAAATGCTAAGTAAAGGAATTGCTGGATCATAAGGTATTTCTATTCCCAACCTTCTGAGGAAGTGCCATACTGTTTTCCAGAGAGGTGGGACAATTTTGAAATTCCACCAGCAATGCAGGAGCATCCCAGTCTGTCCACATCCTCTCCAGAATTTATTTTCCTCTACTTTTTTGATTTTGCTGTTATTGCTGTTGTGAGATAATATCTCATTGTTATTTTGATTTGCATCTCTCTAATGCTTGTTATCATAAACATTTCTTCATATGCTTGTTGGCTGCCCAGATCTCCTACTTGGTGAAGTTTCTGTTCATGCCCTGTGCCCATTTTTTTTAAATTGGGTTGTTTGTCTTTTTCTTATAAAGGTGTTGTAGTTTCCTATATATTTTAGAAATAAATCCCTTGCCTGATGTGTCATTGCAAAAGATTTTTTCTCATTCTGTGGGTTCCCTTTTTACTCTTTTGGTGAAGTCTTGTGATGCACATAAATTTTTAGTATGTCCTAATCATCTATTTTGTCTACTTTTGTTTGTGTAGTTTTCAAAATGTTTGGTAGTCTGTGTATGCCCTGAATTATAGCTCTCACATTTGTTCCTATTTTTTCATTGATGGCCTTCATAACTTTGAGATTCAGATTTTGGTCTCTAATCCAGGCTGAGTTGGTTTTTGTATAAGGCTTGAGGCAATGGTCTTGTTTCAATCTTTTGTATATTGCTTTCCATTTCTGTCAGTACCATTTGTTGAAAAGACTACCTCTTCCCCATGAGGTATATATAGGTACTTTGTCAAAAATCAGTTGGTTGTATGTGGATGGGTTAATTTCTGAATTCTCAATTCTGTTCCATTGATCAATGTATCTTTCATTGTACCAGTACCAAGTTGTTTTGACCACTGTAGCCATGTAATAAATTTTGAAGACAGGGAGTGAGAGGTTTCCAACCTTATTCTTATTCTTAAGCAGTGTTTTATTTATCCCGGTTCTCTTTAGATTGTAATTCTTTTTTCCATCTCTGAAGAATTTCATTGGAATCTGGATTGTGATTGCATTATTTGTGTAACTTGCTTTAGGCATTATTGATATTTTCACAATGTTAAGTCTTTCTATCCAGGAGCATGGTATATTCTTCCATTTTTGTAGGTCTCTTTTGCTTTCTTGTAGTAGTGTTTTGTAGTTTTCTTTGTATAGGTCCTTTGTTTCTCTAGTTACATTTATTCCTAGATATTTCATGCTTTGGGCAGCTATTGTAAATGGTATTGCTTTCCTAATGTCCTTTTCAGTGCTGTAGTTTTTGGTATAGAGGAATCCAACTGAGTTTCGTATGTTGAACGCATATCCTACCACTATGCTGAATCTTCAAATGAGGTCTAGTAGCTTTTTTACTGAGTATTTGAGGTTTTCTATGTATAGGATCATATTGTCTGCAAATAGAGAGAGTTTTACTTGCTCTTTGCCAATTTGGATGCCTTTAATTCCCCTGTCTTGCTGTATAGCTCTGGCTAAGACTTCCAGCACAATATTGAATAGGAGTTGTGACACAGGGCATCCTTGTCTGGTTCCTGTTCACAGAGGGAAGGCTTTCAGTTTGTCTCCATTGAGAGTAATGTACTCTGTTGGTTTTGTATTGTTTTTTTTCTTTGTCTCAAAAGTGAACTTTCTTCCTTTTCACTGTGTTTACATACTGTAGTACAGATATTTAGTAAGCTTAGCTAAAAGGAATGGTTGAGTTAATTGAAAGATTGGCATTCAAATTCACCCTGAGGCACCTTGGAAAAAAGACCTGGCAAGCTACTTAAAAAAAAAAAAAAAAAAAAAATCAGCTATCTAAATCCCTATGGGTCAAACATTTATTAGGACACACATGGTGTTGCTGTGAGCCCAACTTAATGGCAATTGGCTTGGCTCTTTCAGTGGCAAGAGAAATATAGCAGCATTAGCCACACAATGTCACATTTAAATCTAGTGGGAAAGGTGAATCCATTTCTTTTAGCTGTTTAAACCTAAGGATTCTCTCTGATTGTTCCACCTCTGAGCCATAATTCTAGCTAAGGTGTTTTAATGTTTTGATTTACCAGGCAAATAAAATGTTGTGGTAATGGTTGCATGCCGTGAAGTTGGTTCTGACTCATAGTGATCCTGTATAGGGTTTCTGAGTCTGTAAATCTTGGCAGAGGAAAAATTATCATCTTTCTCCCATGGAGCAGCTGGTAGATTTGAACTGCTGACCTTGGGGTTAGCAGCTCAATTCGTAACCCACAGTTTAATCAGAGCTCCTTATAGCAAATATAAATGACAGTTTTATATTTTTAAATGGAGAGTTTTGTTTAAAACTCTAACTGCAACCTGAATACTCCTGATCAGACATTAATGTTCAGATATTTGCCGTGGTGATTCAAATACATTATTCTATTATTGAAGTTTATAGAAGAGTCATACATAAAATATTTATATAGAATCTTTTTTTCATATAAACATTGTTTTAGAAGCATTTTAGAGTTTTTAAAATTTACAAAGTAGCACAGAGATTTCCCATACACTCCACTCCTATTTCCCCATATTTTTTGCATTTTATTTAGTATTTTACATTTGTGTCAATTAATAAAACAATAATAATGGGTTATTATTTACTAAAATCCACCTTTTGAATTTTGATATAATGTTCTTATTCTGTTTCAGGATCCCATCCTTTATACCTTATTGCATTTACGTGTCATGCCCTGTAAGTTTTGGCTGTGACAGTTTTTAAGACATTTTTTGGTTTTGATGACCTTGATTGTTTTGAGGTATGCAGGAAGTTCCTGGATTATGATCAAGATTCATTCTTACCTATGTCTTTAAGAATTGTAGGTAACTCAGAACAGCGACATACCATTCATATTTAGCTTTATTTTCTTGCAAGAGAAGGTACAAAGCCTTTTCAATGATTTAAAATTTGTACTTGCAGCAAGTAAAGGTACTTGTGATGAATAAATTGTTGGTATGGCTTGGTTCAATTGTTTCAAAGTGAGGACAAATTTGCATAGCATTAACAGGTAAGAAAGGGTTGCATGTAAATTGGACGTTTATAACCTGGGGACTGCTAGTAGAATATGCCTCAGTTGAGAGATTTTTGATGTTTATCTCATGATTAAACTGGGGCTTAGAGGTTTTGGCAAGATGATCACATACACATTGTGTCATTTTTATCACATTTTATCCATGGCATATAGTATCAATATAACTTATCATTGTTAATGTTCATGTTAATCACCTGGTTGTGGTAGTGTTTCTCAGTTGTCACCATAGTAAAAACGCTCTTCTTTCCTCCATTCCATACTGTGCTATTTAGAAGGAAGTCACTATAGACAGCTCACACTGGGAGTAATGCATACATTTGGGGTAGTATATACATAATTTCTTTGGAATTTGTCCATAAGGAAGATTCATCTATTTTCTTTCATTTATCTATTCAGTTATTTATTTATATCAACATGGATTTAACTATATTCATGTTATACTTGTAGTTCTGGTGTGGTGCTATAGAATAAGTACTCTGGGACTTGCCAATAATTTCTAATGATACAAGCAGAACCAAGCACCTATCTGCAAAAAGTGAAGACTGGAGAAGAGACGGAGAAGACGAGATTTCGTTTATGCCAAGAGGCAATTATATTCCTTTGTCTTCGGTAAGAAAAGGATGCATCTCCTCTCCAAAGTCCAGGTGTGATTAAGAGCATTCAACAGACTACATTCATAGAGGTTTGAGTGCCTAATGTCTCCCCTCTTCCACTATTTCAGGGGCTGACGACCAATACTTACCTGTTGGTCTAGTAAAAAATGTGTTTCTGTTGCACTTTAGCTATAAGCAAATTAAAGGATGAGCAAAGCTGAGACAGAGAGTGTGCCCTAAGTAGAAGTTTTCATTTTCACAATTTGGGGGAATATCTATATATGAATTTCTCTTCTATTTGATGGACACCATTGAGGGTGAAATGAACAGAAATAACTTGCAGTAGCCAATTCTAAAAATACTATGTCCAAGGAGAGGCCCAACTGATGATAGCGCATCATTTAAGTTTGAGTTAAATTAGAAAGGGGTAAGTTGAGTTTAAACTTGCTCTTTGTGCCTCACATCTGCATGCACCCTTGCAAGATCCATAAGTGAACCTAAAATGGACCATATATTTGGGCTCTCAGACTCAGAAGGAAGCAACAGTCAGCAAGAATCTTTATACTTTCAGCATACTTTAAGTTAGATATCAATAAATAATTTGTTGCCTTTCAAATAATTTTATGAAATCCTATGATTAACTTTTTAAATTAAGGGAATTTTTCAAAAGCATGTTTGGTTGGTTAAAAATGTAAAAGTTTAACTATATCATAACTCCTCAATTTGATTAGACATTTATAACTAATTAACAATTACTAGACATGACTGTAAGGTTGACACAATGCTTCATTCTGTTGTAGATAGGGTCATTATGAGTCGGTGCTGTAGAGGTTACGAATTGGGCTGCGAACCTTAAGGTCAGCGGTTCGAAACTACCAGTCGCTCCGCAGGAGACAGATGAGGCTTTCTACTCCCGTAAGGATTTACACCCTCGGAAACTCTGTACAGGGTCGCTATGGGTCGGAACTGACTCGAAGGCACTTAACAACAACAACAACATCAACAAAAGACATAACTGGACTCCTGGTATAGCACTGTAGGGTCAGCACTGGATTTCAAACCAAAAAATCCACAGTGCAAACCCACCATCTGCTCTTGGGAACTCTACACAGGATTGCTATGAGCTGGAACTGACCCGAGAGCACTTAACAACAACAAACATGATTGGTTCCTCCACTTGTCTGAGAGTGTGTCATCCTGTGGTGGCTTTGGTGTTGCTATAATGCTGGTATCTATGTCACTGGTATTCTCCTGATGTGACAGTGTAGGATAAGCACTGGATTGTAAACCACAAGGTCAGCAGTTCAAATCCATCTGATATACGCCTAGTAAACATGATCAATATGAATCAGAACTCACTCAACAGTACTCAACAATAGGGTACACCCATGATGCACAGATTTCAACTGAGACAGACTAGGAAAAGGGAAGGAAGACTATTTCTGAATAGGCAGAAAACATTATGAATAGCAGCGGGACACTTTATGCCATTGTAGGATATGCACAGGACCACAAGCTTGGTTTGCCTTCAGAATCAGCACTTCAAACTCACCAGTTGCTCCTCAGAAACCCAATACAGGGTCGCTGTGAATCAGAACCAACATGAAGCCACTTAACAACAACTTTTCGACAGCACAAGAATATATAATATTGAAACATGATGAATGTTGTTGTTGTTGATGTTAGGTGCCATCGAGTCAGTAATAAGTCATAGTGACTCTACGCACAAGAGAATGAAACAATGACCAGTTCTGCGCCAACCTCACAGTCTTTACTATATTTGAGTCCATTGCTGATGCCACTGTGCCAGTTCATGTAGTTGGAGGTCTCTCACTTTTTATCTGATCTGCCTCTTTACCAAACTTGGTATCCTTCTGTAGGGACTAGTCCCTCATGACAATAGTTCCAGAGTACGAGAGACGAAGTCTTGACATCCTGGCTTCCAAGACAGATTCCGGCTGTAATTCTGTAAACACAGATTGGTTTGTCCTTTTGGTTGTTGTTGTTTTTAGTTGTCATCAAGTTGGTGCTGACCCTATGCACAACAGAACAAAACACTGCCCAATCGTGGGCCAACCTCACAATTGTTGACACTCTTGAGCCCACTGGTGCTGCCATATTGCCAATTGATCTCTCTGGGGTCTTTGTCTTTTTCTCTGGCCCTCTATCTTACCAAACATGATATCATTCTACAACGACTGGTCCCTCCTAATAATATGTCTGAAGTATGAAAGATGAAGTTTGGACATCCTGGCCTCCAAGGAGCACTCTGGCTGCACTTCTTCCAACAAGATCTGTTGGTTCTTTTGGCAGCCCATGGCGCTTTCAGTATTCTCCTCCAATACCCTAACTCAAAAGCATCAATTCTTCTATGGTCTTCCTTATTCACTGTTCAGCTTTCACATGCATATGAGGTTATTGAAAATACTATGGCTTGGGTCAGGTGTAATTTAGTCCTCAAGTTGATATCTTTGCTCCTCAACACTTTAAAAAGGTCCTGTGCAGCAGATTGGCCTAAGGCAATAATACATCATTTGATTTCTTGACTGCTGCCTTCGTGAGTGTTGATAATTGATCCAAGAAGAATAAAGTCCTTGACAACTTCAATCTTTTCTTCATTGATAAGAATGCTGTTTATTGGTCCAGTGGTGAGGATTTTTGTTTTCTTTACATTGAGATGCAATCCATACCAAAGACTGTGCTCTTTGATCTTCATCAGCAAATGTTTTAAGTCCTCTTCACTTTCAGCAAGCAAGGTTGTTCCATCTACACATTGCGGGTTGTTAATGAGTCTTCCGCCAATCTTGATGCCACATTTTTATTCATATGCTGTTGTTGTTGTTAAGTGCTTTCAAGTCAATTCTGACCCATAGTGACCCTGTATAGGGTTTCCAAGGAGCAGCTGGTGAGCTTGAACCACCGACCTTGCAGTTCAAATGACTTTGCAGTCTAACACATTAGCCTACAGCGCCACACCAGGACTCCTTTCTTCATGTAACCCATGATATTTTTAATATTCCCTTCCAACAGCATAACTCCAATGCATCAATTCTTCTATGATCTTCCTTATTCACTCTCCAACTTTCACATGCATATAAGGTTGCTGAAATACTGTAGCTTGCGTCAGGTGCACCTTAGTCTTCAAAGTGGCATTTTTGTTCTTGAACACTTTAGAGAGGTCTTATACAGCAGATTTGATTAATGCAATACATTGTTTAGTTTCTTGACTGCTGCTTTCATGAGTATTGATGATTTATCTGAACAAAATGAAGTCTTAGACAACTTCAAGTACTCTCCACTTATATAGATGTTGTTTCTTGGTCCAGTGGTAAGGCTTTTTATCTTCTTTATGTTGAGGTGTAGCCCATACTTATGACTGTGGTCTTTGACTTTCATCAGTATGTATTTTACATCCTTTTCACTTTCAGCAAGCAAGGTTGTTCCATCTACACATTGCGGGTTGTTAATGAGTCTTCCGCCAATCCTGATGCCACCGTTTGCTTCATACAATCCAGCTTTTCAGGTTATTTGCTCAGCATACAAATTGAATAAGTATGGTGAAAGAATATAACTCTCATGCACACCTTTCCTACTTTTAAATCATTTAGTATTCCCTTGTTCTGTTCAATCAACTGCCAATTGATCTATCTACAGATTACTAATGAGCACAATTAAGTGTTTGGGAATACTAATTCTCCACAGTGTTTTCCATAGATTGTTATAACCTACACAATCGAAAGCCTTTGCATAATCAATAAAACACAGGTAAACACTTTCTGGTATTCTCTGCTTTCAGCCAAGATCCTTCAGATGTCAGCAATGATATACTTCATTCCATGTCCTCTACTGAATTTGGTTTGAACCTCTGCAAGTTCTCAGTCATTGTAAATTTACAGCTGTTTTCAGATTATCCTTAGCAAAATTTTATTTGTTTGAGATATCTGTGATATTGTTTGATGATTTTCACATTCTTTTGGGTTGTCTCTCTTTGGAATGATGCCAAATATGGATCTCTTCCAGTCAGTTGGTGAGATAGTTATCTTCCAAGTATCTTGTCAGAGAAGATTGAGTGCTTCAGGGTTGCATCAGTTTGTTAAAATAGTTCAATTTGTATTCCATCAGTTCCAGGAGCTTTGTTCTTTGCCAATGTCTTCAATGCACATTGGAATTCTTCCTTCAATATCATTGGCTCTTAATCATATGCTATCTTTTGAAATGGCTGAACATCTGCTATTTCTTTTTACTACTGTGAATTATTGTATTCGTTCTATTTTCTTTTGACACTTTCTGCATCATTCAATATTTTGGCAATTGTTATTGTTGTTGTTGTTAAGTGCCATCAAGTCGGTTCTGACCCATAATCATTCTA
>NW_006408520.1:42703284-42716802 GCF_000296735.1 Chrysochloris asiatica | reverse complement strand
ATCTCTCCTTGTTTCAAGTCTTTTTGCCTAGAAGTTTATCTGAAACCTTTCCACCATGGTTGACCCTGCCAGTATTTAAAATACTGATAGCAAATTTTCCAGAATCACAGCAACACACAAGCCACCACAGTATGACAAACTGATAGACAAGTGGTGGACTTGATGAATAGAACCAGGATATTATTAGATGCAGTGCCAGATGATGAGCCTTTCAGATTGGTAGGCACTCAAAATTTGACTGGGGAAGATCTGCCTCCTCAAATTAAAGTTGACCATGGTTATGCAAATGGAGTAAAGCTTTCAGGACCTATATCTGTGATGGTGCACAATTCAAAATGAGGAGAAACAGTTGTAAGTATCTTATAATAGTCATAATATTGAAAGTACAATGTATGAATCTAGGAAAAATAGAACTTGTCCAAAATGAAATTAAACACATAAAGATCAGTATCATAGGCATTAGTGAGCTGAATGGACTGGTGTTAGCCATATTGAATCTAACTGTTATAAAGTTTACTATGTCAGAAATGAAAAATGAAGTGGAATTGCCTAGAATTACAATTCTAGAAATTGTATTTCTAAATTACATTACAATAACTATCAAAAGGAACATTTCAAGACCTGCCTTGAAGTATAATATTGTCTGTGATAGTATAATATATATATATATATATATATATATATATATATATATATATATATACCTACAAGAAAAACAAATTGATACCACTGTTATTAAAATTTCCATACCAAACAATAAAGCCAGTGATAACATTGTGGAATTCTACCAAGTTCTAGTGTGGTAATGTGGGTTAATGTGGGTTAATGCACTGTACTGCAAAGGTCAGTGGTTCAATCTCACTAGCCACTCTTTGAAAACCCTATCCTGGGTTGCTATGGATCAAAACCAACTCAATGGCACTCAATAACAACAACAACCAAGTTCTTCAGTCTGAAATTGGTTGGAATGTAAATGTTGTAAACAAGAAGGAAGAAGTATTTGGAAAATATGGCCTTGATGATAGAAACCATTTGGAGATGACATGACAAATATTTAAAAGACCAATGATTTGTTCATTGCAAATACTTTTTATAAGCAACATAAAAGATGACTATACCCATGGACCTCACAGATGGAATACACAGAAATCAAATTAACTACAACTGTGGTGTAAAAGTTACTTATCATCAGCAAAAACAAACCAGGGACATACTGTGGAACAGACTATCGATTACTTATAGGAAAATTCAGGTTGAAGCTGGAGAAAATTAAAACAAGTCCACAAGTATCAAAATTTGGCCCTGAACACATCTCACCTGAATTTAAGGGATCATCTCGAGAACATATTTGAAGGATTATACAATAATGACCAAAGATTTAAAAAAAAAAAAAAAAAAAAAAAGATGTGGAATGACATCAAGAACATCATACAGGAAGATAGCAAAAGGTCTTTAAGAAGACAAGAAAGAAGTAAAATACCAAAATGAGTGGCAGAATATTCTCTGAAACTTGTTCTGCAGTGTGGAAATGCTAAAAGAAATGTTAGAAATAAGCAAGCCAAAGAGCAGAACTGAAAATTTCGAAGGGCAGCTAGAGAAGACAAAGTCACATATTATAATGAAAAGTGCAAGGACCTATAGTTAGAAAACCAACAGAGAACATGCAATATTGAAGGATTATACAGGCAAAATATTGAAGGGATGGCACTGCAAGATGATGCATTAGACAGCAAGATAGGTTTGAACTGCAGGGTCAGCAGTACAAACTCACCAGCCAATCTTAGAAGACCGTATGCAGAGTCTCTAAGAGTCAGAGGTTAACAACAACAACATCAACAGCTACATGGGAAAAATGTAGTTCTGCTGTAGCATTGTAGGTTAAGTACTGGACTGGTAACATCAAAGCTCTGGAAATTGATGAAATACAAATTGAAATATTTTAACGAACTGTTATAACATTGGAGACACTCATTCATCTATGCCAAGAAGTATGGGAGACAGCTACTCAGCCAAGTGATTGGAAGAAATATATCTTTGTGCCCAGTCCAAAGAGAGGTGACCCAATAGAATACAGATAGCATCAGACAATATTACTAATATTACCTGAAAATAAAATTTTGGTAAAAATTACTCAAAAATGGCTAAAATAGTACATTGGCAGGGAATTTCCAGAGGTTCAAACCATTTTCAGACGAGGACATGGAATAAAGAATGTCATTGTTGATGCCAGATGGATCTTGGCTGAAAGTAGAGAATAGAAGAAAGATGTTTACATGTGTTTTATTGATTACACAAAGGCTTTAGACTCTGTGGATCATAAAAATCTATGGACGATATTCTGAAGAATGAGTAGTTTGGAACACTTTGTTGTGCTCATGAGGAATTTGTATATAGTAAAAAAATAAATTAAAAAAAAAGGCAGCCATTCTAACAGAAAAAGGGAACACTGATTGGATTAAAATCAGAAAAAGTGTGTACCAGGGTTGTATTCTTTCACCACACTTATTCAAGCTGTTTGCTGAGCAAAGTATCTGAGAAGCTAGCTTATATAAAGAATAACATAGCATCATCATTGGATGAAGACTCATTAATAGCCTGTAAATATGTAGATGATATAACCTTGCTTGCTGAAAGTGAGAGGACTTAAAATATTTATTGATGAAGTTCAAAGACCACAGCCTTTATTGTTGATTGCACCTTAATGTAAAGAAAACAAAAATCCTCACCACTAAGCATAACATAATGATAAATGGAGAAAAGATTGAAGATATCAAAGATTTCATTTTGCTGGGCTCAACCATTAACACTCATGGAAACAGCAGTCAAGAAAGCAAATAATGTATTTGATTAGGCAAAGCTGCTGCACAAGACGTCTTTAAAGTGTTCAACAGCAAAGATGTCAGTTTGAGGGCTAAGGTGCACCTTACCCAAGCCAAGATATTTTCAATGACCTCGTATGTATGTAAAAGTTAGACAATGAATAAAGAAGACTATAGAAGAATTGATGGAAGAGAGTATTAAAATTACCATGAACTGCAAAAGAGCAAACAACTTTGTTTTGGAAAAAGTGCAGCCAGAATTCTTCTTAGATACCAGGATGGCCAGACTTTGTCTCTCATACGTGGACATGCTATCAGGAGGGAACATTCCTGGAGAAGGACATCACGCTTGGTAAAATGTACTGTCAGTGAAAAAGAGAAGGAGGTGAAATGAGATGGATTGGCACAGTAGCAACAGCAATTACGTAGGTCCAGGCAGTGTTTCATTCTGCAGTGCATAGTATTACTATGAGTCATAACAAACTGGACATCACCTAGCAAGAAATAATTCCAAATGACTGGATAGTAAGAACAAAGACCTTAATTGCAATTGCTTCTGGAGAGCAGTACATGTAATTCTTGATTTGAGCATTAATTAAATCTCTTTTAGAGCTATTGGATGGTAAATAGAAATTTTTGTGATTGTTCTAAAAAGGAATATTTAACCATCAGTAGTAATTGAGGACCTGCCACCATTAACTAACAAAGTAGGTTTATTGGTGTTTCTTCCTCCCACTCTTTTTGTCATTAAGATAGGTGACATATTGTTTTCTATGTTGGGAAGAAATTCCAAGATCTTTCTTGCTAGAGAATTAACCCCTCAACTCCACTTTTTTATTAAATGTAACTATTTTTAAAAACCCAAAATAACAATAATAACAGAAATATTTTGCTATTGTATTTGATACATCAGTCCTTTCTAATTTACATTCTTATAGGGCAATGAACTTTTGCTCTTTCTCAGTGTACACATGTACCTCTGTGATGTGTTGCTCTGAAACTCAACATTTTATACTTTTACAAGTAGTTTGTTATAAGAACTTGAATTTTTCTAGATCATATTCTCATATGCATAACAATTTTAGTTTGTTATTCATTCATCCAAACACTAAAATATAATCAAATAAACATCATTCATTTTTAGCATAAACTTTAAATAATACAAGAGATATTCATCAGATATATTTCATAGTCATGGTGAAAATGATGGTTTTGCAAGTAAAATAGAATGTTGCATATAAATTATATTACTGCTTATGTTTTATTTGAAATATTCATAATATTCATTTTGTAAATACAATATACAATACAAGAAAATGACAATATTGTAATTGAGCTTCTATGAAAAAAACTTGCCTGTGAAGATTTTAGATGAAATCAATCTTGCTTGAATTTTACCAGGGGTAAGGAAGACTAATTTGCTCATCTTCTTTGTTATTCTGGAAAGTGTATTATTGTAAGAGATTACTGTCATTTCTTGATTTTCCTTCAATCAATAACCTAGGTTCAAAGTACAGCACAATAATAAACAATATCCTTTACAGAACTCATTGTGCTCTAAGGAATCCTATACAAACACATTTACTTCAGTTATCTTTACTAGTGCATTTAATACTATAATTGCACCTTAAAGAAATGTATTGTTTACATCTAAATATTGATTAAATATTTTCCAAAATATTTTATTATATAAATATTATTCAAAACTTATGTGGACTTTAATTTTGAAGAAAATGTCATTAAAATATTTTTATCACCATTAACAATGCTATAATGAAAATGTAATCATAATATTGCTTTATGTGACTAATAGACTGAAATGAACCTTGGGGCAAGAAGTTATTTAGGAGAAATATGATCAGAATATATTGGGCTACTGTGAATGAACTAAATTAATAGGATATTCAATATGTTTTTGCTTGACATTAGCAAACCCTTTAGGTCAAAAAGGACTCTTTCTATGTGATAAGTTTAAAAACAATATCCTAAACTGATTAGAGGATGTTAATTATTATTCTTACTGAATTAGTCAGACAGCATTAGCAATACAAATTCTTTGGAATTTATTTGCAGCTTTTCATAATGAAAATCTCCTTAAAAACATATATCAGGATAGATTTTTAATAAAGCTATCGAAGTAGCCCTGATAGCACAATCATTAATTCCTAAGTTGCTAACCAAAATGTTTGCAGTGGAAACCCATCAACCATTCTAAGGTAGAAAGATGTGGCAGTCTGCTTCCATAAAAAGTGTTGTTGTTAAGTGCCATAGAGTCACTTCTGACTCATAGTGACCTTTTATAGGGTTTCTGAGAATCACCTGGTGAATTTGAACCTCCGACATTGCAGGTACTGCCTTGGGAAACCTGATAGGATAGTTCTGCTCTACAGGGAGACTATAAATTGAAATCAACTCTACAGCAATGGGTTGTTGTTGCTGTTGTTGTTAGGTGCCATCAAGTTGCTACTGACTCATAGCGACTTTATACACAGCAGAACGAAACACTGCCCGATCCTGGACCAACCTCACAATTGTTGCCATATTTCTGCCCATTGATGCTGCCACTTTGTCCATCCATCTTGCTGGGGGTCTTCCTTTTTTTCTCTGGCCCTCCACCTTACCAAACATGATATCGTTCTCCAGCAACTGATCCCTCCTGACAATATATCCAAAGTATGAGAGATGAAGTTTGGCCATCCTGGCCTCCAAGGAGCACTCTGGCTGCACTTCTTCCAACACAGACATGTTTGTTCTTTTAGCAGCCCATGGTACTTTCAATATTTTCCTCCAACACTAAAACTCAAAAGCATTAATTCTTCTATGGTTTTCCTTATTCACTGTTCAGCTATCATATACATATGAGGTTATTGAAAATATCATGGCTTGGGTCAAGCACACCTTAGTCTTCAAGCTGAGTGGGCTAGCAAGCTTATATTGTTATATTAGCCTTTCTTTCTTAGTAAATTCTCAAAATTATCAAGATTGTAGATATTTTCTAATTCCCTTTTTTTCCCTTGAAGTCTTTGCAACTTAAATGCCATGCTAATTCAAAATATTCCTCTTTTAAACCTTTAAATTACCCTCCCTAAATACCTACAAATCTTCAGAGCACCTATTTAACTATGAAAACTATAGTATCTGGAACCTTAAAAATACAGATTATATATTCTATACAGGGTAACTTTCAGTTAGAACCAACTCAATAGCACTTAGAAATAACAAAACCCAGACTTTGTATAGAGATCATTGATGAACGTATAACTCACCTGAGAAAGACTATTTTTATTACTTGTTTACTAGGCCAAGCCACAAATAATTTGCGACTAGAATTTATGAAATAAAAATATAATAATATGCAATATGACTTGATATTGCCTACCATTTTTGAGATCAGTAAGTTAATCCTTTCACTGAGTAAGTATGTAACTTTAGTCAATTAACATATATATTTTGTAGTAAAAAGCTATCAAGTCGGTCTCAACTCATAATGACTCTATGTAGGATCTCCAAGGAGTGACTCATAGATTTGCACCATCCACATCACAGTTAGTAATCCAATGCTTAGCGTACAGTGCCACACTAATATTCTCTATATAGGAATGTAGAATACAAGACATTTGAAATGTGTAATGGTAGGAAAACCACACAGATCTAGACTTTTAAATTTCAAGAAGTATTTCAAGAAGGAAGGAAGGGAATGGTTATGAACTGGATGTTGGGTGGTTCACACACTCTGAATACTTAATGTGAGGATGTTATAGGTTTTCTCATAATCAACTACAATACGAATGCTCTTCCTAGAATTATCTTGTAGAAAATAGGAAAATACGGAGATGCTAATTTGTGATACTTGTGAGAAGGGATGGAAGGATCTTGTGGTAATAAGTGAGTACATTTATAAAAGCTTTTCAAGTCCTGCTGTGGTACTGTAGGACAAGCATTGGATGGTTAAATGTGAGATGAGTGGTTCAAATCCACCATCTGCTTCTTTGAAGCCCTATACAGGGTTATTATGAGTTGGAACTGACTTGACAGCACTTAATTAACAGCAAAAACAATCATAAGAAGAAAATAACACATAAGGATCACATTTGAGTCCAGTAAAATGCTAACAATTCATCATTTTATTGATAATTTACTTTTTTTCTCTAATTACTAACAGAACATATTCAGTAGTTGATTTCTTTGTCATTTCTCTTTCCTTTCTTCAATTGAGAATCTTAAATAGCCAAAAATATTGTGATCTCAGATGATATTTTCTGATATTATCTATTAACATATAAATGTAACCTAAAATTAATTTGTACGGAGTGGTAAATTTGGCAAGAAACTACAGCTCAATCATTTAGTGCTTCTTTCTACTGATGAGAAAATACAGTCTCTAACTGAAATGAGTATTTCTAGTAGTGCTTATAAGAGTAAATTGGTTTACTGGTAATGATTTTTTTTTATTTAGCTATCAAATGGAATATAAATTACTTGTTAATACAGAATGGAGTTTGCAAGATAAAAATAAAAATATTCTGAGAAATATAAATGCTTCCATCTTTCTCTTATTGTATTATTAATATGTTAAACAGTGAATTTAACTTTTTTTTTCATCTTAAGTTTAAATGATCATGATTGGCAGAAGTTTCTTTTTTTGCACATTGATATATAAGTAAATCTATTTTAGCATGGATTTATAATAACCCCCAAATTACATAATAAGTGAAAATTCATTCCATTGAAGCAAATAATGATGACATATTTGGTCATATTTTCAAATCTACTCAACATGACCAGTTCCAGAAATACATTAGAAATAATCTATGCCTTTACTCATTTAATGATATCATTTAAATATTTTTTTCATAAAGGATTGAAACTGTTCAATTGCAGAAATTTTGGAAAATAACTTCTTTCAGGCAATAATTTATGAAAAACCTGACAATCAAGATATGTTGATAATTACTATTGGATGAGATGCAGATATCAGTTCCTATGCTTCATTCCTTGCTCACAAAACTTGTGTTTGATAAACTTTGCAACTTATTTTCAGTCACTCAAAATCTATGAATCACGTGTTCTGAACTTGGGGATCACAAATGTAAACAAAATGTTTAGGAACTCTAAACTTAAAATTCTATTTTGTAATAGCACAGAACAGTATTGATAGTTTAAAAATAAATTTAAAAATTAATTATTTTAATTTTTTGTTGTTGTTGTTAAGTGCTGTGGAGTTCTAAATCATAGCAACCCATATTGACCATGCATATAATTTCCAGAAGAGGTTGGTGAGTTTAACTGCCAACGTTACAATTAGTAGTCTTGTGCTTATCCTACAGCACAAGATAATGATATATTGGATATATATATATATATATATATATATACTAGTCTTAGTGTAATGCTGTACGATAAAACACTGAAATGAAAGATTGGTTTGAATGGAAAGGTCAGAGATACAAACTCACCAGCCACTCCTTGGAAACCCTGTAAAGGGCTGCCATAAATCAGAACAGACTGCACAGTTTTTAATACCAATAATAACAATAGTTATATATTATACATATAATCATGTAATCCTATGCCATCAATCTGTTAGTTTGTCATACTGCAGTAGCTTGCATGTGGCTGTGATACTGGAAGTTAAGCCAGAAGTATTTGAAACACCTGTCAACCATGGTGGACAAGTTTCAGGTGAGTTTCCAGATGAAGAGAGATTAGGAAGAAGAAGAGATGGACTAATTCTGAATACTTAGTCACTGAACACCTTATGAATAGCAGTGGAACACTGTCAGATGGCATTAGAATATTGACTATTGAAACATGATGAAGAACACCAGAATATTGTCAGATATAGTGCCAGAAAATAAGCCCCTCAGGTTTGAAGGTACTCAAAATGCAATGGGGGAAGAGTTGCCTCCTCAAAGTAGAGTTGACATTGATGATGTGAATAAAGTGAAGTCTCCGAACCTTCATCTGCTGATGTGGAACAACTCAAAAGGAAGAGTATCAGCTGTAAACATCCATCAATAATCAGAAGTACAAATCTAGGAAAAATGGATATTGTCAACAATTAAATGGAATGCTTTAACGTGGATATCCTAAGCATTAATGAGCTGAAGTGGACTGGAATTCACCATTTTGAGTCTGAAAATCACATGGTTTACTGTGCCAGAAATGACAAACTGAATAGGAAATTCATTATCAAAAAGAACATATTCAGAGCAACTTCTGGTTTGGGGGCAGGAGAAACAGAGGTAAGCAGGGGAGGCTCTGTGGCCAATGTTTCAAAAAAAACCGAGAAGTCGCTTTGTCAAAACAGTTGCAGTGCTTTATGTCTAATATAAAGTAGGGGGCATCAGTTTTTGATGCCAACCGGTGAAGAAATCCAACTGTGGCGGCAATATACGGTGATTTCTGAATCCATTGGGACACTACCTGCGGGCCCCTCAGCCTAGGCTGAGATCAGAAGGTAGGGTCACAACCAGGCTGATACAGTGCTAAGACCACAGAGCAGTGTCTGGACAAAGAGGTGTGAAGTCTTTTTTCACTTTTCTTTCCTCCTCTCCCCTGTCACATTTTCTCTGCAACAGCCTGGACACACTCAGGCGGGTGGGAACACACCCCTAAAAGGTCCAGCATTGCACCCACAGGGTACAATTTTTCTCACAGCATGAAGAAGAAATCCATGAAAGCCCAAGAGGTCCCACAAGCTAATCCTTTGGCTGCTTTTTATGACGTCTGACTCTGGGACTTAGCCCTAAAGTTGACCTGGGTGGGACACTTTATTCCTGCCTCACCTAACAAGAGACAGACAGTCTGGCCATACAGCCAAACTGTATTTGCACCTTGTAAAATCCCAACATAAAAGGCAAGAGCCAACACCAACTACTGTATACAAGGACACAGCTATTTTGAGAATTATGCTGTGCATATGCGGATAGCTAACTGATTTTCAGAGATAAAAATAGTGGGCATAGGAAGATACCTAACTGACTTTCAGAGATAAATAGTGGGGAATCTTTCTTCATTCATTTCTCAGTATCTATCTGTGCACTTCCATGGTAGGGACGACAGGAGAGGCCTGAGTGAGTGGAAACTCCCACCTATTACTGGTGGTTTCTTACTGTGCACAGACACTGACCTGTGCAGCAAAGGCTACTGGACAGTCAGCTACAGTTTTATTTTTGTTTTTGTGTGGTTGTTTTGTCTCTGCTTTTATATTCCTTTGGGTTTTGGTCCTTTGGGTCTCACTTTTTTCCTGGGGGTGTGAGCTTTCCCTACATCACCTAAGAGACAGCAATCATGTCCATATAGCCAAGCTACAAGCATATCCCATAATGTCACACAATCCAGACAGGAGTCAATACCAACTGTTAGTCATTACACAGATTGCTAAGATAAGGCATTACAACACTTGCTAAGATAATTTGCATCAGAGTAATAAGAGACGCGAAAAGGGAAACCTGTCTCCAGATGACATCCACCAAAAGACAATCAGTAAGCTTAACAACACAACAACATACATTCATTCAATCATTGAAAATGCATCTAACTATTGAAAATGTCCAAGAAAAAAACAACAACAAAAGTTCTCAGTGCATGTTCAATGGGGAGACATATAAAAACTCTAAAACAACAACAGCAAAAACTGTCAACCAAGAATCATCTATTCAGCAAAACTGTCAATAAAATACGATGGCAAAATCAAAACATTCCAGGATAAACAGAAGCTAAGAGATTTTGTCAAAGCCAATCCAGTGCTTCAAAACATCCTAAAGTGAGTTCTTTGGAATGAAAACCAGCAAGAAGAGACAACAACCAGATATTGACAGATGTGGCAACACCACCCAGAACTCAGTTGACAGATAGCACAGCTCAGAACAGAACAAAATTACAACAATGACTTCAGAGGTCCTGTGAGGCCAATCAAAGTTCAAAATATTAACAATGACAAAGAAGGGAAAAATATAGAAACAGAGATCCAGGTTCTGAGGAGGTCAGGTAGATTGCAGGATACAATAGACTGTCTTAAATGGAGGGAAAACTTAGTAGACTATAGGGTAACCTCAAAGAAAGTTAATACTTCACATCTTACCATGAAAATGAAGATCTAAGTAGAACAAGAAAACTTAAAACTAAGAAGAATCTGACAAGAAATAGCACACACACACACAAAAATGACACAGCACAAGAAGGCATGCACAAAATAGGAAGGAACAGCACCACAAAAAATTAACATAATTACAGCAATTAATTCATACCTATCAGCATTTACACTGAATGTCAAAGGATTAAATGCACCAGTGAAGAGACAGAGAGTAGCAGAATGTAAAAGAAAACAAGACTCTTCAAATATGCTGCCTGCAAAAGACACACCTTACACACAAAGACAAAAACAGATTAAAAGCTAAGGTATGGAAAAAAATATACCAAGCAAAATGCAATAAAAAATGAGCAGGAGTGGCAAAACTAATCTCAGATAAAATAAACTTTAAGGCAAACACCAGCGTAAGAGATAAAGAAGGACACTGTCTCAAGATTAAAATATCAATTGAGCAAGAAGACATGGCCACAATAAATACATACGCTCCCAATAAAAGAGCATCAGGATATATAAAGCCAATCCTACTAGAATTAAAAAAAGAAATAGGCAAAGCTACAATTATAGTGGGAGATTTTAGCATACCACTTCGAAAACCAACCAGAAAGAAACTCGACAAAGATACAGAGGAACTAAACAGCACAATGAACCAACTTGACCTCATAGATGTGTACAGAGCATTCAACACAACAACAACAAAATGCACATTCTTTCCCAGTGCACATGGAACATTCTCTAGAATTGATCATGTGTTAGGTCAGAAAGTAAGCCTCCATAAATTTACAACATCAAAATACTACAAGGTGTCTTTTCAGACCACAATGCTATAAAATTAGAAATCAATAATAAGAAGACCAAGGAAATAAAGTCAAATACATGGAAACAGAATAACACCCTGCTGAAAAGCGACCGGGTAGTAGAAGAAATTAAATGTGAATTCACAAAGTTGCTAGAAAGAAAATTATAGACCAATATCCCTCATGAACATACATGCAAAAATTCTCAACAAAATCCTAACCAATAGAATACAACAGCACATCAACAAATAATATATCATGACCAAGTAGGTTTCATAACAGGGATGCAAGGATGGTTCAGCATTAGGAAAACAATCAATGTTATCTACCATATAAATAAGAAAAAGCAAAAGAACCACATGATCATACCGATTGATGCAGAAAATGTATTTGACAAAATCCAACATCAATTCCTGATAAAAACACTCAACAAAGTAGGAACTGAAGGGAAATTCCTCAACATAATTAAGAGAATACATACAAAACCAACAGCCTACATTATTCACAATGGAGAGAAACTGAAAGCCTTCCCTCTGCAAACCAGAACCAGACAAGGATGCCCTTTGTCACCACTCCTGTTCAATATTGAACTGGAAGTTTTAGCCAGAAAACTATAGACCAATATCCCTCATGAACATAGATGCAAAAATTCTCAACAAAATCCTAGCCAACAGAATCCAGCAACACATCAAAAAGATAATACATCATGATCAAGTGGGATTCATATCAGGGATGCAAGGATGGTTCAACATTAGAAAAACGATCAATGTTATCCACCATATAATTAAGAAAAAAGAAAAGAACCACATGAACTTATCGATTGATGCAGAAAAGGCATTTGACAACATCCAGCATCCATTCCTGATAAAACCACTCAACAAAATAGGAATTGAAGGGAAATTTCTCAACATAATAAAGAGTGTATATACAAAACCAACAGCCTACATTACTATCAATGGAGAGAAACTGAAAGTTTTCACTTTGCGAACAGGAACCAGAAAAGGATGCCCTTTGTAACCGCTCCTATTTAGTATTGTACTGGAAGTCTAAGCCAGTGCTATCTGGCAAGATAGGAAAATTCAATGCATCCAAATTGGCAAAGAGGAAGTAAAACTCTCTATTTGCAGAAGATATGATCCTATACATAGAAAACCCAAAAAATTAAGTAAAAAGCTACTAGGCCTCTTTGGAAGATTCAGCAAAGTGGCAGGGTATAAGATCAACGTACAAAAATCAGATGGAGTCATCTATACTAACAATGACAGCACTGAAAAGAACATTAGAAAAGCAATACCATTTACAATAGCCACCCAAAGGATGAAATATCTAGGAATAAATGTAACCAGAGAAACAAAGGACCTACACAAAGAAAACTGCAAAACACTATAGCAAGAAACTAAAAGAAACTTTAAAAAGTGGAAGACTATACCATGATCCTGGATAGAAAGACAACATTGTGAAAATGTCAATACTGCTCAAAGCAATTTACACATATAATGCAATCCCAATTCAGATTCCAATGAAATTCTTCAAAGAGATGGAAAAAACAGTTACCAACTTTAAATGGAAAGGAAGGAGGCCCAAGATAAGCAAAGCACTGATAAAGAAAAAGGAAAAGGTTGGAACCTTTCAATCCCTTTTTTCAAAATTTAATGCATGGCTAGAGTGGTCAAAACAGCCTGGTACTGGTACAATGAAAGATACATTGATCAATGGAACAGAATCAAGAATCTGGAAATTAATCCATACAAATACAGCCAACTGATTTTTGACAAAGTGCCTAAGTATATTGCATGGGGAAGAGATAGTC
>NW_006408520.1:42701475-42702694 GCF_000296735.1 Chrysochloris asiatica | reverse complement strand
CTCCACAGCACATAACCACCAACCACAACACCTCTACAAAAAAAAGACAACATACCCAATTTAAAAAAGGGGCACAGGGCATCAATAGACACTTCACCAAAGAGGGATTCGGGCAGCCAGCAAACATATGAAGAAATGTTCACGATCACTAGCCATTGTTGTTGTTGTGAATTGGCATCGAGTCAATTCCAACCCATAGCAACCTTGTGTAGGGTTTCCAAGAAGCAGTTGGTGAGTTTGAACCACTGACCTTGCAATTCAAATGACTTTGCAGGCTGATGCATTAGTCCACAGTGCAACACCAGGACTACCACTAGTCATTAGATACATGCAAATCTAAACAACAATGAGATATCATTTCACACCAGCAATAACAGCTAAGATAAAAATAAATAAATAAAGGACAACAAATTCTGGGGAGGATGCAGAGAGACTGGGATACTCCTACATTGCTAGTGGGATTGCAAAATAGTTCAACCACTCTGGAAAACAGTATGGTGCTTCCTCAGAAACTTGGAAATAGAAATACTTTATGATCCAGCAATTCCTCTATTTGGTATTTATCCACAAGAAATGCAAGCCATAAATAACAAGAGTAGATATATGCACGCCAGTGCTCATAGCAGCACTATATACAATAACTAAAAGATGGAGACAGCCTAAGTGCCCGTCAATTGAATAACAGAAAAACAAACTGTTGTACATACATGCAATGGAATATTATGCTACCTTTAAGAATAACAAGGAAGCTACAAGCCACCACATAACATGGATGAACATTATGCTGAGTGAAATTAGTCACAAAAGGAGAAATACTGCATAGGGTCATTATTGTAAAAGCTTAAGAAAAAGCACCCATGCTGAAAGGGGGAAAAATAATAATTTGTTGGTTACCAAGATATGGGGTGGGGAGAGATGGGAGAAAGGTGAAGGGGCAGCACAAGGTAGGGAATAGATACAGGACAGTTTGGGTGCTGGGTGGTGGGCAATATACAAGAAGTTTGAGGGGAATGGAAGAACATGGTGGATGGGAGAACAGATAGACAGGTTTGCATGGGTAAAGTGGGATAGAGAAAAATATTGATGTATGCTCAACCTTTGAACAACAGGGTTATGGGATACAGGGATTGAGGCATGGTTTGAATGGGTAAAAGAGAGGAAATGATGTAACGAGGCTTGGCTGTCTTTTTTTTTTTTAATGTTTTATTGTGAATTATGT
>NW_006408520.1:42698905-42700562 GCF_000296735.1 Chrysochloris asiatica | reverse complement strand
CCGTAAAGATTTACACCCTCGGAAACCCTGTACAGGGTCGCTATGGGTCGGAACCGACTCGACGGCACTTAACAACAACAACAACAACATCTGTACGTATGAGTGTTCTTTAAGGAGCTCTGGTAGCATAGTGGTTACAAATCGGGCTGTGAACCACAAGGTCAGCAGTTTGAAACTACCAGCTGTTCCATGGGAGAAAGATGAGGTATTCTGCTCCTGTAAAGATTTAAAGCCTCGGAAACCCTGTATAGGGTCATTATGAGTCAGAACTGACTCCACTCCACGGCACATCACAACAACATCAATGGGTGTTCTTTGGCTGTCTTTTGAATCTTGGTTTCCCTTGCTTACTATTGTAAAATGCACATTTGAAGGGGCAAGAAAAGAATAGCCAGAAACATCACCATAGAAAACTTGTAAGATTATCTTTAGCCTACAACTGATAAGAACACCTAAAATGGGGCTACAACTTGCCTAGTAAAGGAGGCTTCCTGTGGAGCCTTGCATTGCATGAGACCATATGTGGAATCCTGTTCCCCATCCAGAATCTTCTGACATGGGAAATTTCCACTTGAAAGGACAAGCAGACCAACCTGGAGTGGCTAGAAGAACAGAAGATGCTTCCTGAAAGAAAGACCATCAGGAAAAATAAAAAACAATAATGGCAGTCTGGTTGACTATTATAAGAACAAGTAAGCTGTTTGCTGGGGAACCCTCAAGGCAAGCAGTCTGGTCCCCTCAGGGCAAACTCCCTTCTAAGACTGAGACTCAAGAGGAATACACGAGTATTCATGTAGTCTTGCTGGTGACCACGTTTGTCTATCAATAAGGGGAAGTGGGGGAAAAACAGCAATGAAGTTGTGAGCTAAGTCAGACCACATTCAATAGACTCCTGTTAACCTGAATTGAGACCTAGTTGGCCAACAGTGTGGGAAGACCTGAGGACTCCTAGGCCCAGGGACCGGGAGATGGTCACAGAGGACTAGAGCAGAGAGTGAAACGTCCAGCTGATATGAAGTGAGGGGATATGCATAAGGACACTCATACTTGCAGATAGTATCCACTTGACCTGGCTTCAATCACTGGATGATCAGAACTCAACTAGAGGAAGAAAGAAGAGGAAAAAAAGAGTAATCTGCTACATTTTGATGAAGTTGACCTATACTTATGGATGTAGTAGCTCAGAAGAGGGAAGGAATCTTTACAGCGAGGATCACTCCCACCCTCTCAGTCCACCGGATTTACAGGGATGGGCAACTTAGACATTGGCTACCCAAAATGGGGGGTGGGGGGGGCAACTTCAAAAACAAGAATTGGCTGGCTTACAAGCATTCAAGAGGGAACCTAGTTTCAGAGGGTGTGGGGGTAAGTAGAATTTCCACTGAGTTATTTCCAACCTTGGCGGATGCTATCCTGCCAAGGAGCAGAACAGCAAGAAGCCTTATGCATGAAAAGTTCATTGTTTAGCAAAGTGACAATGAATATCCCCTTGGTTAGCAGAGCTACAAGGGATGATTCATGCAGGGGACCCGTGGTTTCTAGCTTTCCCTTAGAAAAATAGGTCATTTCTAATTTCCCTATAAGAAGTTTTAGAAAATCTTGCATAATCATTAGATACTTTAAACAAACCTCACGTTATAATAGTTGCCTTTCACAT
>NW_006408520.1:42694402-42697600 GCF_000296735.1 Chrysochloris asiatica | reverse complement strand
AAAAAAAAAAAAAAAAAAAGAATGGAACAAATGCTGTTGAATGGTGATGCATGGAAGAGATTGTAATCATTGCAATGAAATGAAATATTACAGGATGAATGTAATGCTGATGTTCTCCCATGTAAACAATAGCTCAATTCACAATTAAACATCTAAAAAAAAAATAGAATATCAAGATCTGTCTTGATGTACAATCCTATCTGTGATAGGATAATATCTATAAATAAAGAAGAAAGACCAGCTACTACCACTATGATTCAAATTTACCCACCAATGATGAAACTGAAGAATTCTATCAGATTTTTTGGTCTGAAATTGATCAAACATGCAATCAAAATGTATTGATTGGTGGTTATAATGTAAAGGTTGCAAACAAAGAAGAAGGATCGGTAGTTGGAAAATATAGCTTTGGTAATAGAAAAGATGCTGGTGATCACATGATAGAACTTTTCAAAAATGATTTCTTCATTGAAAGCACCATTTTCTAACAACATATAAAAATGACTATACACATGATCCTCACCAGATATAATACACAAAAATCAAATTGACTATATCTTTGGAAAGAGTCAGTGGAAAATCTCCATGTATGTTATCAGATAAAACAAGGCTAGGGACAAACTGTGGAACAGACCATCAATTGCTCATATGTAAGTTCAGGTTGAAGCTGAAGAAAATAAAAACAAGTCCATGAGAGCCAAAATATGACCTTGAATATATCCCACCTGAGTTTAGAGATCATTTGAAGAACAGATTTGATGCATTAGACACTAAAGACTGAAGGCTAGAAGAGTTGTCAGATGACATTAAGATCATACAGGAAGAGAGCAAAAGGTCATTAAGAAGAAAAGAATGATGGAAAGCACTAAAATGGTGTCAGAAGAGACTCTGATGCTTGCTCTCCAGCATAGAGATGCTAAATCAACTGTAAGAAATGAGGAGGTAAATGAGCTAAATTGAAAATTTCAAAGGGCAATTTAAGAAGACGAAGTCAAATATATCAAATTGTGCAAAGACATGGAATTAGAAAACCAAAAGGGGAGAAAATGCTCAGCATTTCTCATGCTGAGGGAACTGAAGAAAAATTCAAGACTTGACTTGAAATATTGAAGGATTCCTGATGTGGTATTGTGGGTTAAAATGTGCCAGTGGTTCAAGCTCACCAGTGCCTCCTCAGAAACCCTATATAGGGTTTATATGGGTCAGAAACAACTCGACGGCACTTAACAACAATAACAAAATGAGAAAAATATTAAATGATGCAGAAAGCATCAAATGAAGATGGAAGGAATACACAGGGTCACTGTTCCATAAACAAATGATCGATGACAAACCATTTCAAGAGGTAGCATATCATCAAGATCCAATGACACTGAAGGAAGAACTACAAGGTGTATTGAAAGCATTGGCAAAGTATAAGGCACCAGGAATTCATGAAATACAAATTGAAATCTTTCAACAAACTGATACAGCACTGGAGAAACTCAGTCATCTATGCCAAGCAATTTGAAAGATAACAAACTGGCCAACTGACAGGAAGAGATCCATATTTGTTCCCATTCCAAAGACAGGTGATCCAACAGAATGTGGAAGTTATCAGGCAATATCATTATCATTGCAAAATAAAATTTAGCAAAATATAATTCAAAAGCAGTTTCAAACATTACTAACAGAAATTTGCCAGAGGTTCAAGTCAGCACAACTACAGCACAACTATGTAGAACGAGGCCTATCATTGCTGATGTCAAATGGATTTTTGCTTAAATCAGAGAATAACAGAAAGATGTGCACCTGTGCTTTCTTAACTATGCAAAGGCTTTCAATTGTGTGGATCATGGAAGTCTATGGAAAATATTGTAGATAATGTGTATTCTGTAACATTTAATTGTGATTAGGAGGAACCTGTACATAGAACAAGAAGCAGTTGCTGGAAGAGAACAAGGGAACTCTGAATGGTTTAAAATTAGAAAAGGTGTGTGCCAGGGATGTATTCTTTCACCATATTTATTCAATCTGTATGCTGAGCAAATAATCCAAAATTCTGGATTATGTGTAGAAAAACTTGGCATAAGGAGGAAGATGCATTAACAATCTGTGTTATGCAGATGATACAATTTTGCTTGCTGTAAGTGAAGGGGCCTTAAAATGCATACTAATGAATATAAAAGACCACTGACATCAGTATGGGGTGCACATAAATGTAAAGAAGACAAAAAAGAAGCCTTACCACTGGCCCAATAAACAGCAACTATATGTTGTTCTAGTTTTTAAGTACCATCAAGTTGTTACAGACTCATAGAGACCTTATGCACAGCAGAATGAAACACTGCCAGATCCTGGGCAAACCTCACTACTGTTGCCATGCTTGGGACCATCGATGCTGCCACTTGGCCAATCTATCTCATTGGGGGTCTTCTTCTTTTTCTCTGACCCTCCACCTTAACAAACATGATATCCTTCTCCAACGACTGGTCCCTCCTGACAATATGTCCGAAGTATGAGAGACCAAGTTTGGCCATTCTGACTTCTAAGGAGCACTTTGGTTGCACTTCTTCCAAAACAGATCTATTGGTTCTTTTGGCAGCCTATGGCACTTTCAATATTCTCCTCCAACACAATAACTCAAAAGCATCAATTCTACAGTCTTCCTTATATTCACTGTCCAGCTTTTGCGTGCATATGAGGTTACTGAAAATACCAAAGCTTGGTTCAGGAGCACCTGAATCCTCAAGCTGACATCTTTGCTCTTCAACACTTTAAAAATGTCTTGTACAGCAGATTTGCCTAATGCAATACTTTGTTTGATTCTTAACTGCTGCTTGTCAACTGAGTGTTGACAGTTGATCCAAGAAGAATGAAGTCCTTGACAACTTCAATATTTTCTCTGTTGATAAGATTGTTTTTTATTGGTCCAGTGATGGCGGTTTTTGTTTTCATGACATTGAGATGTAATCCATATCAAAGGCTGTGCTCTTTGATCTTCATCAGTAAATGTTTTAAGTGCTCTTCACTTTCGGCAAGCAAGGTTGTATCATCTGCATATCACAGGTTGTGAATGAGTTTTCCTCCAATCCTGATGCCACATTTTTGTCCATATAACCCAGCTTCTTGGATTATTTTCTCAGCATAAAGGTTGAACAAGTATAGTGAAAGAATATAACCTTGTTACACACCTTTCTTAATTTTAAAACATTCAGT
>NW_006408520.1:42692576-42693462 GCF_000296735.1 Chrysochloris asiatica | reverse complement strand
TTGTCTTCTTAATGACTTTTTGCTTTCTTCATGTATGATGTTCTTGATGTCATCCCACAACTCTTCTGGTCTTTGGTCTTTAGTGTTTAACGTATTAAATCTGTTCTTCAGATGATCTCTAAATTAAGGTGGGATATATTCAAGGTCATATTTTAGCTCTTGTAGACTTGTTTTCATATTCTTCAGCAATCAAATAAATTGAGAAAAGTTTGAATTTGTTAAAGACTTCATTTTGTTCAGATCAACCATCAACCTGCACGGAAGTATCAGTCAAGATATTAAACATAGTCAAATCTGTTGTATGTGACCTCTTTAAAGTGTTCAAGAGCAAAGATGTCAGTTTGAGGAATAAGGTGTGCCTGACCCATATTTTAATGACCTCATATGCATATGAAAGTTGGACAGTGAATAAGGAATGTCATCGAAGAATTGATACATTGGAGTTACGTAGTTGGAAAAGAATAACAAAAGCATCAAGGGGATGGTGGCTAGGGTGGAAGTGAAGTAAGGTTTGCCATCAGTAGTACCACAGAATGCCAGGCAACACAGATTCAGGGCAGAGATACCAAATTCAGAACCACATAGATAGGAATATATACAAGGTTTGAAAGCTAATAGCTAGTGGAACCTATAGCAAAAGTAAGAAATCATGTACTTTTGAATCTGCATGGCTCAGCAGCCTGAAGCTGACAACCTGGGTGAGACTAAATGGTAAGACCAAGTGGGGGAGCAGACACACCATGGAACCTCGGAGTAATGGTGGATAATACACTTTGCTTTGTTCTGATTTTCTTTTTTTGTGTATCTGTTCATTGTCCTCCCCTCACTGTCTGTGCACTTCCATTCTAGTGACTAGAGAGGGTGCCTGAGCAAATGGACATCCCCT
>NW_006408520.1:42689439-42690978 GCF_000296735.1 Chrysochloris asiatica | reverse complement strand
TAGGAAACACTTCTGAAAGCAGCTAGGGAAAACAGAAGTGTTACATACAAAGGCAAGCAAGTCAGATTAAGCACTGATCTCTCAGCAGAAACCATGCAAGCAAGAAGGCAATGGGGAGACATAAAACCCTGAAACAAAAAACTGCCAACCAAGAATACTTTATCCAGTAAGCTATCAATCAAATACCTGAGTGTAATCAAAATATTCCAGGATAAAGAGAAGTTAAGGGATTTTGGAAAAGCCAACACTGCACTACAAAACATCCTAAAGGGAATTCTGTGGACTGAGAACCAACAAGAACAGACAACATTCAGAGATTAACATACATGGCACCACCTCTCAGAATTAAGTTGACAGAAGGAAGAGGCGAAAACAGAACAAAACTATAAGAACAAACTCAGAGAATCTGGGAGGCCAGTCTATGATCCAAACAATTACAAAGTGAAAGAAGGTAAATACGTAGGAACAGAGATCCAGATGGTGAGAAGGTCAGGAAGACTACAGGATACAATTGACTGCACTAAATTCAGGGAAAGTTAATGGAATGTAAGGTAACCTCAAAGAAAACGAACACTTCACAACATACCAAGAGAATGAAAATCCAAGAAGAACATGGAAACATTAAAACTATGAGGAATCTCAAAAGAAAGAACACAAAAAGCATGAACTCAACAAAGGAAGACACATAAAACAAAGAAGCAGCAACACCACAAAATCCAACATCCATTCCTGATAAAAACACTCAACAAAGTAGGAATTGAAGGGAAATTCCTCAACACAGTTAAGAGCATATACACAAAACCAACAGCCTACATTACTCTCAATGGAGAGAAACTGAAAGCCTTCCGTCTACAAACAGGAACCAGACAAGTATGCCCTTTGTCACACTCCTATTCAATATTGTTCTGGAGGTCTTAGCAAGAGATATACAGCAAGAGAAGGAAATTAAAGGCTTCCAAACTGGCAAAGAGGAAGTAACTCTCTCTATTTGCAGACGATATGATCCTCTATATAGAAAACCCCAAAGACTCAGTAAAAAAGGTACTAGACCTCATTGGAAGATTCAGTAAAGTGGCAGGATGTAAGATCAACATACAAAAATCAGTTGGATTGTGCTATACCAAAAATGACAGCTCTGAAAAGGATATTAGGAAAGTAATGCCATTTACAATAGTTGCCCAAAGGATGAAATACCTAGTGATAAATGTAACCAGAGAAACAAAGGACTTATGCAAAGAAAACTACAAAACACTACTACAAGAAACTATAAGAGGCCTACAAAAATGGAAGAATGTACCATGCTCTTGGATATGAAGACTTAACATTGTGAAAATGCCAATACTGCCCAAAGCAATTTACACAAATAATGCAATCCCAATCCAGATTCCAACAACATTCTTCAAACAGATGGAAAAAACAATTACAAACTTTATATGGAAAGGAAAGAGACACAGGATTAGCAAAGTACTGCTTAAGAAGAAGAATAAGGTTGGAAACCTCTCACTCCTCGACTTCAAAATTTATTACATGGGTACAGTG
>NW_006408520.1:42685738-42686917 GCF_000296735.1 Chrysochloris asiatica | reverse complement strand
CCCACTTGACTTGGCTTCAATGACTGGATGATCAGATCTCAACTAGAAGAAAGAAGAGGGAAAAAGAATAATCTGATGCAATTTGATGAGCTTGACCTACACCTATGGATACAGTAGCTTAAAAGAGGGAACAAATCTTTACAGCGAGGATCATTCCCACCCTCTCCATACACAGATTCGATAGATTTGGGCAACTTGGACATTGGCTAACCAATATTGGGGAGGGAGGGCTACAAAGACAAGAAGTGACTGGCTTACAAGCTTTTAAGTGGCAGCCTAGATCCAGGTGTGGAGGAAGGTAGAACCTCCACTGAGTAGTATCCAATCTGCCTGGGTAGGGCTGATGAAAGGAGAAGGGGATAGATCCCTTGTGGTACAATGGTGAATAATTGTTATCAGGACTGACTGTGATGGTTGGAAAGGTAGATGTTTTGTAGCAAAAGCAGGGGAGTGATTGACTTTGCAATCTAGGAGCCAAGTTTCCTGGGACCATCAGGGAAAAAGACTGGAAAGTGGGACCCTACCCAGAAAAGCAATGATGCCAGAGATGCAGGCAGAGATGATGAAGATGACATGGAGAGATGGAGTACCTGGGGACTTTAGACCCAGAGAGGGAGAGGGGCTGTGTGCTGAAGACAGGGGGATGGGCAGGCTTGCAGGGTATACCTTTTGGTTGGTTGATGATTCATGGAGGGGATTTTAAGTATGACAATGAAATGATATACGATAGGATGAATGTAAAGCTAATGTTCTCCCATGTAAACTATCACATAATTCACAATAAAACTTCAAAAAAAAAAGTACATGTACTGCCAAAAGAACAAACCAATCTGTGCTGGAAGAAGTACAGCCAGAATTCTCCTTGGAAGCTAGAAAATCCAGACATTGTCTCCTGTACTTCAGATATGTTGTGATGATGGATCACTCCCTGGAGAAGAATATCGTCTTGGTAAAATAGAGCGTTAGAGAAAAAGAGGAAGACCCCAACTAGATGGATTGGTACAGTGGCAGCAACAATGGAGTCAAATGTAGCAAGGATTGTGAGGTTGTTGCAGTACCAGGCATTGTTCATTCTCTTATGCATAGGGTTACTAGGAGTCGGCACCAAGTCTATGGCACCTAAAAACAACAACAAATCTATCCTGTATAGGATTTCTGAGCGAGGTTGATAAGTTTGAA
>NW_006408520.1:42677185-42685113 GCF_000296735.1 Chrysochloris asiatica | reverse complement strand
GAGCGGCTGGGGAGCTTGACCCATTAACCTTGTGGATTAAATCGACATTGCAGTCCAGTGCATTAGTCCACAACACTGTCACACCAAGACTCTATCTATCTATATGTTGTTGTTAAGTAGCATGGAGTCGGTTCCGACTCATAGCGACCCTGCACAGGGTTTCCAAGGCTGTAAATCTTTACGGGAGCAGAATGCCTTATCGTTCTCCCACTGCTGACCCTGAGGTTGGCAGCCCAACTTGTAACCACTATGCTACTCTATATGTATATATGTCATTTCTAAGCAAGATATCACTTATGCACTAGATTCTGTTGATTGTGTTATCTTTAAACAGCTCATTCCCCCTTTGGTGAGATACCTTCTACTACTACAGAGGCAGAGTTCAGAAAATCCTGTAATTTGTATGGAAGTGGTTCCTTGTTCTTTACATGTTTGTTGTTCCTGGGTGCATCAATTCCATTTTCTACTCATAGAAACCCCATGTGACAGAGTAGAATTGCCCTACAGGTGTCATAGGTTATAATCTTTATGACATCAGATATCCAGGACTTTCTCCTGAGGAGTCAATGCATTGACTAGAAACATGGACTTTTTGATTAGCAACTTTAAGCTTAACCATTGCAACACCAGGGTTCCTAATTCTTTGTATAAGTTCCTCCTCCCAAAAAGATTTTTAAAAGAGTTTTCTTCCTTTGAAATGTAACATAGAAAACCTAGGAGGTCTACAAAGAATAGATATAGTTTTTCCCCAATTTTTCCTCTTTTATTCATAAAACAACTTTTTGAAGACATGTATTCAGAAGAGAAAAATATAAGAACCAGATGATTTATTTTGCACTCACTGCATTCAAAATTTGTATTGTTAACTTATTTTTCACCCTCTAAATTATGAGCACAGAGATGAAGAAAGTATCTTTTATCTCTGTACTTTTCATAACCTAGCAGTTGTCAAAAGCACATACTGAGTGAATGCATATAACTTATTTTATGTCTGTGTAAGCAATACATTATCATGGGGTTTCTAGCAGTTGGGCAAGTGGTAAGGCAACTATTATTCCTAAGAAGAATGGGTATGAGTATGAATAATGTTTTTTTCCATGCCAGGAAGAAATATCTTTAAGAACACTCCTTTCAAGAAACAATCCAGTCTCCATTTTCCCAAGGATGTCACAGTTTAAAAGTCAAATATTCTATGTTTGGTAAATGAACTGTTATATGGGTATAAACTCTGTGTTCTTGAGTCTTTTTCTCATAGATGAATATTCTGCAATACTACATAATATAGTAATTTAAGCCACCTTCAGGCTCTGCCACAGGATTACCTTGGAATTATTTGCATAGTTACCTGTTGCTGTTGTTAAGAGCCATTGAGTAGGTTCCGACCCATAGCAGCCCTGTATAGAGTTTCCAAGGAGCAGCTGGTAAGCTTGAACCACCAAATTTGTGATTCAAACCAACTTTGTAGTCCAGCGCATTAACCCACAGTGCCACACCAGGACTCCAGTTACCTCTTAAGAGACAGGCTTCACATCAATCCTCATTCCTTTACCTTTCCAGGCGCTAAAAGCTCCCCTGCCATCTAGCCAATTTTGGATTCAAAGTGACCCTATAGCACAGAATAGAATAGTTCTAGGAGATTTTTGAGGATATAAATCTTCATGTAAGCAGATTACCCCCCATCTTTCTCCTACAGAGCTGCGAGTGGGTTCAAAGCACTGACCTTTTGTTTAGCAGTCTAATGTTTATGCCACTGAACCACCAGGGTACTATCTTCCTTCCTATTCACATTCTGTATTTTTTAAAAAGTTCTCTAATAAACTGATACAGCACTGTAGGATAAGCATGGATTTCTAATTGCAAGATCAGTTGTTCAAATCTACCAAATGCTCCTCAGAAACCCCATACAGGGTCACTATTTTTCGAAACCAACAAAAGTTAAGTTATGTTCTGTTACCTCCTCATGCTATTTCAAAAGAACCAACATTCCAGTCTCTTCCATGCATATCTAAATAATCCTGTAGGTTTGTTCCTCAAAATTCATTCTGAATGATCCTTCAGTGGGTAGATATTGTATTGTGTTGATTATATATTTTCATATGAATCCAAAAAAAAAAAAAATCCAGATATTTGCTCTCATCCCCTTTAAGAAGTGGATTGTTTTTTAAGTTTTCTGGTTTGTGAGCAGAAATATATAGTATGTGAATTTAATTCCACTAAATGAAAAAGAAAAATACAGTGAGGGAACTAACAGTTTTTGTTTTTTGTTGTTTCCAGTAGATTCATCGGATGTAAGTCATAGTACGTAGGTGAAAAGAAAACTGATCAAAATAAGCCATACTGCTTGTGATTTTACAGCTAGAATTCAAATCCTGTTTGTGTCTTCTCTCCCATTTCTTTTCACTCAATTGTTCTATTCCTGAGCTAATTTTATTTTAAATGATAAAATTGTCATTAAAGAAATTAGATGTTATCATGATGACTAGATTTTAAGTGGAGATGGAGATTTATTCATCATCTACTTTTCTAAACTGAACAGCTATTTCTCAGGAGTTTCAGAAAATTATAAAATAAGCATATGCAGTTTTACTTAAACAATATATCTCACCCTGTTTGGGATAGACTATATAAAGGACATACTTATATTATACATGCGGGAAAGTAAAATGCATTAAAATAAATCAAATCCTACTTTTTAAGCAATAAGGGAATGGTTAGAATATATAAAAAATTAAAAGCTACCCCAACCTCATCATTTACAAAATTATCTAATAGGCATTTTGCCATCTATCTCTCAATAAAATGTCTCTGCCTACCTCTAAACATATTTGATTTTGGTATTTTGGGAATGGATATATAGTCAGACAAACCAAATACCTTCCTTCTTATCTGCTAAGGATAAAACATAAGTTACGACACTTATCTGCTAAGGATAAAACATAAGTTACGACATTTATCTTATAGGTAATTTATACAGCAGTTCAGGGGGGAAAAAACCACACACACACAACTTTTAATAAGGTTTTAAGCCCATGCTTGTTTTCCCACAGAACAATACAGCTGTTATTTATAGCTTCACTGAAAAAGCTAGTGGTGAATTTCCAGCACTTCATGTAACTAGCTTTCTGCTTGGGAAACCAACATTACAATCCAAATACTGCTTAGAATTTATCACTGACAGTAAAACTTGGAAACAGAAAAAATACAATTTTTTTTGAGACATCCATAATTAAATAACGATGTCAATATGAAACCAATTGCAATTTTGTTAATACATATCTTTACTATGACTACTAATAGGGTTCATTTTTTTCTTGATTTATGCAATATCCAGTCTATCAAAGTTAGGTAAAATCTTCAATTAAGTACTGTGCTAATAAGTGAGTTTCCTTTCAAAATGGATGAAACTATTCTTACGAAACAGAAATTGCTATATCCAGAAGATTGCTCTGTTCTTCAAGTTTACAAAGGGCTACTTAACCTAATACATGCATTTGTATTTCAAACATTATCCTGAATCATTTTACTTTTCTTTATTCTTATTTATAGCCTATAGCTTGCCCTGTTATTAAATTGAAGATTCACTAGTAATAGAATTTTCAAACTATCATCCTCCTCAATTAAATTTGTCTGTCCATGCATATATCCTTTCAAACTTGCCTATAAGAGATGTTTCCAAATCTTCACTCATACCAAATTCCCAGATGTAACTAATACCATCAACCATTCTTCTTCCCCATCTTTTAAACTTTAAGCCTTCCTTAAAACTCTTACTGGTTCTTGATATTTTTTTCATAGAAAAATGTCCTCTTTAATGTAGTATATGAAATCCCACTTTTACAACTATTATTTTGCTAATATTTCTACAATTTTATCTTCATCATCCTATTTAAAAAGTGCTTTTAAAGATATCAAAAGACGTCTGTTAAAGAAATCCAATGACTGCAATGTTAAGATATTACTTAATATGAACTCTAACTTTTTTTTTTTTTCCATGCTAAAAGAAACTCTTTTAGCTAGGTACATGGCAATGTAGAATAAAGACACACCCCAACCTTCCTTTAATTACAAATGGACATAGAATTCATTTTAGCCAATGGGATGTAGTTAGGAAAAAAAAAAAGTACTGCAAGCAAGAAGTCTTCATCTCTTCCTCCTTAATGTTTGCTATAATGTGGATGTAATGTTTGGGGTTATGGCAGTCACACTGGATCATGATTTGGAAGTTAAAGAATATGGAACAACATAGTAAAAGGAGTATAAGTTAAATCTCTTTTTCTATTAGGTGAATCATCTTGAAAGAGCATATTATTGTATAGATCTTCCTACAAATGAACCTTTCTTATCCAACATTATTTCATCCTAAACAAATCCATTGTTCACAAAGACAATTAAATTCAGCTTAATAATTTTCCACTTCTTCCTCTTTATTCAAGTAAAATGAGTATTCCCATTATCATGCAAACTTGATGTCTTCTTTTCCACTTCACAATTATGTGATTTTGAACAGGGTGAAATATGTTCTTTCCAACATTCCAATAATTAAAATTATATAAATGGTTGAAGAGCTATGTGATAGCATCTTTTAATGTGAATCTTCTTTGACTATTTTCTGAAAGAATCGTGCTTTATTCAGTAGTCATGTTTCTTACTGAGTAGACTCTTAATTTGATATTTAACATTTAATACTTCATTATATTAATTGCTTAGTTCAAGTAAAAAAATCCATGTTTTGATTTCCTACCATGCACGAGAAGTATGAACTCATATATGAGAAGTAGAAAATGTTCTTAAAAATATATTTATATCCACAGTGTTGTTATGCTTTAATATGTTGTGAAGTTGTTTCTAACTCATAGCAACTTTGAATAGGGTTTCTAAGGAAAAACTGGTGATTTGAACTGCTGACATTTTGGTTCACAATCCAGTACTGATCCTACAACAACATACCAGCAGTCTCATAGCTATAATTGTTGTTGTTTTAAGTGCCTTTGAGTCGGTTCTGACCCATAACAACTCTATATAGGATTTCTGAGGAGCAGCTGGTGAGCTTGAACTGCTGACCTTGTAGTTCAAACTGAATATGCAGTCTAGCACATTAACCCACAGAGCCACACCAGGACTCCATAGGTGCAATAGACATATAATATAATATTGGAAGTCAGATCAAATAAATAATAGATTCAATTAGAGAAGAATGTGTCTACAGAAAAAGGTGAGATTTCAAATTAGCTTTGGCTAGAGCTTTGTTTTTATTAAGTTCCTTTCAATTGGTTCCAACTCATAGTCACCTCGTATATATTTTCCAAGGAGTAGCTGATAGGTTTAAAACACCATCCTTGTGGTTAGCAGTCCAGTGTTTATATTACAATGTCACACTAGGACCCTATGGCTTTCACAGAAAAGAGTAAATGATGAGGACAGAGAGCATATAGAAAAAGAAAGACGAAACTAAAGATCCAAACAGAGAAATGAAATTTTACTAAGAATTTTGAAATAAGAGAAAAATCTTAGTTTATCTACGTGTGCTGGTGTGATGCTGTGGGATAAGGCAGTGGACTGCAAGGTCAGTTTTAACTACAAAGACAGTTTGAACCACAAGTTTTGTGGTTGGTGTTTATAATCAATAAATTTTTCTCATATTAGAGCTAAATTAAGGATACAGTTCATGCACCTGGGAAATGCAATTTAAGAAAAAGGAAAATTCACAATCTTAGGAATTTACCACAGCTTAATGGTAAGCAATACAAAAAAGACTATTCACTTAACTAGAAATGAAAATATTGTACCGTGCATAGTCCATCTGAAACAATGACATAAATGTACTGAACCTGTAAGAAATAAAAAAAAAATTCAAAAAAAAGAAATAGTCTAAGAGGTTTTGAATACTAAACAGGTGAGTTTACTTATTTTCCCATATATTAGTATCATCACCATTCAGACAAAAGTATTTATTATGTGTGTGACTGCTGACCACATGCTAGAAATTATAGCCCATCTTGAAAGTCAGAACTGGTGGTCTACTTCTGAAAAATCAGCTGTTGAAAACTTCATGGTGCAAAGTTCTGTGTGACACACATTGTCTGAGTGAGAATTTATTCAATGGCAAATGGCCATTGGTTTATTTGCCAGGCATTTTGATTTATACACATCCCTGCCCTCAAGTAGCACATTTCATATAACTTTTAAAAGTTTACCTGTCTCAAAAATGTTTTCTTCCCATTTAATAAAAATACAAATGATGTTTTGCTAATAAGCTATTATATTTTATGAAAAATAAGATATTACCATATTTTATAGTTTATTATGCTGTTCTCCCTAAAAGTTACTCAAAAGATCATCTTACTCAGAAGAGGAATTGCTATTTAAGTAGAAGTTGTGGTGGTAAAGTCACAGACATGACTTTAAGATCTGCTTAAATGAAAATTATGTTTCATTAAACTCATCTTTTACTGAATCATATGTTAATAACTGGGATAGCACTGGCTAATAATATCTAAAAACAAAATAAGACAAAACACTCTCTAAACACACTTAAAAAAAGAAAGTTAGCTCATCGACTTAAAAAAAATTATAATTAAATGCAACGTAATTTTCAATGTCAATAAATTTCAGTACACCAGGATTTTTATAGGTAGGTGACAAAATAAATTAGTAGACCATTAGAATCTCAAAGGAACACTACACAATTACCCCCTTTTTATCTTGAAATTGGCCTTTTATTTTGAAATTAGCCTTTTTCATCCCAGACTATTATAAACCCCTTTCCTTTTAAGTATTGTTTATTACAAGTCCCTGTTTGCTTCAATCTGTTTCTCACCCATCACCTTTTGCTTAATTATTTAAAACTAGTTTATGTAGATGCTCAAGACAATTGATTGACAGGGAAGAAAGATAATCATCTTCAAATGAAGTTCTAATTTTTATGACTTTGAAATTTGTCAAATATAAAATTAAATGAAGTTAAAAATCTATTTAATCTTTTGTAAATTTTCTCTAAATTTATATTTTCTCTAAAATTTGCATCTGAGTTCAGATACCCAGAAAGTCAGGTGTTCATATTTAACCCAATAGTTGAGTTGTACCTAGTTTCTCATTCCTAAAGATGTGAAAAGAATCTCATGTAGAAAAAAAAATAAAATAATGAGCATAGAAACCGTCTACTCTATCTTGCTAGATATTTAGTACATTTTTGTGAAAATAACATGTGTCTTCTATGCTTGTTTGCCAACTCTCTCTTCAGCCCCCAACCTGGAGGTATTTTTGGCATAAATACGTGTTTTTTCAAAATTTCTTACAGTAAAAAGTTAAAAAAAAAAAGAAAGAAAGAAAAAAGATGGCATGGTAGCACTTAGGAAAATACTTCCCAGACAAAGGGAGTGGTTGGCAAACAAGTAAACAAGGGACTGTTATATTTGTATTTTTTCTGTAAAAATATCTCACCCCTTAATATAAACTATATATATACACACAATCTAAGCCGTATGTATAATCTAAATTTTATATATGATCTAAACAGTATATGTACTCTAAACTATATATTTTTTGTGGCTGTTTTTCTTAAGTGCTATGAGTTGGTTCTAACTCATAGTGACACTGTAGAGGATTTCTGAGGAGTGACTGGTGAGTTTTATGTTGCTTTTAAGTGCATTCAAGTTGGTTTTGACCCATAGTGACTGTAAATAGGGTTTCCAAAGAGTGGCTACTGAGCTTGAACGTCCAACCTTGTGATTCAAACCGACCTTCCTCTGTGGGGTTAATGTACTGGACTCCAAAGTCGATTTGAACCGCAAAGTCAGAGGTTCAAGCTCTCCAGCCACTAGAGGTTTGCTATGGATTAGAATCGATTTGAAGGCACCTAACAACAGTATATCTATCTATCTATCTATCTATCTATCTATCTATCTATCTATCTATATCTATATCTATAT
>NW_006408520.1:42676378-42677085 GCF_000296735.1 Chrysochloris asiatica | reverse complement strand
TCTATCTATCTATCTATCTATCTATATATCTCCTGGTGTGGTGCTGGGTTAATACGCGAGATTGCAAAGCTGGTTGAACTGCAAAGTTGGCAGTTCAAGCTCACCAGTCACTCCTTGTAAACCCTGTATAGGGTCGCATGGGTTGGATCCGACTAGATGGCACTTAACAACAATATATATACGTATACACATACAATGTTAAGAACATATATATGTGAACATTTTATATATGTATATACAAAATTTTAAGAACACATACATGTGTGTTTAATGTAAAACATACTGGTTTTCAAGTTATTATCATATACTAAATATTTTGAGAAGTTGTATCCTCTGGAAAATGATATAAGTTTGTCAGGCTCATATTTTTAGCATATTCACTAAAAACATTTAGCTTACTTATTATCTTTTGTGTTAATAGTGTAGAATTATATAGAGAATAGTTCTCAGCATCAATCATATGGAAGGTAGCAAATATTTTACACATTACACGCAAAAAAATAGCAATGAATGTTGGTATTGTTATGAAAATTTATTTTCTTGTTGGGGCCCACAATAAACTAAAACTCCATGTCTATTTGAAATTTCTGAGTAAAGGAATGGAAACTTCAATATTGTTTCAAGAACTGGCCATAATATGTCAGTGAACTGATGATAGTTTACTATAACTTTCTAAGCAGATGTTAAAGATCTTATGGTATTTAAAA
>NW_006408520.1:42672562-42674648 GCF_000296735.1 Chrysochloris asiatica | reverse complement strand
AAAAAAAAAAGACAGTTAAACTAAGGAAGCGTTAAATGAATGCTGCTTCTATAATCATGATATAACTATTTCATATATATATCATACTCTGGTGTAAAGTAGATATAGATCAATTAATTTATTCCTGGTGACATTTCAACTTTTGGAGCTATCATCACAACCACTATAATCTATTTCAGTTGGAAGTGTTATAGATTGAATTAATTATCTCTAAATATTTGTAAACATTTTGTAATTGTAAATCAACACTTTGTGGATGAGGATTATCTGTGCATTTAGAAGTATATAGTAAAAAAAAGTTGGGGTTTTGAAAAATAGTAGTTTATATACTGAATACACATAAAAGCAGTCTTATATTAACATTTAAAACTGCATGTTTTGAGCTAGTTTTATTATTATTATTACTGTTTTAGTTAAGAGCTGTATAATGCATAAAACCTAGTAGACTTTATTATTATACATTTTTAATCTAGAAACATGTACTCTATTAATTGCAAAGTCAGCAGTTCTATTCACTTTATTTCACATTAGCATATATTGTCTACCTACTATGTGTCTGGTACAGCCCTAGATTTAACAAAAGTAAATCAATCTGCCTTATTTGTGAAGCTTATATGTAATCATTGTTTCTTGTTAGCTGCCATCAAATCAGTCTGATCTCTTGACCTCTTGAATGTAGAATGAAACATTCTCTGTTTTTTGCAATCCCTTAACCAGAAATGTTTTGTACTAGTAGATAGAGAGTGGCTATGAGTTGGAAACAACTTGACAGCACAGTCTATAGCAACAGCAGCAGCAAAATCCATAGGAAATGCTAACCTTGAATTAGCAGCCTGACTCATAACCACTACACTATTAGAGCTCCTTACGGTGCAGATAAAAATAAGATATTTATTTTAACTATTTTTTTAATTTAATTACATATGTTGTTGTTGTTGTTAAGTGCCATTAAGTTGGTCCCAACCCATAGCTACCCTGGATAGGGTTTTAATGTGCAATTGTGGAGAGCAACTTACTTGGTGAAAATGGTCTATTTTATATTTATTTTAACTATTTTTTTTAATTAATTACATATGTTGTTGTTGTTGTTAAGTGCCATTAAGTTGGTCCCAACCCATAGCTACCCTGGATAGGGTTTTAGAGGAAAAGTTGGTGAGCTTGAATCTCCTGTTAAAAGTGATTTTGCAATCTAGTGCATTAATCCACAGCACCACATATAACAGATAAATGCTTGATGATGTTCATTACATGGGAAGAAATGAAGAAATATTGAGTTTAAATACTATTGTTGCAGATTCAGAAGAAAATTGGCAATACATATCAAAATAAAAAACATAAACACCCATCAGAAGAAGATCAAAGGAATACACTAAGAAACTGTATCAAAAAGAAATGGTGAATGTTCAGCCATTTCAAGAGATAGCATATGATCAAGAACTAATGGTACTAAAAGAAGTTCAAGGTACACTGAAGGCATTGGCAAAGAACAATGCTCTGGAGTAGATGGAATATAAATTGAAATCTTTCAACAAACTGACAACTAAAGGTATTCACTCATCTATGTCAAGAAATTTAAAAGACAATTACTTGGTCAACTAATAGGAAGAAATCCATATCTGTGCCCATTCCAAAAAGAGGTGACAACGAAATGCAGAAATCATCAGACAATATCATTAATATCACTTGCAAGTAAAATTTTGCTAAAGATAATTTTAAAATGGCTGCAATTGTACATTGACAGGGAACTGCCAGAGGTTCAAGTTGGATTCAGACAAAGACATAGAATGAAGACTTTCATTGCTGATATCAGATGGATCTTGGCTGAAAGCAGAGAATACAAGAAAGATGTTTAGGTAATATCTTTGATTATGCAAAGGTTTTCCACTGTGTGGATCATGACAAGTTATGAACAACATTGTGGAGAATGAGTATTCTGGAACACTTACTCAGTCCATGAGGAGCCATGAGGTAGTCATTGGAACAGAACAAGTGAATACTGAGTGGTTTAAAATTAGGAAAGGTGTATTCCAGGGTTGTATTTTTCAACATATTTATTCAAACTGGATGCTAATCAAATAATCTGAAA
>NW_006408520.1:42641874-42659694 GCF_000296735.1 Chrysochloris asiatica | reverse complement strand
TGATTAAGGTAGGACATTTCCACTGGAAAGGACCAGTAGACCAGCCTGGAGCAGCTAGAAGAACAGAAGATACTTCGTGAATGAAAGACTGGCAGGAAAAATCTGAAACAATAATTGCAGTCTGATTGATTGCTACTAGAAAAAGTAAGCTGTTTGCCTGAGAGCCATCAAGTCAAGTGGTCATGACCCCTCACAGCAAACCCCCTCCCAAGACTGAGACTCAAGGGGAATATATGAGCAGACATGTGGACTGCATGGTGTCCACATTGACCACCGGTAAGGAAAGGGGGAGAAAACAGCAATGAAGTTTTGAGCTAAGCCCGACCATATCCAATATATCCCCGTGAACCTGGGTGGAGACCTGGATGGCCAGCAGTACAGCAAGATGCTGGGACTCCTGGCCCCAGAGGCAATGACATAGCTACAGAGGACTAGAGTGGAGATTGAAGCTTCCAGCTGATATGAAGTGAAAGGAGATGCACAAGAACACCCATACTTGCAGATAGTACCCACTTGACCTGGCTTCAATGGCTGGATGATCAGAACTTGACCAGAAGAAGAAAGAAGCGGGGGGAGGTGGAATAATAAAAGAGTAACCTGCTACAATTTTATGAACGTTACCTATATTTATGGATGTAGTAGCTAAAAATAGGGAACAAATCTTTACAGCGAGGATCACTCCCACCCCTCTGTACACAGAGTTGACAGGGATGGGCAACATAGACATTGGCTACCCAAAATGGGCAGGCCTATAGAGTCCTGGTGTGATGCTGTGGATTAATGCGCCAGACTGCAAAGCTGTTTGAACTGTAGGGCTGGCGGTTGAAGCTCACCAGTCGCTCATCGTAAACCCTACACAGTGTCGCTATAGGTCAGAACCGACTTGATGGCACTTAAGAACAATAGCATAAAGGCAAGAAGTGACTGGCTTACAAGCTTTCAGGAGGGAGCCTAGTTCCAGACAGGGTGGGGGAAGGTAGAATCACCACTGAATGATTTCCAATTGGTTGGGACCGGGCTGATGAAAGGAAATGGTGATAAGACTTTTGTGGTGCAATAGTGAATAATTGCCATCAGTACTGACTGTGGGGCTAGGAAATATAGAAGTTGTTGGTTTTTTGACAAAAGGAGGAGAGTGATTGATTTTGTAGCCTAGGTGCTGAGGTCCCTGGACCATCAATTGAGAAGAACGGAGAGTGGGTCCCTACCCAGAGAGGAAGTGAAGACAGGGATAGAGACAGAGATGATGACGTGGACAATGGAGCAGCTGGAGACACTGGACTCAGGGATGGAAAAGGGTTGTGTGCTGGTGGCCGTGGGGGAAGACCTGTGTGGTGTACCCTTTGGGGTTATTTGATGATGTATGGAGGGGATTGTAATCATTGCAATGAAATGAAATACAATAGGATGAGTTTAAAGCTAATGTTCTCCCATGTAAACTTCACAATAAAAACTTAAAGGAAAAAAAAAAAAAAAAGTACCATGGACTGCTAAATGAACAAACAAATTTGTTTTGGAAGAAGTACAGTCAGAAAGCTCCTTAGAAGTTAGAGTGGCCAGACTTCTGATCTCATACATCGAACATATTTTCAGTACGGATCATCCCTGGAAAAGGACATCGGAGTAGACAAAGTCTGTGGTCAGCAAAAAGGAGGAAGACCTCCATTGTGATTGACTGAGGCAGATACAACAGCAGTGGTCTGAAGCTTAACAATGATTGTGCAGATTGCACAGGGCAGTGTTTCATTCTGTTATGCATAATGTCATTATGAGTTGGAACTGACTGGATGGCTTCTCACAACAATGCTGATCCTACTGCTAAAAATTGACTCTATTAGTATTTCCACAGATTCAATCACTATATATTCATCACCAAATATCAATAGATTGACTTCCACCTATGAATATGGTATCTTATTGGAGCTGAGAAAAATTTAAGGATGAAAATTTCCTTGACCTCAAGAACTATAACATAATGAGTATATATCTTAGTCAAAAGCTGATGTAATTTATGTAAAAAGATCATCAGATCTCTATTTATAAGAAAGAAAGCATAAACTATCCACAGGAGTCCTGGTGTGGTGCTGCCCAGAAAACTCACTGGACAGCAAGGTTGGTTTGAATAACAATATCAGTAGTTCAAACTCACCAGCCACTTCTTGGAAACCCTATACAGGGTTGCTATTAGTCAGAACTGACTTGTGGACACTTAAAAACAATAATCCATAGAAAAAAACTGTCCTTTCAGTTAGGACAGCCACTCCTCAACCATGCTGACAGGCAGGTTTCTTTCTTCCTTGAGTGGCGCTGTAGGATAATCATTGGACTGCTAACCACAGTGTTGGCAGTTTGAACCAGCTGCTCTTTGTAATCCCTGTACAGAGTTCTACGAGTCAGAACTGACTCAGTGACATTTATCAACAACAGTATGTGGATAACGCAAAAAAGTAAGTAGCACTACAAGAATATTGATGCAAAATCATATTGTTGCTATGTGCTGTTCAGTCAGTTCTAAATCCTAGTGACCATTGTACAAAAGAATGACACTCTGCCCCATTATGCTCTATTCTTATGATTGTTGTTGTGTTTGAGTCCACTGTTGCAGTCATTCTGTCAATATATCTTTTTGAGGGTCTGCGTCTTTTTTACTAACCCTCTACTTTACTAAGCATGATGTCCTTTTCCAGGGACTAGTCTCTCCTGATGATATGTACAACGTATATGAGAAAAAAATCTCAGCATTCTCAGTTTTAAGGAGAATTCTGGCTGTGTTTCTTCAGAGATAAATTAGTGATTTCTTCTGGCTGCCCATGGTACTTTCAATATTCATCACTAATATCATAATTCAAATTCATAAATTCTTATCCAGTCTTCCTTATTCAATATCCTCAAAGCAACATCTTTGCTGTTTAACACTTTAACAAGGTCTTTTGTAGCAGATTTGCAAAATGCAAAACATAATTTGATTTCTTGAGTGCTTCTTCCATGATTTTTGATTGTGGATCAAAGTGAAATGAAATCCTTAATAAATTTAATCTTTTCTCCATTTTTCCTGATTGGTCCAGTTGTGAGGATTTTTGTTTTCTTTACATTGAGTTATAATCTATTCTGAGGATTGTATTCCTTGATCTTTATCAGTAACAGAATTGTAAAAACATTTATTAAACTAAATTATCAAAATATGAAGCTATTTTTCTTTACATAGTTTCCAACTATGTCTACACTTATGAAGGCAGTCTTTCCATCTCACTAATTCTTCCCCAAAGACTGCTTTGATCTTTGATTTGCACCCAGCCATAATAGTTGTTTTGGCATCCTCGAGGGCTAAATCATGTACCTTTTAAATGGTCTTTGATTGGGGGAAGGATTAGATTTCTTAAGGCACAATATCAGGGTTTTAGGTAAGCAGGGGTATTGCTTCCCAACAAAATTCTCATAGACAGCCCTTGCAATACTTGAAGAATTAGCAGGTATGCTATTGCTATCTAAAAAATTCCTTGGCACAATTTTCTATCCTTTTTCTTTCAAATGTAATATTCAATTTTCTTAAAATTTCTTCACAAAAAAACCCTGTGATTGTCCTGTGTACTTCAAGAAAATTTACAAAGATTATATCATTGGAGAATAAATAAATGAATAATGAATGAATAACTGAATAAATAATGGTCACCACACACATAAGAGCTGATCTTTCTGTCTTGAATTTAATTAGTCCGGTTGATACTATCAGGAAACTGTTTTGATTGTCTAAGACTTTCTATTTTGAAGACACCCTAATGAGATTAAGACAAGTTTATTACTGAGAGGACTTGTCTAAAGGCATCCGAAGATCTCAGAGACATTCTTAAACATATGTTATTCAGAATAAACTTGTACGTGTATGAACTGGAGCCATACTAGAAATCCACTTTGACTCATAATTTAGTGTATGTGTGTGTGTGTGTAGAAACAGATCTGGTACAGAAAGATAGAAATGATATGCTTTTACATATAAAAAAGCAAGGTGTATAATTGAGTTTCAACTGTTATATAAAAAGATTATTTTTTTTTTAAATGTGCATACAGATATTATTCGTATTAGCTTTTTGGAAAGGAATGAATTCAGGAAAGATTGTTGTGTATTTGTTTGATGTCTGTTCCCATTATCTGAATGTTTAACCCATGTCCAAATAATATCCTCAGGGATGACTTGGACAGTAAATCAATGGGCATTATTTATTCTTCCCTTATACCAATATAGTTAGTTTTAAATACTAACACATTATTTTGCAAATAAATAAAACTACAGAGAAAACATAACTGTATGTCTACTTGTGATTGTAATTAACAGGAAAAAAAAAAAACACAACTTTATGTCTTCTTTTGTTTCTAGTTAACAGGAGAAATTCTTCCTTTTTATAGTTTATGGTGTTATGATGTCTCATATGTATTACCAGAACAAAATACTTTACGATTTCAATTTTCATAAAAAGCTGATCATACAAGTACACTTTGCTTGTATAAGTTAGAACCTGAAATGAATCTTTATAATTTCATTCTTGTAATCAAGAGAAGCAGAACTTGTGGAAGTGCTGACACCATATTAACTTTATTCCTGTGCAAACACCGGCACTATAATGAGTTGGGCTCACTGTATCTTTCCCAGGCATGGACTTTTTACTTATTTATTTCTTTTAAATCGTATTGTGTTGATGGTCTGTATCATCTGTACTATATAAAAGTCCATGATAAAATATTTTTCCAGTTTATCTTAAAAGAGGGGAGAAAAAGATCACTTTGTTAATTAGCTTTCATTTGCAAAAATCTTTAGAGACTAAAAAATGTGCATGCTTATTTATACAAATTAATCAAGAAAGGGAAAAGAAAAATCTGCCTTTCAGGATTCCCCATTAAGTTGCTGAATGTTGCTCACATTTAATTTTTCCCCCCTAATGAGATGTTCAGATACTTGTTTTCTCCACTCTGTAGTTCATGGAAGGGAGATGTTATCTGCATTATTCATTATTGAAACAGCAGTATATATTGGTACAACTATAAACTCAAAGCAATTCTAAAGACTAACCCTATGTCTTCCATAAAAATCATGAATTATGTAATGTGCAAATCTCTCCACTATAACATCACTGTTTTTGGCAAACCTGTCAGCTATTTTTTATTAAATATTGCTCATCTGCCATATGGACACATTTTCCATTTAATTATTAAGAAAAATGAAGAGATATTAAATCGGTAAAGTATCTTTCCAATTAAAAATATTTTTGTAGTCCACACATATCAACTGGTTTGTAAACAAAACAAGAACCAGTGCTCCTTTTCTAATGATATGCAAAATAACAAAATCTGCTAAAATGTTTTATTCAGGTGGAGTCACAAACTGGTGGTGGTAATGTACCATCACTCAAAACACAAAGTTGCTGTATTCTAATTATTGTATCCATAATTGGCAGCAGGCTTTATAATGATTACTTAAGTGATCATAAAAGATTTGTAAAATTAAATATCTGTCATAGTGTTGTTTAATACAGCAGGGATGTGTACCTTTGGCCATTTTAATGAGACCCAATTATTCAGAATTTATATTCATTCCTGAATATCCAAAGCATTGAATTTACTTCTTCATCTCAAAACCTTCTCCTTAACTGCATGTTGCTCCTGACACATTGTGTCACTTCTGACTTGGTGACTCTATTTACAACAGAACAAAAACTGTCTGGTCCTGTGCCACACTTACAATCATTGTTATGTTTGAGTTCATTGTTGTACTCACTGTGTCAATCGATCCTGATCAGATTCTTCTTTGTGGTTCACCCTCTGCTTACACCCTCTTTATTTTTACCTAACTTTTCTTTATAGTTTGTATATAGACTGCTTTACTAAAATTAGAATTCTCTCTTGTTCCTTTGGGTTTGTTCTCAGTTTTTAGTGTTGATCTTTCCAGCAATGCAACTCTCATGAAAGACCACTAAATAAATCACATGACTTTTCAAGTTATATAAAAGGTCATTAAGAAGACAAGAAAGAAGGCAAAGATCAAAATGAATGTCAGAAGAAACTTGGGAAATTTGCTTTACAGTGTTGAGACACTACAGCAAATGGAAGAAACAGGGAGGTAAAATAGCTGAATAGAAAATTTCATAGGTCAGATCGAGAAGACAAAATCAAATATTGTAATGAAATGTGCAAAGATCTTGAGTTAGAAAACCAAAGGGGAAGAACATGCTCAGTATTTCTCAAGCTCAGGGGACTGAAGAAAAAATTCAAGCCTCGACTTGAAATATTGAAGGAATCTATGGGCAAAATATTGAATGATTCAGAAAGCTTATAAAGAAGATGGAAAAAGTATACCGAGTCACTGTACCAAAAAAGAAACGGTGGCTGTTCAACCATTTCAAGAGGAAGTATAAGATTAAGAGTCAATGATACTGAAGAAAGGATCTCAAGGTACACTGAAGGCAATGGCAAAGAATAAGACCTCGGAATTTAATATAATGCAAATTGAAATCATTCAACAAACTGAATCGGCACTGGAGGTACTAATTCATCTATGCCAAGAAATCAGAAAGACAGATACTTGGCCAACTGATTTAAAGAGATCCATAGTTTTACACAAGGGGCTCTGGTAGCATTTGTTGTTGTTGTTGTTAAGTGCTGTCGAGTCGGTTCCGACCCATAGTGACCATGTACAGGGTTTCCGAGGGTGTAAATCTTTACGGGAGTAGAAAGCCTCATCTTTCTCCCGCGGAGCGGCTGGTAGTTTCGAACCGCTGATCTTGAGGTTCGCAGCCCGATTCGCAACCACTACGCTACCAGAGCTCCTTACAACAACATTTGGTAGCATAATGGTTATGAATTGGGCTTCGAACTGCAAGGTCAGCAGTTCGAAACTACCAGCTGTTCCACAGGAGAAAGATGAGGCTTTCTGCTCCCATAAATATTTACAGCTTCGGAAACCTTCTACAGGGTCACTATGAGTCAGAACTGACTCCACGGCACATAACCACCACCATAGTTGTATACATTTGAAAGACAGGTGATGCAGCAGAATACACATATCATTGAAAAATATCATTAATAACACATGCTAAAGATAATTCAAAAGCAACTGCTACAGTATATTGACAGAGGACTGCCAGAGGTTCAAGCTGAATTCAGACCAGGATTTGAAACAAGGGATATCATTGCTAGCATCTGATGGACGTTGGTTGAAAGCAGAGAATACCAGAAAGATTACCTTTGCTTAATTGACTATACAAAGGCTTTCAATTGAGTGGATCATGACAAGCTATGGACAACATTATGGCAATGAGTATTCCTGAACAACTAATTGTGCTCATGAGGAAACTGTACATAAATCAAGAGACAGTTGTTCAAACTGAGGAAGGGAACACTGGATGGTTTAAAATTAGGAGAGGTGTGTACCAGGATTGTATTCTTACTCCATACTTACTCAGTTTATATACTGTGCAAATAATTCAAGAAGTTGGATTATGAAGAAGCACATAACATCAGGATTGGAGGAAGTCTGATTAAGAACTTGTGATATGCAGATGATGCAACCTTGCTTGCTGAAAGAAAAGACAACTTAAAATACTTATTGATGAAGATTGAAGACCACAGCCTTCAGTATGGGTAGCACCTCAATGTAAAGAAAACAAAAATCCTCATCACTAGCCCAATAAATAGCATCAAGATAAATGGAGAAGTTATCCAGGACTTCATTTTACTCAACAATCAAGGAAGCAGCAGACAAGAAATCAAATGACATTGCATTGGTTTAATCTGTTGCACAAGACCTCTTTAAAGTGTTCAAGAACTAAGATATCAGTTTCAGGATTAAGGCGTGCCTGACACAAGCCTTGGTATTTTCAGTAACTTCATATGCATGTGAAAGTTGGACAATGAATAAAGAAGACTGTAGAAGAATTGATGCATTGGAGTTATGGTGTTGGAGGCAATTATTAAAAGTACCATGGACTGCCAAAAGAAAAAACAAATCTGTGTTTGAATAAGCACAGCCAGAATGTTCCTTTGAAGCCAGTATGGCCAGACTTTGTCTCTCATAGTTGGATATTTTATCAGAAGGGAACAGTCCCTAGAAAAGGACATCATGCTTGGTAAAGTGGAGGGTCAGTTATATAGAAGAAGACCTCCAATGAGATGGATTGGCACAGTGGCAGCAACAATGGGCTCAAGTGTAGCAACCATTGTAAGGTTGGCACAGGACTGGGTAGGTAGTGTTTCATTCTGTTGTGAATAAGGTTGATATGAGTCAGTACTGACTTGAAAGCACCTAACAACAACAATTGCTGTTGTTGTTAGGTGCTGTAAACTATGTTCCAACTCACAGTGACTCTAAACACAACAGAACAAAACACTGCTTGGTCCTGTGCTATATCTACATCTCTTACTATATTTGAACCCATTATTGCTGCCAGTATGTTAACCATCTAATTGAAGATCTCCTTATTTTCTGCTGACATTCTACTTTCCATGCATTATGTCCTTCTCCTGAGACTGGTCACTGTTGATAACATGTTCTAAGTATAGTCTATAAGATGAAGTCTTGTCATCCTTCCTTCTAAGGAACATTTTCACTTTACATCTTGCAAGACAGATTTGTCTGTTTTGCTGACATCTTCAATATTCTTCACCAACACCATATGCCATAATTCAAAGGCATAATGTCTTCTTAAGTCTTCCCTATTCATTGTATGACATTTGAATTCATATAAGCCAATTGAAAATACACTTGACCCAATCCATTGTATTTTCAATTCCCTTGTATGCATTCAAAAGCTGTGCAATGTTGTTGTTAGTAGAAGCTATGGAGCCATTTCCAACTCATAGAAACCTTATGAACAACAGAACAAACAGTACCTGGTCCTGTACCATCCTCACAATCATTGTTTAGCTTGAGCGCATTGCTGCTGCCCTGTGCCAATCCATCTCACTGGGAGTCTTCCTCTTTTTTTGCTGACCCTCTGCTTTACCAAGCCTGAAGTCTTTCTCCAGGGACTGGTCCCTCCTGATAATATGTCCAAAATATGAAAGATAAAGTCTGGTCACTTTGGAGTTTTTTGATTGTACTTCTCCCAACACAGATTTGTTTGTTCTAGAAATCCATGATGTTTTCAATATTCATGGACTGCTAGAATACCTACATTAGACCATTGCTTTTGAACACTGTCAAGAGAAATTTTGCAGCATATTTCCCCAATCAATAAATTATTAAATTTCTAGACTTCTTCTTCCATAGATATTGATTGTCACTATAACTAACATGAAATTCTTGATGACATTAAGATTTTCACTGTTTGTCAAAGTGTCTAGTTGTGAGGACTTTTGCTTTCTTTGTGTTGTGTAAGCGATACTGCCCACAGTAGTCTTTGATTTTCATTACCAAGTGCTCCAAGTTCTCTTTGTTTTCAGCAAACTAGGTTGTATCATATGAATAGCATGAGTTGTTAATGAGTCTGCCTCCAATCCTGATGCCATGTACTTATTCAGATAGTCCAGTTCCTTGGATTATTTGCTCAGGATACAGATTGAATAAGTATAATGAAAGAATACAATCTTGAAACACACCTTCCCTGGTTCATGCTTACTGAATTGTTATTTTTGTTTTTAAGTGTTGTTGAGCAAGTTCCTACTTACAGGAAACTTGTATAAGATTTCCAAGTAGCGACTGTTTGGTTTGAACAGCTAACATTTTAGTTAGCAATCAAGTGCTTATCCTACAGTACCACACCAGGACTGATACACAATCACTGATATGCTAGTAGATAATGACTGATCACTTTTTTGTTGATAAATGGTCTGTGATACTATTTCTATGAAGATAAGATTAAAAGATTGGTCTTTTTCTTACTTTCTTTTTTCTTCAACTTACATAAAAGTATAACTTTTTTAAATCTCAATTTTTATTCATTCCTGATTTCTGCTAATAAGAAAAGTATAAGTTTAAGAAGAGAAGAAGAAAGATAAACTGAGGTTAAGTGGGAATTTCTCATATCAGTTGTGAACTCACATAGAAATTAGGATTTCTTCTATAGTGTTCTTAGTTGCTATTAACTTTCTTTTTCAAAAGTTTACATTTGTTTTGAAGTAAATAAATGTTTATTGAAAATTTGCTATGATCTAATGGTATTCAATATTACATTCTCAGTCTCATTATAAGGAGATCTGGTAGCGTAGTGGTTACAAGTCGGGCTGCTAATGTCAGGGTCAGCAGTTCAGAGTTACCAGCCATTCCATGGAAGAAAGATGAGGCTTTCTACTCCCATAAGGATTTACAGCCTCAGGAACCCTGTGCAGAGTTGCTATGAGTTGGAACTGACTCTACAGCTCCCTACTAGTCTCATTATAGCCTCAAAAACAGCTCGAGTAATTCCCCCAAGTCACACAGGAAATTTTTGTATCTGTTTTTGAGGACATAATGAGATCCTATACTGTATGGATCAAATACATGTGATTTCAAAGTCCAATATTCTATAGCTTGTCTAAAATACATGGCTTCAATGACTAAAATTGCAATTATCAATGATTTATAAATTATTTTGCTTTTCATTCTAAATAGCAGTTTAAAACCCAGTATCTAAACTGTTCTTTGTAGGAATCCAGTGAGGCATGAGATTCTATGTCTTTTATCCCCACTTTACAGTAAAGGAAGTTAAACAGGTAATACGTTAAGAAGCATTCCAGAAATATCACACTATATAAATTAATGTAATTCTATCTAAACACCAATCTTACTTAACTCAAGAAAAAATAATTGTTTGTTCAAACAAGTACACACCTCAATGGAGCTGGTATTAAGAGTTCTGAGATATTTTGTCTTTCATGGATTCAAGCTGCTTTAGACACTGATTTCTTCATCTGGGTTCCAGAGTCATCTGGACATCAACCTTCAAAAAAGAGAAGAGAAAGAGTATAAGATTATGTGGATTTTTTTAGCAACTAAGATTGTAATTTTATTTATTATCATAAATGCACATTCTATTGGCCAGAACACAAATAACCAGAGTCATATCTTCACTGAATTGGAGGCTGGAAGTATAATTACTTGTGTTATGTATTATTGAATAACAAACCACCTTAATGTTAATGTCTTAAAGTAAAGATTAACTAATATCTCCCATGGTTCTGAAAGTTAACTAGGTTCAGCTAAACAATTTTATGTCTGATGTTGGCAGGGGCTGTTATCATAACTAATGGTAGATAATCACTTACAGGTGGTAATTCAGCTTGGACTGTTGACTCAATCTATAGGTTGGCTCTCAATGTGACTTGAAATTCTTACAACATAATGACCAAGAATCTAAAGAAGGGGAAGGGAACTTCCACCCCAAAGGCAGTATAAACCTGCAAAATCATTTGGTCTGGCCCTGCCAAGACAAGTGCAATTCCAGCCACCACATTACGAGTGAGTTAATTGAGTGTTTTACTAAATATAGCAGGTTAATTTTAAAGTTGACAATTTTGTATGGACTGTGAATAATGTTATAAATTGTACCAGAAAAGTGGTTCTCAAACCTTGCAAAGGAAGCATCCTAAGAGATAGCATTCCAAGGGGCTTCAAGAATTATGTTGAAGCTAGTACTCTGTCACCTTTCTTAAATTTTATTCTTCACAGAGTACTCCTTTTAAGGAAGCAAAAACAGATACTAGCTCTTAGATGGGATAGTGGCAAAGTCACATTGAAACAAAACAAGGTCAAATGTGGGATAGTAGATATTGCTGCAACCCTCTTTAGAAAATACAAATTACCAAATTATTTAGATAGATGCCCAGCATGACACTGAAATTAATTGGGAGGGTGTGCAAGTACTGACACCATGCTAATTCCAGCTACTAAGGAGAACATAAATTCAACATAAAAATTAGTTAATAAAGTTAGAATAAGCTATTGTGATGGTTGTTGCAATGGCTTATCTCTATTAAGATGTAATGCTTAATAAAAATGGGATAGTAATGATTTGTAGAGTTCCTGTGTGACACAAGCAGTTAAGTATGTGACTTCTACCTGCAAAGTTGTTTATTCTAACTCACGTAGATGTGCCATTGAAGGAAGACCTAGAAATGTGTTTTGGAAAGGTCACAGCTTTAGAAACCTTATTGAACATAGTTATACTCTATAACACATTCCTTCATCAAGACTTAGAGTCTACTCAATGACTACTGATTTTTAGTTTTTTATCATTAATTGCACTGGATTAGCTGCTGAAAATTTATTAAACTTGGAAACTGTACGGACACATGGTAGTCATGTTAATTTCACTGGATGCCTTCCAGCATAGAGGGAATTTCCTTTCATAGCTTAAAAAGAAACTTCATCTGAATGTGGATTTTTCTTTTTTATGGTAAAAATTCTTTTACCACCAACATCTATAGGCTTACTTCCTTATTACAGTTTTACCAAAAAGAAATTTCTGCTTCTGCTCAAGGAACTAATTTCAGAACAAAACAAATGAGGCAACCATCTCACCTCATACAATTTATGAGTCTTACCGTTTACTCCATTACCCAGGTGCAGCTGGTCATGGAGAATACTGAAATAGCTTATTAAAGATTGAGTATTGTTCCAGTTGATAGAAAACACTGGAAGGCTCAGGTGCTATATTGTGTATGTCTGAATGAGTAGCCAAAACAAGATGCCTTTTCCTTTATAGCTAGATTGTATTTGGGTATGAAGAAATGGAACTCAGCATAGAATCCATTCAATAGTACTTTGTTTGATGCCCCTTAAACTTTTGACTTTTTCTGGGTTAGAGTTAGTAATCATCCTGATAATAGTTTATAGTCATTTTTGTTGTTGTTGCTAAGTGCCATTGAGTGAATTCAGACTCATAGCAAACTCATAGTATTCTCAAGGAGTGGTTGGTGGCTTCGAAACCACTGACCTGTGGTTATCCTACAGCACCACATCAGGACTCAAAATAACAAATAACCACCACCCCCAAATCTCAGAGGCTTTACTGCACAAAGGTTCATTTATTCCTTACATACAATTCAAGGAGCTCGCTTCTCTACTTTTTTGCAGAACTCCAATCTTAGTACATGAAATCCATGATTTTAGTGACAAGGGAAAGATGAATGAAAAAAGTTTATTTTCTCTAAAGTGCTTCAGACAAGATATTATTTTCCAGTTTCCAGACTAAGAAGACATACACAATATAGCACCTGAGTCTTTCAGTGTTTTCTATCAACTGGAACAATATTCAGTATTTAACAAGCTATTTCAATATTCTCCATGACCATCACTTTACCTCACATTTCCATTGGACTGAATACAGCCACTTGGCCCTAGCTCAATTTTTAAAAATATAGGGAGAACATTAATATATGTGTTGCTGTTGGTTGCTGCCAAGTCAACTCTGACTTGTGGAACTCCATATAAAACAAAACAAAATTCTGTACAATTCTGTGTTATCCTCATAATCACCAAAGTATTTGAGTTCATCTTTGAGATCATTATACCTATTCATCTGACTGAGGGAATTTCAAACCCTCAGTGACTTCAAACTCTACCTTGCCAAGCATGATTTTCTCCTCCAGAATTCATTCCTCCTGATGATGATGACATATGTTCTGCTATTTTCTCTAAGGTTTTCAATGTCTAAAATTTGGAAACAGATCTCCACACCTTTCTTCTGAGTCTGGAAACTGAACCTATAGACAAAGAAAAAAAAAGATTACTCTACAAGTTGGGGTAATTAGTCTTTCTTATTTAGGGCAAGTAAAGTTTCTCCTATAGAATGGCAAAGCAGGAAAAATTAATAACTCAAAGAATTGCTAGGAATATATCTTAATTTTACCATATCCAAGGGAAAAACTTAGAAAAAAGATAATTTAAGATTTCAGTGGTCATTAAAAGCAAGATCAATATATTAGCTTCTGCTGTACAAAGACCAGGATATGAAAAACTCATAGTTAGGGTGACTACCAAAAACAAACTTTGTTATGTTCACATATTCACCAGTATGTAAGTTAGTGATCTGGGATAAAGTTAGCTACTTAAGGTTGGATTTAGAACTAAAAATTAGTTCAGGTCTGCTTCTGAGTCTTCTGAAGGCAAACTTAAACTGCTGCACCTACATGGAAAGCACATGGCAGAATGCAAGAGAGCAAATAATATTTGATGCTTCTGTTCACATTAATTCTGGTTCCATTTGTAGGTTAAAACAAGTCATATGATTAAGTCATATTGATAGAGTAGGAAAATATATTCTGTCATGGTGAGAAATATAAAGATATATGACCAAGGACTGAATGCATAATTCTATAAAAGCAAGGAAGTGAAGATTTGGAAAGAATGCAATTAAGCATTATATTGATATTGGTCCCCAACTCATGATGACTCCATACAATAAGATTGAATCATTTTTTATTCATAGAGTTTTTAATGACTGATTCTTTAGAAGTAGATCACCAGAAGTTTCTTCTTAAACTGCTTAGACTACTGTGGTCTGAAAAACTCCACTGAAACCTATGCAGCATCATAACAACATGGAAACCTTCCACTGAAAGATGAGTGGTGGATGCAAGGGTCATGACTACATTGGTGGCAGCTGCACTTGAGGTATGTTGGCTGGGGCTTGAATCAATGTCTCTTATATGGAAGGAAAGAATACTACCACAGAACCACCATAGCCCTCTAAGTAATATTACTTAGTAACAAATTAATGGGTATTTTTGTTTGTCACTGCACTTGGTAATGAATTCTAACCATCTGAAATGTTGGATGAGAATAAGAGAAGATAGAAAACAAGTGGAAGAAAACAACAAGCTAACTTTTTTAAACTCAGAAAACAGATGAATTTATGGAAACTAGTTACTCTCCAATAAAGCATTTCATTTTGGTCAACTGCAATTCTTGAACTACAGTTTCCTTAATTATACCAGGAAAGAGCTACTATTCTACCATTCATAATATCTGTCACTACTTGAGCAAATCTTGTAGCTGCAATCATAAATAGAGTTTGGATGCAGCCTCCTATGCTAAGCTAGAAAGTTAAGGCTATAGGCAAGATTCTGATACTGTACATCATACTGCTCTTTTATCATTATCTCTAATCCTATCACTGTGTCTGTAACCAGAAGCCTCTAACAAAAACCCTGATATCCACGTTTCAGAACCTCTTGCTTGGGATTATTGATGCATGCCTGTTTGATCACTGAATGATACCCAAATAATGTCATGGCAACAGATAATTCACCTATGTACTATTATTGCTTCTGTTGTTGTGAGTTTTTACCAACAGACCCCTTTTATGTGCTAGCTACCAGTAGCATTTATTTGTTTGATCACTTCTAGTTCCTGCTTTCTGCAGGATTCCTAATACGGTTTGTTGTTGTTGTTGTTGTTGTTAGGTGCCATTGAGTCCGTACCAATTTATAGTGACTTTATACACAACAGAGTGAAACACTGCCCTGTCTTGTGCCTACCTCACAGTTGTTGCTATGTTTCAGCCCATTGCTGCTGCCACAGTACCAATCCATCTCGTTATGGGTCTTCCTTGTTTTCACTGACCCTTCAATTTACCAAGCATGATGTCCTTCTCCAGGGATTCTTCCCTCCTGATAAGAAGCATTCTGGCTGTACTTATTATAAGTACCATGGAATGATATAAGAACAAACAGATTTTTTTTGTTGTTGTTGTTGTTTTGTTTTGTTTTTATCAGTCCATGGTATTTTTAATATTATTCTCTAATACCATAAGTCAAATGTAGCAATTATTAAATGGCCTTCTTTATTTACATGCATACGAGGTTATTGAAAATGCCATGACCTGGGTCAAGTGTACCTTAGTCCTCAAACTGATATCTTTGCTCTTCAACAGTTTAAAAAGATATTGTGATGCAAATTTGCTAATGCAATATGTAGTTTGATTTCTTGACTGCTGTTCCATGAGTGTTGAAGGTTGATCCAAGCAAACTGAAGTCATGGACAACTTCAATCTTTTCTCCATTTATATTGGTCCAGTTGTGAAGATTTTTGTTTTTATTACATGGAGGTGCAACCCATATCAGAGGCCTTGGTCTTTGATCTTAATCAGAAAGTATTTTAAGTCCTCTTGGCTTTTAGCAAAGTTGTATCATCTGCATATGGTAGGTTTTTAATGAGTCTTCCTTCAACTCTGGTGCCATGTTTTTCTTCATATAATCCAGTTTCTTGAATGATGTTTCTCTGTGTGCAGATCAAATAAGTATGGTGAAAGAATACAGCCCTTGCACACAGGATCTTCTAAATATGTAAGTAAGACAAAAGAAGAATTGATGCTTTTAAATTATGGTGGTGGCCAAAATAATGCCAGAAGAGCAAATAAGTCTGTCATTGAAAAAGTACATCTAGAATGCTCCTTAGAAATATGGTAAAATAGAGGGTCAGCAAAAAAAAAAAAAAAAAAGGTGAAGATATTCAATAAAAAGGCTGACGAAGTGGCTGCAACCATGGGTTTACACATAGCAATGATTGTGTCGATGGCTAAGCACCAGGCAACATTTTGTTCTTTTGTACATAGAGTGACTATAAGTCAGAACCAAGTCAACAGCATCTGACAACAACATGAGAGATAAAATGCATTTATGTAGTATTCAGAAGACAGAGGGAATGGAATAAATCATTTTTCTTTCTCTGGACACAGTGGCATATATTTAAACAGATGTCTTGTTTTCTGTCTGAACTTCTTTCCACTGAAGGTCACACATAGCTGAGTTGATGTGGTATCAGTAGCAAGGTCCTACAGGTTTCTGACCTTTAGGTGACAACAGCAACTATTGGACTCCTTGAACCACTGTTAAGTCAAAAGATCATCAATATTTTCAGTTCTCTTATCCTTATAAATATGTGATATATACCTTATTTTCTGTAATAAACCCCTTTTTAACTTCACATAGATAGAGGTACTTCCTTTTATCTGTTTAACCCAGAAACAACACCATGTTGCTTCTTTAACATCCTGCTTTCAGCTCTAATTTTTCCTTAAATAGATGTTCCTGTCTTTGTGGGCCATTTTTCTTATATATACTCCTTGTTGTTAAAGGCAGTCTTGCCGATCCCATCTCATAGCATTCCTGCTTTGGGTTTCTAAAATGGGTTTGACACCAACAACTTTGTGGTTAGAAGTCACTTGCTATTCTACAGTGAAACCAGGACTTAAGTAATTCATTGACATTGGTTCCTAACCCATGTATAATGAGATAAGTTAAGTCATTGTGATTCACAAAGTTTTTATTAACTGCATTATCAAAAGTAGAACACCACAATGTTTTAATATTTGTTGATGTTGTTAAGTGCCATGTAGTCAGTTCTGACACATAATGACCCTGTATAGGGTTTCCAAGGAACAGCTGTTAGGTTTGACCCACCAACTTTATAGTTGGCAGTCCAGTGCTTATTCTAGAAGGCCACACCAGCATTCCTTTTTTAGCTTGTTGTTGTTGTTGCTAAATGGCATCTTTACAGCTCTGACTCATAGTGACTCTGTATAGGATTTCCAGGAACGGCTGGTGGGTTTGAACTGCCAACTTTGAAGTTTACTAACTGTGCTTATCTTATGGGGTCACACCAGTAGTCCTACTTTTGTTAGTTGTTGCTGAGTGCTGTTGAGTCAGTTCCAACTCATAGCCATCCTGTTTAGAGCTTCCAAGGAGCAGTTTTGGGTTTGAACTGCCAACATTATAGTCAACAGTCCAGTGCTTAACTTAAAGAACCATACCAGGACTCCTTTAGTTTGTTGTTGTTAAGTGCCGTCGAGTCGATTCTGACCCATAGTGACTCTTTATAGGGTTTCCAAGGAGCAGCTGGTGAGTTTAAATTGC
>NW_006408520.1:42632935-42641764 GCF_000296735.1 Chrysochloris asiatica | reverse complement strand
TTGTTGTTGTGAAGTGCTGTTGAGTCAGTTCTGACCCATAGCGACCCTGTATAGGGTTTCCAGTGAGTAGCTGGTAAGCTTGAACTGCTTACCTTGCAGTTCAAACGGTTTTGCAGTCTGATGCATTAACTCACAGTGCCACACCAGAAATTATTTGTGATGACTGGCATAATACTCTGTTGTGTTGTTGTTGTTGTGAAGTGCCATCAGATCGGTTCTAACCCACAGCGATCCTGTATAAGGTTTCCAAGGAGCGTTTGGTGAACTTGAGGCACTGACCTTAAAGTTCAAACTTACCTTGATGTCCAGCACATTAACCCACAGCACCACAATAGGACTCCTATAATTCTCTGTAGAGCACCTTTAGTCATTTAGGACTAGATGCAAGATAGGTTTAACCTGGTGTGCACACTGTATCCATTAAAGTTTAAGATGAATTTGACTTGAATTCCCAAATGAATCAGCCATACTAATAATTTGTCAATCAAATTACTTAAAGATCCTATGTAGAAACACAGATCTATATATATATTAAAAAAAAAAAAAGAAAAGAAAAGAAAGCAAATTCAGAACACATTTGACTACTTAAACTATTCTGGTATCTTCCAGTTTATTTAAACTGTTCTAGCATCTTCCAGTTTGTGTCTAGAAGTCTGTCAAATAGAAACTTAACTTGTTTAGAAAGTAAGTAGCTTACTGAATATAGGCACTCTAGCAGCTAAAGTTCTATCTATTCCATCCTTGACTCAGCTAAACCAATTATTGCTTATTTATCTAGGCATCATACCTACTCCTCACTTATTGACAATATCACTATCCAACATTTTGCATTAATAAAAATACTGAAAGAATCTACTATTCAACTATTCTGTGCATTAACAAAATAATGGGTATGGGATCAAGGGCTATGGAGTGACCCTACCTTGAGGAGGATCTCCATTGACTTCCAAGAAGCTAAGCCATGCTGCCCTCTGTCCTCTGCTCCCTCTTACCAGTGGGGACACTATATCTATCCACCCCACAGGACCAGCCACATACAAGATTCTGGCCTCCAGGTGAACATGCAGTCAGCACAGAGCCAACAGGCATCTGTTTTGAGTTCCCAGCTCCTACAAAGCCTGACACCGTCAAAAGTGCTGTGGAATTGAAAGGGAGAAAATAAATAGGTATCAGATAGGGTGTTTGTATGAAATGTGTGTGAGTTTAGAGACATCTCAAAGTGATATCGCTTTGGGCCTGAAGTCTTAGCCATGATGGGCCTGGAATGTAGCTGGACTATCAGATTTCTTGAGAAGCACCCATCCAAGGTAGTTCATTAGACCTGGAGGGCAGAGCAGGTTCCAGGATCATGAATACATGCCTTGTAGAGGTGGGAATCAAAACCTGAAGGCAGTTCTGGGAGGAAAGTTCTGGCCCAGCACATGAGTAAGGTGAAGTGATTAAACTGAGGGTCCTCCAGTCACAAAGCCTGACTTTCTTCAGTTTTGTCTCCCCAAGTCTACTTCTCCTTAAAAAAATTATTCATAACTGGACTTGTTATAGTGATGATCACATCAGTAAATGTTGGCTATTATTATTTCTATGATACTAATTTCTAAATAAGCAAAAAAAATCAGACAAGTGGATAGACTTGAAACAAAAAAATTCAATTTTCATATTATGCTGATTTTTGCTTATGACTTTATCTTTAAAACCTACTTATGTCTATTTGTTGTTGTTGTTAGGTACCATCAAGTTGGTACCAACCCAAAGCAATCTTATGCACAGCAGAACGAAACACTGCCTGATCCTGGGCTAACCTCACTACTGTTGCCACACTTTAGTTCATCGATGCTGACACTTGGCCAATCCATCTCATTGGGCATCTTCCTCTTTTTTTATGACCTTCCACTTTACCAAACATGAGCTCTTTCTCCAGCGACTGGTTCCTCCTGACCATATGTCCAAAGTATGAGAGATGAAGTTTGGCCATCTTGGCCTCCAAGGAGCATTCTGGCTGCACTTCTTCCAAAACAGATCTATTGGTTCTTTTGGCAGCCCATGGCACTTTCAATATTCTCCTCCAACACCATAACTCAAAAGTATCAATTCTTTTATGGTTTTCCTTATTCACTGTTCAGTTTTCATGTGCATATGAGGTTATTGAAAATACCATGGCTTTGGTCAGGCGCACCTTATTCCTCAAGCTGACGTCTTTGCTCTTCAACATTTTAAAAAGGTCTTGTGCAGCAGATTTGCGTAATGCAACATGTTGTTTGATTTCTTGACTACTGCTTCCATGAGTGTTGATAGTTGATCCAAGAATGAAGTCCTTGACAACTTCAATCTTTTCTCTGTCAATAAGAATACTGTTTATTGGTCCAGTGATGAGGCTTTTTGTTTTCTTTACATTGAGATGTAATCCATACTGAAGGCTGTGCTCTTTGATCTTCATCAGTAAATGTTTTAAGTCCTCTTCACTTTCAACAAACAAGGTTGTATCATCTGCATATCACAGGTTGTTAATAAGTCTTCCTCTAATCCTGATGCCACATTTTATTCCATATAACCCAGCTTCTTGGATTATTTGCTCAGCATACAGGTTGAATAAGTATGGTGAAAGAACACAACCTTGTTGCACACATTTATTCATTTTTAACCATTCAGTAGTTCCCATGTTCTGTTTGAACAACTGCTTCATGGTTCAGGTACAGATTCCTCATGAGCACAATTAAGGGTTCTGGAATACTCATACTTTGCAATAGTGTCCACAGCTTGTCATGATCCACACAATCGAAAGCCTTTGCATAGTCAATAAAGCACAGGTAAACATCTTTCTGATATTTTCTGCTTTCAGCCAAGATCCATAGGACATCCACAATGCTATCCCTCCTTCCACTGCCTCTTCTGAATCCTGCTTGAACCTCTGGAAGTTGTCTGTCAATGTACCCATTTCTGTATTATCTTTAGCAAAACTTTACTTGCAAGGGATATCAAAGAGATTGTCCAATGATTTCTGCATTCTGTTGGATCACCTCTCTTTGGAATGTGCACAAATATAGATCTCTTTCAATCAGTCAACCAGATAATTGTCTTCCATATTTCTTGGCATAGATGAGTGAGTGCCTCCTGTGCCACCTAACTTTCTTGAAAGATTTCAAGTTTTAGTCCATCATTTCCTGGTGTCTTGTTCTTTGCCAATTCCTTCAATGCATCTTGCACTTCTTCCTTCAGTATCATTGGCTCTTGATCATATGCTACCTCTTGAAACAGCTGAACATTAACCATTTCCTTCCATCTTCTCTTGATGCTTTCTGCATAATTCAATAATTTGCACTGATAATCTTTCAATAATGAAAGTTGAAGCTGAATTTTTTCTTCAGTTCCCCCAGCTTGAGAAATGTTGAGCGTGTTCTTCCTTTTTGGTTTTCTGATTCCAGATCTTTGCATATTTTGTTGTAATATTTGGCTTTGTTTTCTTGAGGTGATCTTTGAAATTTTCTGTTCAGCTCTTGGACCTTCTCATTTCTTCCATTTGCTTTAGCATCGCTACGCTGGACAGCAAGTTTCAGTGTCTCTTCTGACATCCATTTTGACCTTTTCCTTCTTTCTTGTCTTCTTAATGATTTTTACTTTCTTCATGTATGATGTTCTTGATGTCATCCCCCAACTCTTCTAGTCTTCCCTGTAGGTACATGGATATTTTCCTATCACAGACAGCATTTTGCCTCATGACTTACCTGGATATGTTCTTTTTGACATTGAATGCAACACCATTCCTCTTCAATTTGTCATTCCTGGCATAGTAAACCATGTGTTTGTCAGATTCAAAATGGCCAATACCAGTCCATTTCAGCTCACTAATGCCTAAGATATCAATGTTTATGCATTCCATTTCATTTTTGATAACTTGCAGTTTTCCCAGATTCATAGTTCATACATTCCCTGTTCCAATTTTCAGTGGCTGTTTACAGCTGTTTCTCTTCATTTTGAGTTGTGTCCCATCAGCAAACGAAGGTCCCACGAACTTTTCTCCCATAGGCTTTACTCTATTCACATCATCACGGTCAGCTCTATTTTAGTAGGCAGCTCTTCCCCAGTTGCATTTTGAGTGCCTTCCAATCTGAGAGGCTCATTTTCCAGCACTAAATCTGACAGTGTTTCTCTGCTATTCATAAGGTTTTCAGTGACTAAATATTCAGAAGTAGTTTGTCACTCTTTCTTCCTAGTCTGTCTTTGTCTGGAAGCTTATCTGAAACATGTCCACCATGGGTGACCCTGCTTGTATTTAAAATATCGATCACATCACGTTCAGAATCACAGAAACTCACAAGCCACCACAGTATGACAGACTGACAGATAAGTGATGAAGTGATGTCTATAAGTATGTAAATATACCTAATAATACTTGAACCCAAGCAGGTAAGCATCAGATAGCCACAAAATATAGAGATACCACAGATACAGGAAAACAGCAGTGAGAAGAGGATCTGAGTGCATAGTGGTTGAAAATAAAAACTACGAAATTCGTTCAGTGTTATCAATCATGTAGTAATAAAACTAATGATGCAAAATTGGAATAAGTTTTGTAATCAATATGAAGCTCTTATATATATCTTCACATCTGAAGCATTCATTCACAAATAAAATATTTGATGTGTACTCGAAATGGCAAAAGATATAAGATTGAAATCCTAATCCTAGTATTCTAAATGTCATTCTTAGCTACAACAGTTCTTTGAAGTACTCCTATGACCAAATGCCATTTAATTTGTTCTTGTTTCCCTAATAGAATTAACTAACCATTTGGTAAGTGCTTATGTGGATATCAACATTTGGGGGCAATAAGAAATAGAGGGTTGTGTTCAACAATATTTATAATGCCTGAAGGAGCTTGCAATCCATTGGAGAAGGCAAGTACACTAATTAAGTTAATACAAGGGGAATCTTTAACTACCTTCTTGTGAATTTAAGAGTAAAAGATGTTTCCACATGTGGACACAGAGAAGGGATCCATAGAGGAGGTAAAATTTGAGTTAGGTAGAGTTTGGAAAGGGAAAATAATAAAACAAAGTTTTATTGTGCATAGCCCTTTAACATCAAGCAATTTATTTCTCATAATTTCATAATAAACTGAAAGTGAGTTAAAAGTGATTTATTGTAGGAAAAAATATTTGGTTCATATACATGCATATACAAACTACTTTCTAAACTACTGAGGCAATCCATTAATGGGCTGTGAAATCATTCAGTAGGCCTCCATTAACATTAACAACAACAACAACAAAAAAGAATAATTGAACCATAGAGATGATTTAAAAAAAAATGATTAGACTGTACAAAAATTACATTGTCTGCATGTAATGTAAAAAAATCATGATTTTTTTTTTCATGTGTATGTGTGCATGCCTGCAAATATATACTAGTTACCATGCAAATTCTCTTGACTGTTGATTACATTCTAAATGTTTATACTGTGATCTATGTGTATTCTGGAAACAGTACATAAATCACAAATTTTACATAATACAGAATATTTCCATTAAGAAATCTCAGTAGTGAAATTTATTATCATTGCTTTGCACCTTTGTGCTGCTGCTGTCCTCCAGGTCATGTGGGTAAAATCACCTCTTATTTTTAAGCTTTGCCATCTTTCATGTCTGATGTGTAGTTTGAACTTAAAATGAGGATTGTTGAGTGAGTCATTATCTCAAGATTTGCCTTGATTTTCTTATTATTTTGTCTTTTCTCAATGCATTCAGTTGTTCTTGTTGTGGTTGTAGTTTTGTCCATCAATGTAATTGATAAAAAAGAAAACATGAGAAGGAGAAAAGACTAAATTTTCCCAAAACTGAAAAAATGAGAACTGGCATTGATTTTGAAATCTTTGTTCTCCAGGCTTATTTTTCCTCTATTTTGGCTACAATTTATAGATTTACATAATGTAATTTTGTTGTTATCAGAAAACATAAGAGTTAAGATATAAAAAGAACAGAAAAATTTCCACTTACTAAATGTGACTAGTGTCATCTAAACTTGTTGAAAATAGATTTTACTTAGCTTTTGACCTAGCAGTTTTCAGACAGATAGACAATTTTTGCATTAGATAATATTTGAAATATTTGATTATGATAACAGCAACTTATAAAAAGCCAAATTCTTTGGGAGAAAATAGGCATTTTCAGTAAGCTCATCTTTTTTCAAGGTGCTTCTCTATTGATTTTTTTAGGAATAGAGATAAAGGCAAAGGAAGCCCTGGAAAGTTTTTGAATTGAAACTGACTCCATTATCTCCTAATTCAAAGGCAAAAAAGCCTTATCATAGATGCAGATCTTAGGTCATAGACTTCTGTTATCTCATAGGACAGATATGGGGCTCACATTCTGAGCCCATGGGCTGGGCAATGTTTCTATATATCCATCAAGACAACTTGTATTCCTACTAATATTTATTTATATCCTAGGAAAACCTATATTTAGCATTATCTTTTTGGAAATGGTGAACGGTGAACAAAAGAATGTGTGCATCCAATAAAAATGTATCATTTGTAAGACATACCATTGGTTGAGGGACAACATAATGGTAAATAATAACAATAATATTTCAATACTTTTACTGACTTAAGAGAAATATCACATAATTGGGTAGGGGATATTCTTTTAGGCAGAAATTAATAAATACTGATTTCATCAATAATCTATTAACTTGATAAATATTTATTGGGAACTTATCATGTGTTAGACACTTTTTTAGAAGCTAACAGTATAGGAGAAAATCTTTGTTTTCCTTGAATTCAAGGAAGGCCTTTCCAGGAAAAGGCTATTTGATCAGAATGACCATCTAGATGAAGTTGGCTAATTGAAGGATCATAAGCTTCTCGGGGGAGTCTTGATGTGGCACTGTAGGTTAATGCACTGGACTACAAAGTCAGTTTGGACCACAAAGTCAGTGGTACAAAACCACCAATTGCTCTTCAGAAACCCTATAGAGAGTTGCTATGAGTTGGAACTGACTCTATGAATATTTAACAACAACAGTACTGTGTTTGAAGGAGTCCTGGTGTGACTCTGTAGGATAAGCACACAATGTTGGTATTTCAAACTCACCAGCTACTCCTTGGAAACTCTATACAGTCTCTCTATGAGTTGGGCCCAATTTGATGGCACTTAACAACAACAACAACAACAACAACGAAAATATGTGCTTGAGAGAAACTCTAGTGGTGCATTGGATAAAGCATTTGACTGTTAACCAAAAGATCAGTAATTCAAACCCATCAGCAGTTCCTAGGGAAAAAGATGAAGCACTTTGCTTTCATAAAGATTTACAATCTTAGAAACGCTAAGGTGCCTTGTAGCATAGCTATGATTTAGAATCTACTCAGAAGCAATGGGGTTGGTTTAGTTTATATGTATGAAGGAAATGGGTATGTACTCAGCTAATATAATAACTGAAGGTTCAAATTCACCCAGAAGAAAGACGGGCAACAGCCCTTTAAAGTCCTGTTAGTGCAATTCTGCTCTGACACAAATGATATCCCTATGAATCAGCATTGACTTCACAGCAATTAAGACTGCTGTGCGCATGAAGAGGCTGGTGGTGGTTATGTGCCGTGGATTTGGTTCCAACTCATAGCGACCCTGTACAGAGTTTCCAAGGCTGTAAATCTTTACAGTAGCAGAAAGCATCATTTTTCTCTCACAGAACAGCTGGTAGTTTTGAACTGCTGGCCTTGCAGTTTGCAGCCCGATTCGTAACCACTACGCTACCATAGTAAACATTATTCAAGTCTTAAACTGATTGAAAATATAAACTCAATAAAACTGCTTTTTTAGTTTTTTTCTTTCATTTTCTGTATTTTTGAATATATAGCCAGCCAAAAAACATTTCTGAACATTCAGAAAATCAGTAGCTCTCCAGTTTATAAGTCTATGACAACATCATGTTGTTTTTGTTGTTAAGTATCATATAGTCGATTCTGACCCATAGTGACCCTGCATAGGGTTTCCAAAGAGTAGCTGGTGAGCTTGAACCACTGATCTTGCAGTTCAAACCGACTTTGCAATCCAGCAACTTTAACCCACAGTACCACATCTCAGTAAATTTATTAACTTCTTTGAGATATAGCTAAATTGAACTTTTTGCTAAGACTAGCCATTAACTGATGAAATTTAATATTATTTTCAAATACTTCTTCCCCTATAAGATAAACACTGGACTGCTAACCACAAGGTCAGTAGTTCAAAGCAACTGATGTTCCTTGTAGTTGTTATTGTTAAGTGCTGTTGAGTTGGTCCCAACTCATAGCCACATTGCAAAAGGTTTCTGAGGAGTATCTGGTGAATTTGAACTGCCAAATTTGCAGTACACCTTGAAGTCCAGTGCTTATCTTACAGCACTACACCAAGACTGGAAACTCTATATACAGAGTTGCTGTGTATTGGAACTAACTTAATGGCACTTAACAACAACACTATTAAAAGGTATTGAAAAAAGGAAATGGCTTTTATATATTTAATACTTCTTTCTTAAAAATAGGCTCTGTTCTTTTCTCTCCACCCCTCTTTATGTATATATGCACATATATGCAAAGATAGATATAAAACTTGCCATATTCATGACAGAACACTCTGGTGTTCATAACTCTCAACATATTGTATTACTTTGAAACAAGATAAACATTATAAATATTTGACCAATTTATTTTAACAGAAATAGATTTAAAGACAACAACCTTTGAATAAAAAAGAGAAGAGTGAATTTGTGTTAATATATTCCTCTCTGACATATCTTTAAAAATGTTAATATGTGAATCAAATATTACTATTAACACAAACTTCAATGCATAGC
>NW_006408520.1:42609670-42632835 GCF_000296735.1 Chrysochloris asiatica | reverse complement strand
ATATATATTTAATGGCTGTGAGAAGAAAACTATGAAATTTTTTGGTAAAAATGTGTGTCTTCCCAATAGGAAGGTAAAACCAGTGCACCTCTTAAGGATAATTCAGAAGTGTGGAAAGAGACTTTATAGTTTAAAAATACAACCTTTAATATTGTTGGTTAAAATTACATTAGTTCCATCAATTTATGCTTTGTGATTTTACATATGGCTGGTTATGATTACTTACGTGTGGGTCATAAAAACCCAGTGTGTTTTCCAAGCAGTCAAATTGCCTGTCAGCTGCTGAAGGGGCAGAATTAATGAGAAACTTACTTTATAGTTTAAAGAATAGCAGCTGGGATCTGTTTTAACAAGTCCCGAGAAACATTCGTGGAGGGGAATTCTTTGTGGCTAGACTTACATCCAGTCTCGTCTCTAAAAGTTGTCCTCATGTGCTGAACAGTCTGACAAACAAACAAACAAACAAAAAAACAAGGATGTAAGAATAACTTCACACATCACTGATTCCTAGTAAAAGAACAGTGAACAATTTGCCCCTTAATTTTCACTACAGCACAGAGTGCCATGAGTTCACCAAAGTTTGTTTTCTTTGTCCTCCAAAAGCCTCATCTTTCTCCCACGGAACAGCTGGTAGTTTTGAACTGCTGACCTTGAGGTTAGCAGCCTGACTCATAACCAACCACTAAGGTACCAGAGCTCCTTAGGAGCCAGTGATGATAGAGCAATGAAAATCTTCCCTTCTATGCTGGAGACCCAAGGCTCTCTAGTAGCATAGCGATTATGAGTCCAGCTGCTAACTTCAAGGCCAGCAGTTTGCAACTACCAGAAGTTCCATGAGAGAAAGATGAAGCTTTCTGATCCCATAAATATTTACAGCCTCAGAAAGCCTGCATAGGGTCACTATGAGTCTGAATCAACTTCATGGCACACCACCACCACCATGCTGGAGACCCAGTTTCCATATGAGGTCAATACACCTCAAGAACATATGTTATGGTTGTCAAGAACATATACCACCCATCAAAAGGTGAGGGGTTTTGTGCTACTATGATGCTGAATAGGTTTTTGCAAAATTTCCAGACTAAGACAGATTTGGAAGAAAAGACTGGTGTTATCCTTCTGAAGAATCAGCCAATGAAAATAATATGGTTCACGATGGTATAATTCCAGAGTGCAAGAGAATGGGGTGAGGATTAATGATAACTAACAGCAAAAACAGAATCCTGGTGTGGCACTATAGGATCAGCACTGGACTTTGAACCACAAGGTGAGTTGTTGAAACCCACCAGCCACTCAGACACCCTATACAGGGTTATTGTGAGTCAGAACACACTCAATGGCACTTTACAACAACAATAAGAACAAGAAAAACAGCATACAGATTGACCACATTGAACTTTTATTTGACCATGCGCTTTACCAATGGAATATGAGGAGGAGGAAATGTGTGCCACTTCCAGGTCAGAATTATCTTAATCAGTCTTTTATATGAATGAGCAACACTCAGAGTAATTGGAAGAGGACCAAACAATAAGCTACAAGGATCCCAGACCTCTGTATTACTATCATGTGCCAACTATCCATTCAGTGCTGAAAGTTCTGATGACTGGCAGTATACTGTCAGTCCATGCCAACACTAAATATGTTGTTGTTGTTGTTGTTAAGTGCCATCGAGTCAGTTCCGACCCATAGCGACCTTGAATAGGGTTTCCGAGGCTGTAAATCTTTACGGGAGCAGATCACCTCATCTTTCTCCAGCGGAGCAGCTGGTAGTTTCGAACTGCTGACCTTCCGGTTCACAGCCCGATTCGTAACCACTACGCTACTAAATGAGGGAAAACATTTTATTGTATTAAGTCATTGATACTTTCAAGTTTACTGCTATGGGAAATAGCCTATCCAGAATAATATGTCACATAAGATGATAATTATTTAATTAGGAATGGTTGTGGTTGTTGGTTTTTATGTGCCGTAGAGTCAGTTTTGACTCATAGCAACCCTGTATAGGGTTTTTGAGGCTGTAAACTTTTTCTGGAGCAGAAAGTCTCATCTTTCTCCCATGGAATCACTGGTAGTTTTGAACTGCTGACCTTGAGATTAACAGCCTGACTGGTAACCATTATGCCACCAGAGCACCTAATAATCTAATACAGTGATCTCCCAAAGATTGAATAGAGAAAGCAAACAACCAAAAAAAACCAAGGTGTTTTTTTTTTTTTTTTTATTTCATATATTTTTAATTAGAAAGGGATAAAATATACGCCTCATTAGTTGTCCATAAATAACAAATTAATTAATTAACTATGATTGGGTGACATTTTTAAAAGATAAATACTAGGGCATTATTAAAACCTTTAAAGATTATCACTACCACTGGTTTAAGATTCACCTCTAGGTATGATATTAGAAAAAATTTTCATGCAAATTTGAAAAATGAAGCATTTCAACAACATTTGCCAAATCATCAATGCTAGTGATTATCCATCTATTTCTGTAATTTTGGATAGTACAAAGGAGAGTAAGTTGAAACACATTGCTACTAAGGTTTTAGTTCACATATGCATAGATATATTTCAAACATGACATATTTAATCATATAATGTGCAATCAGTAGATAACTGTAGACAAGTTCTCTCAATAATATACTTGTCTTAGTGTATCTGAGTCGGTTTTTAATCTGAACAGTGCCTTCTAAGGATACTTGCTGGGCCAGTTAAATTTAAAACATAGAGATTAGCTCAGAAATGTATGGTAGCTGATTTTGGTTTTGTTTCTTAATTATTTCAAATTAATAATTTGGATAGCAGGATATCACAGAGGCTGATTTACTATGAATAATTTTTAAGGAAATTTAAAAATGCATTGGTGAGAAAAAGTCAGGGAAGTTGCACTAAGGGATTTTTTCTTTTTTTCCAATCACCAAGACAAGAAGGCTCCTGCTGATTCTTCAAGGGTAGCAAAAGGCTATTATATGAGAATTTCACTGGGAAACCTTACTTACTCCATCTACCCTCTAGTCATTTTCTTGTCACTTCAAATTTCTTTTTGTTCTCCAAACTTAAAGAATATTGGAAAAGAAAAATATTTGAGTTCATTAAGGATTTATGCCAAAGCTGCCATTTTGACATGATGTAAATTGAAGAGCACCTCATTCTTTAAGAAATGGTTGTTTTTGTAGTTGTTAGATGCTTTCAAGTTGGTTCAGAATCATAGCAACTCTATGCACAGAATGAAACACTGCCTGATGCGGTGCCATCCTCACAATTGTTGTTATGTTATGTTTGAACATAGTTGAAGATTTTGTGTATCTCCATCTCATCGGGAGTATTTCTCTTTGTCTTTGTCCCTCTACTTTGTCAAACATTTTGTCAAATTCCAGAAAATAGTCCATCCTGATAATATGTTTAAAAGATGAGAGACAATGTCTTGCCAACTTCATGTGTAAGGTATATTCTGGATGCACTTCTTCCAAGATAGATTTGTTCTTTTGACAGTCCATGGCAGTTTCAGTATTCTTCACCAACACCACACTTCAAATCCATTGATTCTTCTAGAGGCTTCGTTTTTCATTGTCCTGCTTTCACATATATATTGAAGTGATTAAAAATACCTTGACATGTTAAACTCACCTTAGTCCTCAAAGACATCTTTGCTCTCTAACACTTTAAAGAAGTCTTTTGCAGCAGATTTGCCTAATGCAATACATCATTTGATTTATTGATAGCTGCTTCCATGAGTGTTAATTGTGAATACAAGTAAAATGAAATATTTGACAACTTCAACATTTTCTGCAGTTATAATGATATTATTTGTTGCTCCAGTTAGGATGTTCATTTTCTTTACCTTAAGGAGCAATCCATATTGAAGACTTTAGTATTTTATCTTCTTTAGTAAGGACTGCAAGTTTCCTTTGTTTCCCACTTGCAAAGTTGTATCATCTGCCTATTACGGTTGTTCTTTGTCCAGTCCTGATGCTGTGTTCTTCTTTATTTAATCCAGTTTCTTGGATTATTTACTAAGCATACAAACTGAATACATATGGTGAAATGACACACACCTTTTCTGATTTTAAACCATTCAGCATTCCCTTGTTCTGTTCTAGTCACTGTCTCTTGGACTATGTATGGGGCCTTCATGAGCTCATTTAAGTGATCTAGAATTCCCATTGCTCTCAATGTTATATATAATTTGTAATGATCCACACAGTCAAATGCCTTTGCATAGTCAATAAAGCACAAGTTAATGTATTTCTTATATTTTTTATTTTCAGTAAAGATCCCTCTTTTATCAGCAATGATACTCTTTGTTCCAAGTTCATTTCTGAATCCGGTTTGTCTCTTTCTACTACTCCACATAAACATATTTTTTCATATACTTTATAATACATTCTTCATTTGAACTGAGCACTAGCATCATAAAAACAGGTATCTGAATATTTCCTTCTGTTATTAAATATAAATATTTATTTAGGGACAGTTATTTTCAGAATCATAATTATTTGACAGTTTCATTTTTCCCTATAAAATACCATTATATCTGCAATGTTTATATGCAAAGTAAGACTCCTATGTTGCCACTTTAATTGGATTTTGACTGAGATAACTATGGGTTCACATACAATTGTGGAATAATACAGAAATACAAAAAGATTCAGTCTACCTTTTACTCAGTCTCTCCATATGATAATATTTTGCAAAACTAAAATATATTACATTAAGCATAGATACATTGATATACAATCCACCAGTCTTAATCAGATGTTTTCCAGTTTCACTTACACTTATATATGAATGTGCATGTGTATGTTTATCTGTATATTTACTTCTATATAATTTATCAGTCATGTAGTTTGTAGATCTACATATTAATCATCACACTCAATATGCTGAACAATTCAATCATTGCAAGGATCTCTCATGTTGAATTTTCATAAACACAGCTATCTTCCAACCACCTCAAATGTAACTTCTCATAGACACTGATATCTTCTCAGTTTCCAAATATTCAAACTGAGTTAAACAAAATTATTTTAGTGACTCTCTACCATTCAGTATAATTCTCTGTTTTTTTTTTTTTTATTATTATTTCATTCTATTTTATTGCTGAGTAGTATTCCATGATATTTTGTTTCAACATTCATCTTTTGAAGGACAGCTGCATCACTTCCAGTTTTGCCTATTCTGAGTAAAATTTATGAACAATTTGTATACAGGCTTTTATGTAAACATAGGTTTTATTTCTCTGGAATAAATATACTTCATTATAATTGCTGTGCCATATGAAAATAGAATGTTTAGTGTTTTTAAAAAAAGTGTAAAATAATTTTTCAGAGTGGCTATACTACTGAAATATATGAATGATCAGTTTCTCTGCATCCTCACTAAATTAGTTAGTTTCACTACTTTTTAGGGTTTTGTGATTTTAATATATATTTCATGATAACAAATGTTATTGAACATATTTTATATCACCTGACTATTCCTTTTGGTAAAGTATATATTTAGGCTTTTTTAAAATTGTTTATTTTTCATAATTTAATAATTTGTTTTGTATTTAATTTGTTTTATTGAGATTGGAGAGTTCTTTATATAATCTAGATATCATTCCTTTGTAAAATTCCTGGTTTGCAATTTTTCTCTCAATTTGTTAGTAAACAGAAAGAAAATAAAATAAAAGATATTTTTCTAGCTCTTAAAATTAAGTTGTTGTTGTTGTGTGCTAATGAGTTGGTTCCAGCTCGTAGCTATCCTGTATAGGGTTTCTGTGGAGTAGCTAGTTAACTTAAACTGCTTGCCTGTGGTTAGCAGTCCAGTGCTTATCCTACAGCATCACACCAGGACTCTAAAATTATAGTTAAGAAACAAAAAATGATTGAATTTTGATGTACAGCAAAAAATTGTAAATAAATAATGATTTAAAATGAATGTGGTTATGGGAAAAGTTGTCAATGCCATTTATGTATGTCAACAAAAGTATTAAAATATAAGAAAATCCATGACCTTAATTACTACTTTTCTATTTTACAAAGGTACTTTTTATTGGTAACCAATATTAAAAATAAAAACATATTTTAATAACAATATATTTTATAAGGTATCTGATATTTTTCTCTGAAAATATTTTTGTTTTTGTTTTTACTTCATTTTATAGTCAGGAATGCCTTAGAATGAAGAAAATTCAGTATATTTTATGGCGGTTTATATGTTGGCCTAAGCACTCTCGAATTCATTTGTTATATTGCACTTAGTAATTTGACATCACTTTAATGCTAAACTAAGAAATGTATAAATATTTTATGGGCCACTCACTCAGCAAGAAATTAAAAGAAGCATAAAATATACTAAGCATCTAATGAATGTAACCACAGTTTCAAATAAAATAAGAGATTTTATTTGATGATAAAAGAGCATATTGAAGAAGATGTAATGATTGAATACCATTTAGTAAGTGAGAAGATTTATTGTAACTGTAAGTACTACATCAGGCCAATTTGCGGCAAAATAATGTTTAAAATATTCAAAAGCAAAGATGTCACTTTGAGGACTAAAATGCACTGTGGTACTTTCAATCCCCTCATATTTATGCAAAAGTTGAAAAATGAATAAGGAAGACTAGGAAGAATAGATGCCTTTGAATAATAGTGTTAATGAAGAATATCCCATTAACTGCAAGAAGAATGAACAAATCTCTCTTGGAAGAAGTATAGCGAGATTGCTGTTGAGTACTTTCAGGTACTTTGGACATGTTATCTGAAGTGATCAGTCCCTAAGAAGAACATCATGCTTGACAAAGTAGAGGGTTAGAGAAAAAAGAGAAAGCTCCTCAATGGTATGGCTTGATAACAATGGCTGCAACAATGGGCTAAAACATAGCAGCAATTGTGAGGATAGCAAAGGACCACATAGTGTTTCATTCTAGTGTACATGAGTACCTATGGGTCAGAACAACAACAATAAATCTTTAGAGAACCAGATCACAAGGTTTTCTTCTGCTGGGGAGAAACAAATTATCAACCTTAGAGTTAGGAGTCAAGCCAACTTTGCAGTCCAGTGCATTACCCTTCAGTTCACATCAGGACTTAGGCACATCTTGGTCCTCAAAGTGACATATATGCTCTTTAAATAGGTCTTTTGCAGATTTGCCTATTGCAATACATCCTTTGATTTCTTGACTGCTGCTTCCATGAGTGTTGATTGTGTATCCAAGTAAAATGAAATCTTTAAAACCTTCAATTTTTTCCATTTATCATGCTGTTATTTACTCATCCAGTTGTGAGAATTTTCATTTTCTTTATTTTGACAAGTAAGCCATAGTCATGCCTATAGTGTCTGATCTTATTCAGTAAGCACTTGAAGTCTTCTTCACTTCCATGAAGCAAGGTTATATCATCTGCATATTGAAGGCTGTTATGAGTCTTCTTCCATTCCTGATACCACATTTTGTTTCGTATAAACTAGGAGCTCTGGTAGCATAGTGGTTACGAATCGGGCTGTGAACCTTAAGGTCAGTGGTTCGAAACTACCAGCCGCTCCGCGGGAGAAAGATGAGGCTTTCTACTCCCGTAAAGATTTACATCCTCGGAAACTCTGTACAGGGTCGCTATGGGTCAGAACCGACTCGATGGCACTTAACAACAACAACAACAACAGTGTCTTGCATTATTTGCTTAGCATAAAGATTAAATAAATGTGGTTAAAGAATACAACCCTGACACACTCATTTCCTAATTTTAAACAATTCAGTATATCCTTAATCTGTTCTAATAACTCACTCTTAGTATATGAGCAAAATTAAGTGTTTTGGAATGTCCATTCTTCTCAATGTTATCCATAGTTTGTTATGATCCATAGAGTCTAATGCATTTTCCGAGTCAATAAAGCACAAGTAAGAATATTTCTGGTATTGTCTGCTTTCAGACTAGATGGATCTGACATCAATGATATTCCTAATTTCTCATCCTCTTCTGATTCCAGCTTGGATTTCTGCAGCTCCCTGTCAATGCACTGCTACAACTTTACTTTGAAGTTGCAAGTGCTACTTTAATAACTTCAGTAAAAATTTACTTGTATGTGATATTAATGGTGTTGTTCACTGATTTTTGCATTCCATTTGGTCACCGATCTTTGGAACAGACACAAATATTGATCTCTTCCTATCAGTTGACTAGGTAGATTTCTTCCACATTTCTTAGCATAGACAAGCAAGCACTTCATTTGCTGTATCAGTTTGTTGAAATATTTCAATTTGTATTCTATCAATTGTATTGCACAAGTACCTTCAGTGCAATTTAGACTTCTTCCAATACCATCAGTTCATGATCATATGCTCTACCTATTGAAATTACTGAGCATCAACGCATTTTTTTTCCATACATAGACTCTTTTCTTTACATCTTCTTTTGATGTTTCCTGCTATAGTCAATATTTTGCATGCAAAATATTTCAATATTGCTATCCAAGAAAGCCTGGTGTGGCACTGGAACACAAGCTTGGTGGTTCAAACCCATCAGCTGCTCCTTGGAAACACAATGCAGGATCACTATAAGTCAGAACTGACTCTGCAGTACATAACAACACCACCATCAAAGGTGTGAATTTTTTTTTTTTTTTTCAGTTCTTTAAGCTTGAGAAATGTTGACCATATAACTCCCTTTTGATTTTCATTATAATACTCTGTCTTCTCGAACTACCCTTTGGAATTTTCTGTTTAACTCTTTTACTTCATTATTTCTGTCAGTATCTTTAGGATCTCTACAATCAACAGCAAGTTTTAGAGTCTCTTCGGACATTCAGTTTGGCCTTTTCTTTATTACCTATCTTTTTAATGATATTTTGCTTTCATTATGTATGATGGCATTGATGTCTTCCCACAACTCTTCTTATCTTTGGTCATTAGTGTATAATGCATAAATCTGTTCTTTATATGATCCCTAAATTTAGGTAGTATATACTCAATGTCATATTTTGCCTTTCATATACTTGTTTTAAATTTCTTCTGCTTTGGCCTGAACTTGCATATAAGCAACTGATGTTCTATTCCACATTCTGCTCCTGGCCTTGTTTTGGTCCATGATATTGAGCTTTTCCATCACCTATTCCCACAGATGCAGTCAATCTGATTCCTGTGTATTCTATATGAGGTTCACATGTATAGTAATTTTTATGTTGTTGAACAAAGTTGTTTGCACTGAATAAATAATTGGTCTTGAAAAATTATATCATGTTATTCCCAGTGTTGTCTCTATCTCTATGACCATATTTTGCAGCTAAAATTCCTTCCTCTTGGTTTGCAACTTTCACATTCCAATCAATAGTAATTATCAATGTATTTTATTGCATATTTAATCAATTTCTGACTAAAGAAGTTGATAGAATTCTTCAGTTTCATCATCATCGATTTCAGGCCTTGGTGTGTTCATTTGAAAATAGTGATTAACTAGTCTTTTTTTCTAGATATATTTATATCACCCTAACACAGACAGCATTGTCCTTCAAGATAGAGCTTGAGATTGATTTTGAAGATGAATGTGACACCATTCTTCAATTTGTCATTTTCAGCATAATAAACTATATGATTGTCTCTTTCTAAATGGCCAATACCTGTCCATTTCAGCTTGCTAATGATTTGTTGATGTTATTGTTGCTAAGTGACATTTAGTTGGTTCTAACCCATAGTGACTCTGTATAAGGTTTCTGAGGAGCAACTTGGTGAGTTTAAAACACCAACTTTGTAATTCAAACTGACCTTGTGGTCAGTTTATGCTCATTCTATAGTGCCACACCAAGAGGCTACTATTAGGTATACATTCAATTACAGTTGTAATGACTTGCAAATTTCCTAGATTCATACTTTATACAATATATATTTGCTTTTTTGCAACTGTTTCTTCTCATTTTGAGTTGTTCCTCTTCAGCAAATGAAGGTCCCCAAAGCTTTGCTCCTCCATGTTATTAAGTTCAGCTCTACTTTGAAGAATCAATCAGTTCTTCTCCACTGGTATCTTAAGTGCCTTCGAATCTGAGCAGCTTATCTTCTTGCACTATACCTGATAATGTTCCACTGCTATTCATAAGGTTTTCAATGGCTATCTATTCAGAAATGGTCCACCTAGCTTTCTTCCTACTCTGTCTTAGTCTGGAGGTATTACTGAAACCTCTCTAACATAGATGACCCTGCTGGTATTTAAAATACTAGTGGCAAAGCTTATGGTATCACAGCAGCACACAAGTCAGCAAAGTACAACAAAATGACAGAGGTGTGGTGGTAAATTATCTCACTAAACCCCATAATAATTAATATTGTCTGTTAATTTTGGTTGTCCATTGCAATAAATTTTTAGACCCAGTAGAGAAGTAAAAGTTTTGTGAGAGAACTGGTTGTTGGCCAAATAGGGTAAAGAAGGTTGGAGGGTAGAGGAATGTCTGACCTCCTCCACCTAGGTGTCAACCTTAGACCAATAAGGGTAATTCTCCTTCACCCTTCTTATTAAGTTAAACATGGTCCCCAACTATGAGTATTCAGAAATGGCATTTATTAATGAGGCTGAATATGAGTTGGATCTTCATATATACATTTATAGCAAGATGAATTAGTCATTAAAGTATTTACAGAAAAAGTAGGAAGTGAGCTAGAGCCTACAAAAATAGAGAAAGAGATAAGAATAGATGGGCAGGAAAAATAATGAAAGTTTTTTTATATGAAAGCAGTACAAGGACATCACAAAGCCTGGCAATAATGAATGGACTGAAATCCTATAAGCGAGTAGAAAAAAATGGAAATGTTAAGGTGAGCCAGAGGATGCAGGGCCTCTACTGCCAGACAATGGACTTTGAATGAAAAGGGTAATAAGTAAGTCCCTGAAAATACTAGAATGAAATAAATGTAATATTTGGCAGTAGATAAATGCAACATTTGATTTCCCTCTGTTGTTGATATAAATTCCAACTCATATCAACCCTGTAGGACAGAGTAGAAGAGCTTCATAGGGTTTCTGAGATTGTAAGTCTTTATAGAAGCAGATTGCCTTATCTTTTTCCTAAGGAACTTATGATGAATCTGAACTATCCACCTTTCAGTTAGCAGCCCAGTACTAAACCCACTGTGCCACCACGACTCCTTATAATTGACTTAGGAATGAGTAATTTAAATGAATCTTCAGAATACTAGAAGCTTAAGTCCAAAGTAAAATATAAATAAAGAAAGTTTATCCCTTAGCAAAAAATGAGATGGCTTTAAATAGCCAACAGCTTAGCATCCAGAATCTCAAATAGTGATTGCCTGATTAAATGTTGTACATTTTATCTCAATATTTATCACTCTATTTAGTTTGTAAGACCTAGATCTTTAACAGCAGAGTTAGATTTACAGAAAATCAACTTTTAAAAAAAGAAAAGTTGGATATCACAGTAGACTCTGCAAGGACATACCATTATAGTATAAGTATTTTGATGGAAAATGGAAAGGAAAATCCTCTGAAATATGTTTATCAGCAAATGACCTGATCAGCTATGATCCATCACAGGCAGATCATGGCTCTGTAAATCAGTGCATTCCAGGAAGCAAGTTTAAATGGATTTGAGATTACTGACACTTTTTATTAAAGTTCCCTCATAACTCAGGGAAGAAAAATATAATGCTCAAAATGCTGCACCTTTTAAAACGTCATAGGTTATCTTATTTAAAACAGAAAACTTTCTTATTTTAGGTTCCTGTATAAACAGTTTAAGCCACTAAGGTTTAAAGCAGAGCTGACCATTTTTAAAGCCTTGTTTTGAGGTTGTATGCCATTTTTAGAGTACTGAAGGCTTACTATCCTGTACTTGATCAGTTCACTTGATAGTCTCCTCAGCTACCTGACAGAATGATATAATATACCATCTAAAGACAAGAAGGAGTCAATGAGAACTGCAGCCCCAAGCACACAAAATATATTTAGGGTGCTCTTACTTCAGTAATGGAAAATTGACATTTGTTTTTACAGTCATCAGCTTGGAAGCCTTTGTCTTTTAGCAAAGCATTTTAAGAATGATCCCTGCCTTGGAGAGACACCCTTATGGAGTCAGATGTGCTAATTTGCAAATCAGAGTTGACCTTAGTTCTTTGAATAACCTTAAAACTGAATCTTGAATGTGTTGTTTTCAGTTGTACTAATTAGTTTTACATGCTTGAACAGTATATGCAAATTTATGTAAATCAACTTCCTTTTTTTATGTTAAGTTATATAAATATGTGTGCCCTAGTTTCTTTGAATAGTTTCAAGATCCTTAATTTTTATAAGTTCTTTACCTTTAGTCTCCCAAGAGTAATAAAAAAGAATCACCTTTAATACTCAGTTGTTGTTAAGAGCTGTTGAGTCAGTTCCGACTCATAGAGATCTTGTATAGGGTTTCCAAGAAGCGACTGGTAAATTTGAACCACTGAGCTTGTGGTTCAAACTGACTTTGCAGTCCATTGCTTTATTCCACATTGACACAACAGGACTCCCTTAATACTCAGGTTTTGTTGTTGTTGTTGTTAAGTATCATCCAGTCTGTTCCGATGCATAGTGACCCTATATAGGGTTTCCAAGGAGCAGCTGGTGAACTTGAACCATCAACCTTGTAATTCAAACAACTTTGTAGTCCAGTGCATTAATCCACAGTGCCACAATAGGATTCCTTAATACTCAGCTCTTGTTGTTAAGTGCCATAGAGTTGATTCCGACCCTTAGTGACCCTATATATCATTTCCAAAAAGCAGCTGGTGAGCTTGAACTGCCAACTTTGAAGTCCAAACAGCTTTGCAGTCTGGCGCATTAAATCCACAGTACTACATTAGGATTCTTAATACTCAGTAGGCCTATAATACTCAGCAGCCCTATAAAAATAAGTTCTAGTTTTATGCTACATTTAATGTATGCTGTTTTTATTTAATTTTTTTCTATACTTCTTGGAGTTCTGGTGTGGCACCTTAGAATAAGCATTCAATCTCAAAGTCTGTTTGAAGTTCTAGGTCAGTGGTTCAAAGTCACTAGCTGCTCCTTGGAAAACCTATAAAGGGTTGCTACGAGTTGTAACCAACTCATCTTCACTTAACAACAACCGCATACCCTTTTTTATAGTCTTGGTGTGGTGCTGCAAGATAATGCAGTGGACCATGAGGCATGTTTGAACTGCAAGGTTGGCAATTCAAACCCATCAGTCGCTCCTCAGAAACCCTATATAGGGTCACTATGAATCAGAACTGACTTAATGGCACTTAACAACAACAACATACCCATTCTTGGAGTCCTGGGTTGGTTCTGTAGGATAAGCACTAGTTCAAACTGCCAGCTGCTCATTGGAAACCCTATGTTGTCATTGTTAAGTACTGTTAAAGTGGTTCCAACTCTTAAACTCGTACTGGTTTTTTGAGGAGCAAATAATGGGTTTGAACTGCTGACCTTAAAGAGTTAGCAGTCCAGTGCTTATCCTACAGCACCACACCAGTACTCTCAGAAACTCTAGAGGGTTGTTATGAGTCAGTACTAAATCTATATGCATAACAACAACAGCATATCCTTTCTTGCTGGATTTTTGATACACAAGGTAAAGATAGCAGAGTTCCACTTAATATCAAAAAGTGCACACTTACTATTTTCTTATCATCTGGGACCACCAAGTATCTTTTTTTGTTAACCATTTTCTTGAGCCCAAACAACTTTTCTTTGCATTACATAAAGTATATTTAAGTGAGTAACAGAAATGGGCTTAGTGAAAGGGTAACTCACTAGGCAAATCTTTATTTACCTAACTCAAAATCAGTGTGTGTGTGTGTGTGTGTGTGTGTGTGTGTGTGTGTGTGTGCATAGTGGGGGAGACTGGGGAGAGAAAGGGTGTATCTGAAAGGGAGTCCCTGGTTGGGTGTAGTACTTTCTTTCATTGTGCCTGTGTTCATCAAGAATCAGATGCCCACTGAATGGGTGTAGTACTTTATTTCATTGTGAATGGATTCACCAAGTATCAGGGGCCCACTCATTGACAGCTAACCACAACAACCTGAATGGTGTGAACAGTTAAGGTACCTGGCTGATAAGTGAAAGGCTTGATTCCTGGGTCTGGTGTGGCTCTGTAAGCTAATGTGCTGGACTGCAAGGTTTGTTTGAACTGCGAGGTTGGTGGTTCAACCTTACCAGCCGCTCCTAGGAAAACCTGTACAGGGTTGCTATGAATGTGAACTGACTTGATAACACTTAACTACAGCAACACAGGTATCTTGGAAGTTCTGCCAATCTACTTTCAGAGAATAAGCCTTTGAACAGGCAATGGAGTATAACTGTCTTCTGGCACATATGGATTTACCATGGATATAACAACTTGATGGCAACTGGTTTTACTGGTTAACATTTGAAAGAGTGGATCATGGTGGTTTGGTGGTAGAATACTAACCCTCCAAGGTCAGCAGTTAAAACTCACCAGTTTCTCTTAGGAAACCGTACATAGGATCACTATGGGTCAGAGCCAACTTGAATGCACTTAACAAGAACAATAGCAACAATATAAGATAATACTGCAATTCATTCATAGCCACCACCTATTTGGCAATGGAGGTTGGTGTACTGGTAAGATCCTGGAAAGGTTTTAGTAAATACTCCAGAATAAGTCTAACCAAGAAGAAAGGCCTGGCAATCTAATTTTTAAATAAACCAATGAAATGTTATAGATCATAGTGGTCTATTCTGAAACCCAGAATGATGATGTCATAGGACTGGGCAGTGTTTATTTCTGATATGCATGAGGTCACTATGAGTTGGGGACCAATTTAACTGCAGTTAACAACAATATAGGCATGCCTCAAAAGCAGTGTGTGTTTAGAGCTAGATCACTACAATAAAGTCTATATCACAATGATGTGAGCCACATGGATGTTTTCTTTCCAGGTATATGTAATCAACACTCATTAAAGCAGCAGTCAAAAAATCATATGGTGTATTGCATTAGGTAAATCTGTTGCACAAAACCTCTGTATTGTGTGCTCAGAGGATTCACTCTCAGTTTGAGAACTATAGTGCTCCTAACCCAAGCCATGATAGTTTCACTCACCGCCTATACATGTGAAAGGAAAACAGTAGAATAATTGATGCATTTGAATTATTGTTGGAGAAAAATATTACAAGTACCATGTACATCTAGAAGAACAAATATGTCTGGGGAGAAGTGTAGCTAGAATGCTCCTTAAAAGACAGGAAAGTGAGACTTTGGCCCTCATACTTTGGACATGCTATCAAGAGGGAACAATCCTTGGAGAAGGACAATACGCTTGGTATAGTTGAGGGTATGTAAAAAAAGAGGAAGACCCTCAAGGAGGTGTACTGACACAGTGACAGCAGCAATGAAAACAAAAGTAACAGCAATGGTGAGGAAGACTAAGAACAGGGTAATGTTGGGTTCTGTTATGCATGGGTCACAATGAGTTGGAATCAGTTCAATGGTACATGACAACAGGAACAACACTACAATTCTAGTATGAAAATTCTTGTGAATATTTCTATGTGCATATTTTTGAGTTTATCTCTAGAATAAATATGAAGATTTTGAATTATTAGATATTTTTTTAAATAAAGTGCATTTTCTTCAAATAATTACTTTTAATTCCAAAGCAGATAGCATTGACAGAAAAACATTAAAAAACAATATTACTGTCAAATTCTACAGCAGAAAAGCACATATTTGTGGGTAGATTTTGAAGTAATCAAGGAAGTGGAAAAGCCATATAGAAAAAACAGTGTTTAAATATATATTTAGTCTTTATATATAACAATATCTACCACTAGTCCATACATTTGTTATACTATATATAGGGTCTTGCATGTTGAGATGATGCTGGAAAGTATACAATCGCCATTTTAAATACCAGCAGGGTCAACCATGGTGGACAGATTTCCACTGAGTTCCCAGACTAAGACAGACTAGAAGGAGAGGCAGACTACTTCTGAATACTTGGTGATTGTTGTGTGCCATAGAGATTCCGACTCACAGAGACCCTGTACAGAGTTTCTGAGGCTGTACATCTTTACAGGAGCAGAAAGTCTCATCTTTTTTCCATGGAACAGCTGGTAGTTTCAAACTGCTGACCTTGCAGTTCACAGCTCAATTCATAACCACTACGTTCGACACTGAAAAGCTTATGAATAGCAGTTGAATACTGTTAGATAGAACCAGAATATTGAATATTGAAACATTATGAATAGCATCAGAATATTGTCAGTGATAGTGACAGAAAATGAGCCCCTCAGATTGGAAGGCACTCCAAATATGATGGGAGATAAACATTCATTAAAAATCTGAACATAGAATTACGAAGTATTCTAGGAAATTGTAAATTGTAAAAATTTAAATAGACTTCATAAAGATAAATGTACTAGGCAATAGTGAGCTAAAATGGATAGATTGCCATTGTGAATCTGACAATCATATGGTTTACAATGGCTGGAATGACATGTTGAAGAGACATGGCACTGAAATCATCATAAAAAAGACCATTTCAAGATCTATCTCAGAAAATTTCAAAGAACTTAAAATCATATATTATAATGAAATGTGCAAAGACCTGGAGTAAGGAAACCAAAAGGGAAAAGGATGCTCTGCATTTCTCAAGATGAGGGAAATGAAGGAAAAAATTCAAGACTTGATTTAAAATATTGAAGAATTCTATGGGGAAAAAATATTGATTGATGCAGAAAGCATTCAAAGAAGATAGAAAGAATACACAGAATCACTATATAAAAAAGAAATGGTCAAAGTTCATACTTTTAAAGAGGAAGCATATGATCAAGAGTCAATGGTACTGAAGGAAGAAGTCCAAGGTGTACTGTAGTCATTGAAAAAGAACAAGGCTTCAGGAATTGATGGAACACAAATTTAAATCTTTCAACAAACTGATTCAACACTCATTAATCTATGAAAAGAAATTTGGAAGAAAGCTACCTGGCCAAATGAATGAAAGAGGTCCATATTTGTGCTATTTCCAAAGAGAGGTGGAAAAAAGGAATACAGAAATCATGGGACTATATTATTAGTATCGCATGCAAGTAAAGATAGTTCAAAAATAGCTACAAACGTACATTGACAGGGAATTGCCAGAGGTGCAAGTCATATTCAGAGGAGGATGTCAGGTGAGGAATATCCCTGATGACATCAAATGGATTTTGACTGAAAGCAGTGAATATGAGACAGATGTTCACTTGTGCTTTATAGACTATGCAAATAATTTCAATTATGTGGATCATGGCAAGCTATGGATGACATTTCAAAGAATGGGTATTCCAGAACACTTAACTGTGTTCATGAGAAACCAATATGTAGATTAAGAAGCAGTTATTGGAACAGAACAAGAGGACACTGAATGGTTTAAAATCAGGAAAGATGTGCTCCAGGGTTGTACTTTTCACCATACTTATTCAATCTATTTGCTGAGCAAATAATCTGAGAATGTGGATTATAAAATTAGAGAAAGATTCATTACTAATCTGTGATATGCTGATGATAAAACCTTGCTTGTTGAAAGTGAAGAGGATTTAAAATACATACTGATGAATATCAAAGACTTCAGGCTTCTCTCTGGGTTGCACCTCAATGTAAAGTAGACAGAAATCCTCACTATCTGACCAAAAACCAACATCATGATTGAGGGAGAAAACATTAATGTTTTCAAAGACTTAATTTTGCTTGGATTTCCTATTAACACTCATGGAAGCAACAGTCAAGTAATGAAACAACAAATTGCATTAGGGAAATCTGCTTCAGAAGATCTCTTTAAAGTGTTAGATAGCAAAGATGTCAGTCAGTTTTATACCTTAGGTGCTCCTGACCAAGCCATGTTATTTTCAGTAGCCTCATATGCATGTGAAAGTTGGACAATGAATAAAGAAGACAGTAGAATAATAGACGCATTTAAGTCATGGTATAGGAGGCCAGGATGGCCAAACTTCGTCTCTCATACTTTGGATATATTGTCAGGAGGGACCAGTCACTGGAGAAGGATATCATGTTTGGTAGGGTGGAGGGTCAGAGAAAAAAAGGAAGACCCCCAATGAGATGGATTGACCAGCTCGCAGCATCAATGAATTCAAGTGTGGCAATAATAGTGAGGTTGGCCCAGGATTGGGCAGTGTTTCATTCTGCTGTGCATAGGGTCACTATGCTGTGCATATGAGTCGGTACTGACTCAATGGCACCTAACAACAACAACAAATGAGAGAAGAATATTAAAAATAACAGGGAAGATATTAAAAATAAGAATAGGACTTCTAGTGTGGTGTTGTGGGTTAATGTGCTGAACTGCAATGATGGTTTGAACCACAAGGTTGGTGATTCAAGCTCATGAGCTGTTTCTCAGAAACTATACAGGGTTGCTATGGGTGGGAACCAACTTGTCAGCACACAACAACAACAACCATAAGAGCAAGCAAACTCTGTTGGAAGAAGTACAGCCAGAATGTTCCTAAGAAGCAGGATTTATCAGGAGGGACCAACCATTGAGAAAGGACATCATGCTTGGTAAAGCATAGGGTCAGCAAAAATGAGAAGACCCCTAACTTGATGGATTGGCATTGTGGCAGCAGCAATGGGCCAAAGCATAACAATGATTGTGAGGTTAGCCCAGCTCCAGTCAGTGATTCCTTCTGTTGTGCCTTTTAATAGGGTCACTATGAGTTGGTACCAAGTCAATGATATCTAACAACAACAACAGATTGTTATTTGGCACTTTCACTGCTAAATCCGTGGTCTGATTCTCAGTCAGAGAAGTCTTTCTTGTGGAGTCCTGGTGTATCACTGTAGGATAAATACTGAACAACTTATTGCAAGGTTACCAGTTTAAATCTACCAGCTCCTCCTCAGAAACTGTATCCATGGTCACTATGAGTCAGAACTTAACAAAATCAACATATATTTAATATTGTGGTTTTAATTTAATTCTTACAAGAAAATGTCATGATTATAATCTTTATGGAAATAAATTGCTAGGTCTTTCTTTGTGATGCTGTTTTTCTGGATTTGTTTGAACCACTGAACTTTTGATCAGCATATTAGCCCAAACTTTTTGTGCTATCCAGTGACACTGAGGTAAATGATAGATGTTCTCTAAATTATCACATTGTCTATTTTATACTGATAATTTAGAGATTATTTTTTAGAGTGTTTAGCCTTTTATTTTGAGGGGATTTTGCACCAAAGTAGATGGTAAATACACAGATGAACCTTTTTGTAATGTAACAAATCACATTCCTCCAGTTTTTCCATCATAGTTCAAAGAAGGGAACTTAGCCATATTTATCACTACTGTATTCTCAGTGTATAGAGCAGTTTATGGCACATTGCACATAATCAGTACATATTTCTCAAATGGATCAATTTTTGTTAATTTATTTGAAACGGTAAGTGATTAGTCTACTGATGTTGTTTTACTGATGCTTTTAAATAGTGTGAAATCTCTGTTTTGAAAATCTACATGTCTGCTTATTAGTTGAGACAGGTCAATTTTGTTATTGAAATATTTGATACATTTTTTCAGTCAATTTTATTTGTTGGCTTCTGAGAATTATGTGATAAAGTGTCCTACAATGGTTTTGAAATTTTTATTTTATCATTTGTAACTTTTAGAATCTTAAAGCAGTTTTTGAAGACTTTTGGTTTTTAAAACATGAAGATTTGTGACAATGCATAATTTTTTATGTTGCTATTTCTGTGTATGTGTAGTGTCTCTCTTTATAACATTCAGAATAGTTTCTCAAATTTGATTAGTGAGTTTGTTGCTCTTTTATTAAAAATCTTTTCGATGTTTTCATTTTCTTCTCCATTTTGCATAGTATTTATTATTTGAATGTCCTATCAGTTCCCTTCTAGTAGTTTGAATGATATGCCTTCTATATCTAGTATCTTGTTGTTCTTAAATGCTATAGAGTTAATTACAACTCATAATGGCCCTTTATAGGGTTTCCAAGGAGCAGCTGGTTGGTTTGAACTGTTAACCTTGATAACTCACAATCAAATGCTAATCCACAGCATCAGACCAGAAGACCAATATTTCATTACACATTCCTAAATACAAAGCACATAAATATTTGTTTTCAATCATTAAATGTTAATGAGTATCCATGGATGTCTGTCACAAAGACAAGACTTGTAGAAAGCTTTTATTTATTTAGCTCTTTCCTCTACCCAATTCACACACCATAGTGGATACTTTTTGAAATTTTACTTTTATAGTTAGACTTTTGGCTTACTTTAAATACCATTTACTTTATAGCTCTTGACCTCAGTTTCATTATGACACTTTGACAAGCCAATTGTCTCCCTTGCTTAGGGCACAAATTCAATGAGATAACACAGGTCATTAATTAAATTATTATCATTTCTACTTTTTCTTCTGAATATAATTTTATTGAATTCCTGAAAGTTATCTCTGGATTTGATAAGATGTCACTTTTTCCAAAACAAAACGAAACGAAAAAATAATGAAGCTTAAAAGAGTATTTAAACCAATTTCTCTAAAAGGAATCTAAAAAGAATGACAAAAGATGGAATGAAACCTACTGAATTGCTAACTCATTAGTCACACAATAAAATCTCTATTTCAAAGAGTTCTAATATTAATTTCCTGCTCAATTACCAGCAAAATTCGTTAGTTTCTTTTCTCAAAATAAGTCCCAAGTTGTCTACATATAGATTTTTCTTTTGCATTTTCCTAATTCTATCATTGGAGTTCTAGTCTGGCACTAAAGGATCAGCACTGGACTTAGAACCATAAGGTCTGCAGTTCAAATCACCAGCTGCTACAAGGTCGCTATGAGTTGGAACAGACTTGATGGCACTTTACAACAATTCTATCATTAAGGAAAGGAGACATGGTAGTGCAGTTGCTTAAGGAAAGGTCAGATGTTGAAGCCACAAGCCACTCTATGACAGAGATATGTGGCTATCTACGGAGTCCTGATGTGGTGCTGTAGGTTAATGAGCCACACTGCAAAGCCATTTGAACTGCAAGATCGGCAGTTCAAGTTCACCAGCTGCTCCTCAGAAACCCTATACAGGGTCGCTATGGGTCGTAATAGACTCAACAGCATTTCACAACAACAACAACTTCCATATAGAAACCATAAGGTCAGTTTGAACCACAAGGTCCTAGGTTCAAACCCACAAGCCACTCCTTGGAAACCCTATACAGGGTCTCTATGGGTCAGAACTGACTTGACAGCACTTAACAATTAAAAAAACAACTCTATCCTATGGTGTCCTGGTGTGACACTGTCGGGTAAATACAACTTCAGGGTCGGTTTGAACCACAAAGTCAGATGTTCCAACTCACCAGCTGCTCCTTGGAAACCCTATACAGGGTAGCTATGAGTCCAAAAAAAAAAAAAAACTCGACAAGATTTAACAACAATACTGTCCTCTACAGGATCACTACAAGTCAGAATAAACTTGATTAGAATGAGCTACCATTAAGGAATCAATTTGAAAAACAAACTTGCTCAGGTATTTCAAATATCATGAGACTTAAGATACAAAATTGTTGGAAGGATCAAAATAGTGGGTAGAATGTTGTTGTTGTTGTTGTTGTTAGGTGCTATCAAGTTGGTACTAACTTATAGGGACCTTATGCACAACAGAACAAAACACTGCCTGGTCCTGCACCAATCACACAATTGTTGCTATGCTCAAGCCCATTAGTACTGCCACTGTGCCAATACATCTTGTTGGGGCCTTTTTCTTTTTTGCTGATCCTCCACTTTACCAAGCATAATTTTCTCCAGTAACTGGTCCCTCTTGATAATATGTCTGAAGTATGAGAGATGAAGTCTGACTATCCTGGCTTCTAAGGGACATGATGCTATACTTCTTTCAACACAGATATTTTTGTTCTTTTTGGGGTCCAAGATACTTTAATATTCTCCTCCAACACCATAACTCAAATGCATGAATTCTACTATAGTCTTCTTTATTCATTGACTAACTTTCAAATGCATATGAAGTTATTGAAAATACCATGGCTTGGGTCAGGCACACCTTAGTCCTTAAAGTGAAGTCTTTGATCTTGAACAATTTAAAGAGGTCTTGTGCAGCTGATTTGCCTAATACAATATGTCATTTGATTTTTTTGACTACTGCTTCCATAATTGTTGATAGTGGGTAGATAGGAAGTGTAAATGCTATCAGTTCCTGTACCTAAATGTTCACTGATCTTTTGCTTTCATCTCCAGACTGTATAGGTAGGCTAAGGTTTAAGACATAGATCCATTTGGATGAACCTGTTGTAAATTGGTTCATATGTAACTTAAAAGTATATGTATATTTTAAGTTGTTTTTACTATTGTATTTTTTTATAAGTATCTTTATAAATTTGACCTTTATCTTTGGAGGCTGGGAACATTACATATAAATTTACAGATATATTCTAACACATATATACATAAAGAAAAACATACAAATCATAAAAATGTATATGTAAAATAAAGAAGAACTGAACGATGTTAGCATTTGTTAGTTGCAGTAATAGAAGGTGTGGATCATCTGCATTTTCTTTGAGAATGGTGTTTCTAATCAGAAAATTGGTGAAAGTTACCTTGTGATGCTATTTTTCCTTATGTTTTACAGTAACATCCCACTGCTTCCCAAATCTGCAACAACAATCAGCAGGTGGTGCCACATTTTCAAAAAATTGAAATGAATGATTCCATTTAGAAAATCTCCAGCTAATTGTTGTAATATTATTTGACAACTTCTTCCTTCTTCTTCCATATTTCTTTACTCTTCAGCATTTCTTTGCTATTCAAAATTCATTAAGCCCTGATCTGACAACCTGCCTTCTTCCCAATCTATAAACTGTAACACATTGGGAATTTCAAATTCTAAATTCAACCCTCTTGCCACACAGACAATTTTTCACCAGTCTCTTCCATCATGTCCATGATTTTTCTGTCAATTTGTTGTACTGTGGTGGCTTGTGAGTTGCTGCGATTCTGGAAGCTATGCCATGGGTATTTTAAATAACAGAAAGGTCACCCATGGTGAACAGATTTCAGATGAACTTACAGATGAAGACAAACTAGGAAGAAGAAGTGACGAACTACTTCTGAATATTTACTCACTGAAAACCTTATGAATAGCAGAGAAATACTGTTAGATAGAGTGCCGGAAAATGAGCCC
>NW_006408520.1:42598605-42602010 GCF_000296735.1 Chrysochloris asiatica | reverse complement strand
TGCATAAAGTCGCTATGGGTCAGTACCGACAAATGGCACCTGACAACAACAACAAACTTAGCCATCCACTATAGAAATCTGAGAGGCCTTACCGATCTAAAAAAAGAAAAATGATTAATTGATAATTCTTTAAAGAGGTAATCTATATGATTATAAAGCACAGAAAATAGAGGCAGAGGCATGTAAATTGTTCCAGATAATCAGCGAATTAGGAGGGTGCTTTATGGAAAGAAGAAAATGCTACCTGATAATTGGATGAAGAATTTAATTGGAGGTCAAGCAAAAAACAGTCCTACTGTACTGTAAATGTTATTAATTAGAACAGTAACATGCATGCAGTTGAAATGCTTGATATGACCTTCACCAAATGACTGGAATATTGCTGTTGTTATCAAGTCGGGTCTGACTCATAGTGAACCTGTATAGGGCTTCTAAGGAGCAGATGGTGAGTTTGACTTGCTGAATTTATGGTTCAAACCAACATTGTGGACAATGTAAATATGGTGTACAGCACTGTACTGTGAGGATTGGTAAGTTTCATCATCCCACTGTGTTTAAATTGAGTCATCTGAGAAACAGAAAAGTGTTATCTCATGACTATTAAGAAAGAAGAGACAGGAGTGTGACATGTCCTTTAGATTCTGATAATCTCTGTGACTCAGAGATGTGGAGGACCCTTGGCAACAGCAGAGATCAAGACAAAGACAAGACAAAGACAACACCAAAGATCAAGACAAAGCAGTGAGCTTCCTGGACCATTGAGTAAAAAATGAGTGCCTTTGGACAGCAGGCACACTTACAAAGTGAGTTGCTTCCAGACACTTAATCAAGAAAGCTAGGTTTGTTCACCCTGGAACTAGAATCAAATTCCTTAGGTTTGAGGTTTATGGTGGACTCAGGTGCCCATTGGGCATTTATCTGTAGTACTGAAGGAGTCCTGGTGTGGTCCTACAGCGTAAGTACCAGACTGAAAAGTTGAACTGAACCAAAAGTTACAAAGTCCACACCAGTCAGTTACAATTAAATAGTTTAAACAATATAAAATAACAATACATCATAATATCCACTTACACACAAAAATACCTAATAAGTACATATCATATAGCTTAATTAAAGTATTATTAAATATAAATACATTTTAAAACTGCCTTTGTATATCTGTTCTTCCAGTTATTGTTTATCTCATTTGAAAAGGATCTCAAATACAAAAACCTCTTTCTCAGTAAATCCACACTGGTAAGAAAGAGAAAAACCTTATTGATATGTCCATGAGAAATTCCCAAAAGCTATTTGTTGGCCTAAGTTGAGGAAATGACTGGCTCAAAATGAATCTCGGGTAGCACTTATTATCCTGAATGAATTATCTCTCAGTTACTACACCTGCAAGAACAGGTGTAGCCAAGTTATAAAGGGCAGCTTGATAGGTTGTGTGCCAGATCAAAGTACAATACATATTTGAAAATAGAAAAATGTCTGGAAAATAGAGATTTAAGTGAATGTGGCCCTGGAGGCAGTAATAACAGATGTGATGAAAATTTATAAATATTTTACTGTAAAAACTTTCTTGTTCTTCTATTAAATAAGGAATGATGTAATGCCAGATACCATGCCACAATGCCTAAAGCTTACTTACATAGAATAACTAACAAAAACTGGGATATCCTGAAAGACAACTCAGAAATGTGTTTGTTAGACTTCTGTGTATTTTCAATAAGTAACACCTATACATATATCCAGACACACAGGAATGCACACAACCACAGTACAGATACAGTTAAACAGTGGAAGTCTTTAGTAAGCATTAACTCATTCACATGGTGTGCACAACTGCAGAGTGAAAATTGGTTTTAGTCATCTATTGCGTGCATTTTTTTAAAAAAAACATTTTTAGTACATATTATCAAGAGTGAGTTTCACAGCTTTTGAGAGACAGGGGTTGTAACATTTGCTTGCAGCATATCAGTAGAACTTTAAACTACTCAAAACAGTTGCACTAATTATGTTATGTTTTATATCTAGAACTGCATACAAATAGGCAATAACAAGAGAAAGTTCTGAAGAGGTTTAATATCTAACAGTGGGGTCCATTTACTCTGTCCTTTCTCAAAATTATAAATCAAAACTGTATATGAAATCTATTCAAACAGATGTGTTATTTCATCAAATTAAAAAGAGTTGCAAATTAATAGTGTGCAGATTTTTATAACATAGGTGTTAGCTGGACTGAAATGAAGTATGGAAGTTAAAAAAAAATAGCCTTCCAAAAATACTCCAGCAAGAAATCATAATGAATTCTAAGGAAATATCATGGATCATTACATTCTCAAAATTAGTAGATGCTCTGAAAGCTTCCAAAAGACTATGAGAACTTCAGACAACACATGAGCTTCAATAATTTTGATGTGATTTAACCAGAGGAGTAGTACATTGAATAAAAAGCCTAGAAATAAAATATATTGTTGTTGTTAAATGCCATTGAATCAGTTACAAGTCACAGCAACCCTGTATATAGTATACAAAGAGCAACTGGTGAGTTTGAACAGCCAATTTTTTGGCTCAAATGGCCCTTGTAATCCAGTGCTTTATTCCACAATGCCATACCTAGACTCCAAGAAATACTATGTATATGTGTGTGTGTGTGTGTGTGTGTGTGTGTGTACACATATATATGTGTGTGTATGAGTCCTGGTGCGGCACTATAGGATAAGGTTGGTTTGAATTGCAAGATTGGTGGTTCAAACTCACCAGCTGCTCCTCGGAAACACTATACAGAATCACTATTAGATGGAGCCAACTGGACAGCACTTAACAACAACAACATATGTACACAGAGACTAAAAAAGCATATTTGAATATCAAAGTGGGAAGTTCAAATCCACCAGCTGCTCCTTGAAAATACTAGAAGACATCATAGTCAATATTATACTTCACCCCATTGATGCTGACACTGTGCCAATCCATCTCAATGAGGGTCTTATTAATGCATTGGACTGTAAAGTCAGTTTGAACCTCAAGGTCTGCAGTTCAAGCTCAACAGTTGCTCCTAGGAAACCCTATGCATGGTCACTATGGATCAGAACCTACTCAATGGCACTTAACAACAACAAATGCTTTACCAAACATGATGTCCTTCTCCATGGATGGGTTCCTTCTGATAATATGTGTGAAAAATGTGAGTCCAATTTTTGTCATCTTGGTTTCTAAGGAACATTCTGGCTGCACTTCTTCCTATACAGATATATTTGTTCTTCCTACACAGATTTATTTATTTATTTGTTCCATGTTGCTTTTGATAGTCTTCTCCAACACCGTAACTCAAATGCATTAATTCTTCTACAGTATTCCATATTAATTGTCCAAATTTAAAAGAAATGAGGTTTGAAAATTCTATAATTTATGTCAGGT
>NW_006408520.1:42596295-42597670 GCF_000296735.1 Chrysochloris asiatica | reverse complement strand
TCTTTCATTACTACCATTGGCTGGTGATTGTATGCTACCTCTTGAAATGGTTGAACATCGACAATTTCCTTTTGTTATGGTCACTCTGCATTTTGACCATCCTCCTTTAATGTTACTGCATCGTTCAATATGTTGCCCACCGAATCCTTCAAAATTACATAAGTCTTGTATGTTTTACTCAGTTCTTTCAGGTTGAGAAATACTGAGCATGTTCTTCCCTTTTCCTTTTATAACTCCAGGTCTTTGCAAATTTCCTTATAATACTTGACTTTGTCTTCTTGAGCTATACTTTAAAATTTTCTGCCCAGCTCTTTTACGTACTCATTTCTTTCATTCTCTTTAGCATCTCTATCAGGGAGAGCAAGTTTCAGAGTCTGTTCTTACATCCATTTTGGTCTTTTTCTTCTTTGCTGTCTTTGTAATGATATTTTGATTTCTTCCTGTATAAGGTTCTTAAGTTATCCCACAACTCTATTAATCTTCATTCATTAATGACTAATGCATCAAATCTGTTCACGAGATGATCTCTAAATTCAATCTCTTGAATATATCAGTGGGATATATTCAAGCTTATATTTTTATTGTTGTAGACTTGTTTTAATTTTCTTCAGCTTCAGTCATATAAGCAATTGATGGTCTGTTCCACAGTCTGTCCTTGGCCTTATTTTGGCTGAGGATATGCAACTTTTCCACTGTCTCTTCACACAAATGTTTTCAATTTTATTCCAGTGTATTCCATCTGGAGAGGGCCATGAATATAGTCATTGTTTATGTTTTTTAAAAAATGTATTTGCAGTGAAAAGTCATTGGACTTGCAAAGTTGTGTCAAGTGATCTTCTGCATCATTCCTATCACCAAGGCAATATTTTCTAACTATGGATTCTTCCTCTTTGTTTCCAAACTTTGCATTCCAATCACCAATAATTATCAATATATTTTAATTGCATTGTTAACAATTTCAGAAATTGGTACAATTTTTCTGTTTCAACATCCTGGTCTTTTGTTGGTACATACATTTGAGTAGTAGTGATGTTAAATGGTTTTACTTATAGGCATATGGATTTTGTCTTATCACAGAGAGCATTATACTCCAAAACAGATCTTGAAATGTTCTTTATGATGATGATTGCAATAGTATTCAATTTATTATTCACATCATAGTAAGCCATATGATCAGCAGCAACAAAATAGTTAATACCAGGTCATTTCAACTCACTTATTCAAGGATATTGATCATTATGTTTTTCATTACATATTTTACAACTTCTGATTTTATTTGATTCATGCTTAATATAGTCCATGTTATGAATATTAATGTTTATGAGTTTTACTAATGTAATGTTATGAATATTGTTTGTTGTTGTTGTGAAGTGCC
>NW_006408520.1:42592799-42593433 GCF_000296735.1 Chrysochloris asiatica | reverse complement strand
ACCTCATGACTGATCTGGATATGTTCTTTTTGACAATTAATGCAACACCATTCCTCTTCAATTTGCCATTCCCAACATAGTAAACCATGTGGTCCTCTGATGCATAAGACCTCTTTAAACCATTGACGAGGTTAGATGTCTGTTTGAACACTGAGGTGCACCTGACTCAAACCATGATATTTTCAATCATCTGATATGCATTGAATGTTGGACAGTGTGTGAGAAAGACCATAGAAGTATTGATCCCTTTAAGTTATGGTGCTGGAGGAATATATTAAAAGTACCATTGACCACCTAAACAATGAACAGATCTGTGTTGGATGAAGTTCAGCCAGAATGCTCCTTAGGAGCCAGGATGATCAGACTTCCTTCGTCTCTAATATTTTGCACATATTATCAGGAGACCCTGGAGATGGACATCATGCTTAACAAAGTTGATGTCCACAGAAATAGAGGAAGAAACTCAATGAGATATATTGGCACAGTGGAAGCAGCAATGGGTTCAAGTTTATAAATGACTGTCAGGTTGGTGAAGGACCACTGTGCATAGGGTCGTTATGAGTTGGTACCAACTCGATGGCACCTGACAACAACAATTTCCAGTCTAAGTGATTCATCTTCTGGCACTATATCT
>NW_006408520.1:42573648-42592179 GCF_000296735.1 Chrysochloris asiatica | reverse complement strand
GGCTCAAGCGTGGCAACAATAGTGAGGTTGGCCCAAGACCGGGCAGTGTTTCTTTCTGTTCTTCATAGGGTCACTGTTGTTGTTTCTAGGTACTGTTGAGTCAATTCTCATAGCCTCCCCATGCACAACAAAACATCATACTATCTGGACTGGTCCCATTGTCACAATTGTTGTTATATCTGAGCCTACTGTTGCTGTCCCTGTGTCACTCTATCATGCTGGGATCTTCATCTTTTTTGGTGACCCTTTACTTTACCAAGCATCATGTCCTTCTCCAGTATCTGGTCCCTCCCGATAACATATCTGAAGAATGAGAGACATCACACCTGGCTTCTAAGGAGCATTCTGACACTTTGTCTTCCAATGCAGATTTGTTTTGTCTACTGAAAGTACAAGGTAGTTTTAATATAATTCTCCAACACCATAATTCAAATGCATCAATTCTTCTACATTCTGTCTTATTCAATATACAACTTCTAAAAGCACCTGAGGATTGACAATACCATTTCTTGTGACAGGAACACCTTGTTACTTAAATAGAAATCTTCGCTCTTTAGCACTTTAAAGAGTCTGGTGCCACATATTTGCCCAGTTTGATACTGCAAAAGCTGTGCCAAGGCATGTCTGACTTCTTATGGCTTCACAAGTGGGAAAGAAAATCAAACTCAAAACCAACCCAAGGCAGATCCCTAAGAAGTAGACAGACATGCCTCCACCCTATACAACATGCTTTACCCTATTCTGACACCAACCAGCCATCCCACAGCACTCTCTGTTTCATATTTGGATTCAGTAATCCATTTCAATGACCACACAGAACTCATAATAAAACTCACAATTATGGAGTTTATTAGGGATGTGAACAGGGTACAATTTAGGATCAGGAACAACTCAAGATAGAGCAGATTTCCAATTAGAAATGTCTCTTTTATGCCTTCTTCAGACACACTTTGGTTTTGTCTTTAGCTTCTCAATATTGTGGCTCCTTGGACTCAGTCCTGCTTGGGCAAGTGTTTAGAAAGCTTTTAGCCAGTCTGTGAATACACAAAGATCACGTTATACAAGTGATCTCCCTGCCCTTAAGCATTGAACTTTACTCACCCCATGGGTCTAGAAGCCCTCAGTTGCTCTGGTTCTCCATGGCACTGCCTCTGACACTATCTTTGCTATAGTCATTTTTTTAGGTAGGAACCTCATGTTCCACTCCTTTTCTTTAATGGTGGTGCTGGGATCATTTGTTCCTGCTTCTGAGATGACTACTCTTAAACCTAGAAAGACAGCAAAACTAATCAATCCCTGTGTTAGAGTTTTGTATACTTTATTTGCATTGTTGTTAAGTGCCATCAAGTCAGTTCTGACCCATAGTGACCCTGTATAGGGTTTCCTGTATAGGGCTGGAGGGTTTGAATTGCCAACCTTGTTGTTCAAACTGATCTAGCAATCCAGCCCATTATCTTGCAGCACCACACCAAGCCTCCTTATTTGCATAGTGCCAGAGCCAATAGATCCATTTTGGAAGAAGTGCATTCAGAGTGCTCCTTGGAGGCCAAGATGGCCAAACTTCGTCTCTCATACTTCAGACATATCATCAGGAGGGACCAGTTGCTGGAGATGGATATCATGTTTAGTAAGGTGGAGGGAAAGAGAAAGAGAGGAAGACTCCCAATGAGATGGATTGGCCAAGTGGCACATCGATGGACTCAAGCATGGCAACAGAAGTGAGGTTGGCCCTGGATCAGGCAGTGTTACATTCTGCTGTGCATAAGGTCGCTATGAGTCAGTACCAACTCGATGGCACTTCATAACAACAACCCAATTTCTTGGGCTGCTAATCACAAGGCAAGCAGTTTGAATGTATCCATCACTCCATGAGCGAATGATGAGGCTTTATGCTCCTATAACGATTTACAGACTCAGAAACACTATACAAGGCCTGTGTGATTTGGAATTGACTCAACATCATACAATCACCACTGCCACCCAGTTATTTGGTAGATATGAAGAAGACATTAGATAAAAATGACATATCAAATCAATTCAAGGTAACACAGAAATGTCATTTGATTTCTTATCAGCTGCTTCCATCTGTCAGTTTGTCATACTGTTGCTTATGTGCTGCTGTGATGCTGGGAGCTATGCCACTGGTATATTGAATGCAAGTACAGTGACCCGTGGTGGATAGGTTTCAGTTGAGCTTCCAGTGTAAGACAAGATGGGAAGATGGAGTGGTGGATTACTTCCAAATGTTGAGCTACTGAAAATATCATGAATAACAGTGAAACACTGTCAGATAGCACCAGAATATTGAATATTTAAACATGATGAATAACTCCAGCATATTGTCAGATACAGTTCTGGAAGAAGAACCCCTCATATAAGAAGGTATTCAAACTATAATTGGAGAAGAACTTCCTCCTCAAAGTAGAATTGATGACATGAATGGAGTAAAGCTTTCAGTATCTTCATTTGCTGATGGAGCACAATTCAAAATGAGGAGCAACAGCTATAGACATCTAGTAATAATTGGAACATAGAATGTAAAAAGTATAAATATAGTACAATTGGAGGTTTTAAAAAATGAAATGGAATGCATGAACATTGATAAATAAGCAGTTGTTGTTGTTGTTAAGTGCCATTGAGTCGGATCCAACCCATAGCAATCTCAGTAGTGAGCTGATATGGACTGGTAGTGACCATTTTGAACCAGAGAATCAAAAAAAATATATATATATAGACCAGAAATTAAGCAGAATGATGTCACATTTATCATCAGAAAGAACATTTCAAGGACTATTTTGAAGCATAATTGTTTTCTGTGATAGGTAATAGCCACACATCTAAAAGGAGGACCAGAATCCTGGTGTGGTGCTGTTGGTTAATGTGTTGGAATGCAAAGTCCACTAGGACCAGGTGGCCTGCAGTTTAAGTTCACCAGCTGCTCCTTGGAAACCCTATGCAGGGTCTGTATGGGTCTATGGGTCAGAACCCGACTCAAAGGCACTTACAACAACAACCATAGGAAGACCAGTTAATACCATTATTATTCAAATTTATGTACTAACCACTAAAGCCAGTGATGATGAAATGAAAGAATTCTACCAACTTCTTCAGTATGAAATTAATCAAAAATGCAATCAACATATATTCATAATTACTGGTGATTGGAATGAAAACACTGGAAACAAAGAGGAAGGATCAGTAGCTGGAAAATATGGTGATAGGAATGATGCTGGAGCTCCCATGATAGAATTTTGCAAGACCAATGACTTCTTTATTGCAAATGCCTTTTTTAAACAACATAAAGTTGACTATATACATGAACCTCACCAGATGGAATACACATAAATCAAATGGAGTACATCTGTGGAAATAGACAGTAGAAGATTTCCGTATCATCAGCCAAAATAAGGCCAGAGGCAGACCTGCTCATATGCAAGTTAAGACAAATCTGAAGAAAGTTGGAACAAGTCCACAAGAGTCAAAACATGACCTTGAACATATTTCATCTGAATTTAGATATCATCTTAGAAACAGACTTGATGCATTAGACACCAATGACAGAAGATGAGAACACTTGTGGGATAGCATCTAGAAGATCATACAGGAAGAAAGAAAAAGGTCATTAAGAAGGCAAGAAAAAAAATAAAGAGCAAAATGGATGTCAGAAGAGACTCAGAAATTTGCTCTCCAACATAGAAATGTTAAAGCAAATGAAAGAAATGAGGAGTTGAATAGAAAACTTCAAAGGGCAGCTTCAGAAGACAAAGCAAAATATTATAATGAAATGTGCAAAGATCTGGTGTTAGAAAACTAAAGGGGAAGGCCATGCTCAGTGTTTCTAAAGCTGAAAGAACTGACAAAAAATACAAATCCAGACCTGAAATACTGAAGGATTCTTTTGGGAAAATATTGAATGATATAGAAAGTATCCAAAGAAAATGGAAGGAATACATGGAGTCATTGTACCAAAAAGAAACTGTTGATGTCCAACCACTTCAAGAGCCAAAAGTACTGAAGGGAGAAGTCCAAGATGCACTGAAGGCATTGACAAAGAGCAATGCTTTGGTAATTTACAAAATTCAAATTGAAACCTTTCACCAAACTGATGCAGCACTGAAAGTACCTACCCAAGAACTTTGGTAGACAATGTGCCCATTCTAAACTGAGGTGACCCAATTAAATGTGAAAATTGTTGGACAATATTATTAATATCACATGGAAACAAAATTTTGCTAAAGATAACTCATAAACAGCAGCAATAGTACATTGCCAGGTAACTGCCAGTGGTTCACACTGGAATCAGACAAGAATGTGGAATGAGGAATATCATTGCTGACATCAAATGGACCTTGGCTGAAAACAGAGAATACCAGGAAAAGGTTTATCTGTGCTTTATGATCTACACAAAGGCTTTCAATTGTGTGGATCATGACAAGCTATGGACCACAATGCAGAGAAGGAGTATCCAGGAATACTTAATTGTGCTCATTAGGATAATCAAAGAGATGGATTGGCAGCAGAAATGTGATAAATTTTATCAATGATTGTGAGGATGATGCAAGACCAGGCAGTGTTCCATTCTGTTATGCCTAGGATTGTTGTGAATAGGAATTGACTCAATGGAACCTAACAACAATAACAACAATCTTCCATGAGTGTTGATTTTGTATCAATGCAAAATGAAGTCTTTGATAATATCTAACATTTATTGATTTATCATGATTTTATTTATTGGTCCAGGAGTAAGAATTTTTGCTTTCTTGAGATGGAATCCATAGAAAAGTCATCGGCAGGTATTTTAAGTCTTCTTTGCTTTCAGCCACTAAGATTATAACATCTGTATTTCTCAGCTTGTTAATAAGTCTTCCTGAAATCCTTATGACATGCTCTTCTTCATTTGATTCAGTTTCTAGGATTATTTGCTCAACATACTATTCAATAAACATGGAAAAAGGATGCAACCCTAACACACACCTCTCCTGATTTTAAATCATTCAGTATTTTCTTGTTCTATATGAACAACTGTCTCTTGGTGTATGTATGCACATGTTCTTCACAAACCCAGTAAATTATTCTGGAATACCCATTCTTCACAATGTTACCCATAGTTTGTAATGGTCCATACAATTCAAAATATTTGCAGTCAGTAAAGTTCAAGTAAACCTCTTCTTGGTATTTTTTTTTTATTTCAACCAAGATCCATTTGATATCAACAATGAATCTGGCTTGAATTTATGGAAGTTCTCTGTTGATTTATTTTTTTCAATTATTTTTTAATTATCGTTAGTAAAATTTTGCTTGCATATGATATTAATGATATTTTTCGATGATTTCTATGTTCCATAGGGCCATCTTTCTCTGGAATGGGCACAGATATGGATCTCTCCTAATCATTAGTACAGGCAACTGTCTTCCACATTTTTTGGCATACAAGTGTAAGTGCCTTCAGGGCTGCATCAGTTTATTAAAAAGTTTCCATTTGTATTCTTTCAATTCCTGGAGTCTTTTTTGTCACCAGTTCCTTCATTACAGCTTGGATTTCTTCCTTTAGTGTCATTGGTTCTTGATGATAGACTACCTTTTAAAATGGTTTAACATCAGTTATTTCTTTCTGGTACAGTGACTATACTTCCCTTTCATCATCTTTTGTTGCTTTTTGCATCATTCAATATTTTGCCAATTTTGTTGTTGTTGTTGTTAGGTGCTATTGAGTTGGTGCTGACTTATAGCCAACTTATGCACAGCATAACGAAACACTGCTACACAATCGTTGCAACATTTGAGACCATTGGTGCTGCTACTGTGCCAATCCACCTCAATGGGTGTCTTCCTCTTTTTCTCCAGCCCTCCACTTTACCAAACATGATATTCTTCTTCAGAGACTGACAATATGTCCAAAGTATGAAAGACAGTCTGGCCATCCTGGCTCCCAAGTAGTACTCTGGCTGTACTTCTTCCAACACAGATCTGTGTTGTTCGATTTTGCCCATATAATCCTTTAGTATTGTAAGTTAAGGTTTATATTGTTTTTTTATAAGTTCTTTCAGGTCGAGAAATGCTGAGTGTGTTCTTCCCTTTTGGTTTTCTAATTCCAGATCTTTGTACATTCCATTATAACACGTGACTTTATCTTTACAAGCTGTTCTTTGAAATTTTCTGTTCTACTTTTTACTGACACATTTCTTCCATTCACTTCAGCTTTTCTATGCTCAAGTTTCATTCTCTTCTGACATCCATCTTGACCCTTCTCTTTCTTTCCTGCCATTTTAATTACCTTTTAGTTTCTTCCGTATGATGTTCTTGATGTCATCCCAGAACTCTTGTGGTCTTCAGTCATTAGTGTATAATGCATCAAATCTGTTCTTGAGATGGTCTCTACATATAGATGGAATGTATTCAAAATCATATTTTGCTTCTCATGGACTTGTTTCAGTTTTCTTCAGTTTCAACCTGATCCTTGTTTTGACTGATGATATTGAGCTCGTCCAATGTCTCTTTCCACAGGTGCAGTCAATTTGATTCCTATGTGTTCCACCTGGTAAGGTCAATGTGTATTTTAAATCCTATTATGTTGTTTAATATGTATATTTAAATGAATAAGAGCTGGTCTCACAAAATTCTATCATGTGATCGCCAACTTTTCTATTAGGTCATATTTTCCAACTAAGGACCATTCCCCTTTGTTATCAACCTTCACAGTCCAGTCACTAGTAATTATCAATGCATCTTGACTGCATGTTTGATCCATTTCAGAATGAAAGAGTTGGTACAATTCTTCAATTTTGTCATCATTAGATTTATAAGATACTGTGTAAATTTGAATAATAAAGGTATTACCAGATGTTCCTAGGAGGAGTATGAATATTATCCTGTCACAGTATTGTACTTCAAAATAGATATTTTCAATTCTGTTAGATATTTAACTGTTCTTTTGGCGATGTATGTGACACCATTTCTATTCAATTTGTCATTCTTAGCATAATAAGCTATCTCTGTCTGATTTAAAATGGCCAATATCATTTTAGCTCTCTAATACTTAGGATATTGATCTTTACGCATTCCATTAATTTTTTAACAACTTCCAATTTTCTTAGATTCATATTTGTACAGTCTATGTTATAATTATTAATGGATATTTATAATTGGACTCCTGTTGTAACACTATAGGATAAGCACTGGACTGCGAACCACAAGGTTAGCAGTTCAAACCCAGCAGCTGCTGCTCGGAAACCCTATACAGGGTCACTATAAGTTGGAACTGACTTGATTGTACTTAACAACAAAAATAACAACAGCTAACAATAGGAAATATGTATATGTATATAGACATATATGTATATATATAGATATGCATGTATACAGATATATATGTATACATATACACATACATATGTATATATACGTATATATATGTATATATATATATATACATACACATATTTCCTATTGCTTCATATATATACACACATATATAGATAAAGATATAGATATATATGTATATGTATTTGTGAAGTGCTAGCCCATCTGTGCTTGTCTTGAAAGAGAGGAAAGATTGAATTCCAAAGAAATGAGAAGCCAATTCCTTGTGGCTGATAATATCCAATGGATACTATATCATTACAGTTTTGACTGTTATTTTGATAAATAAAGCAATTCATGAAGAAAGGGCAACATTTTAACACTAAAGCTAAGGTTAGGATTAAAAACAAAAATCTAGAAATTTTAAAACTCCCCCTTTTTCTCCCAATGTAGTGACATGATTCAACTTTAAGTAATCTCTCATTGGAAGTGCAGTGGTTCCATACTAAAAATACAGGAATGCTAACCACAAAGTCTTAGGTTCTTGTCTGCCAGCCACCCGTGAGAAAAATATGGGGCTTTCTCCTCCCATAAAGATATAGGACTTCAGAAACCCTAGACAGGGTCACTATGATCTGAACCAACTGCAAGACACTTAACAACAAAAATAATGGGAAATATTAGTACTTGTAAAGGACTTAACAAAATAAATACTTGATGAAATGTCTTTTTTTCTACACTAAATGAAAATAGTGCAAGTATTTCAAACTTTTCTTAAATGCTATGTCAAATCATAGCAATCCTATATAGGGTTTCTGAAGCTGTAAATCCTTGTAGGAACAGAAAGTCTCATATTTAAATTATTATTTTTTTTTAAAGTCTAATGTATACACCACAAAATCCTAAACAAAGTTATTGTCATTGAGTTTTTCATGACTCATGGAAACCCTATTGTTGTTGTTGTTTTTAAGTGCTTTGGAGTCGGTTCCTACCCACAGTAACGCTGTATAGGATTTCTGAGGAGCATCTGGTCAGTTTGAACCAAACAGTTCAAACTGATCTTACTGTCAGTGTTTATCCTACAGTGCCACACCACTGCTTCATAGGGTTTCCAATAGTCTTTGGTGTTTCGCTGTTTCTGTGATGTGGGAAGCTATGCCACCAGTATTTTGAATGCCAGCAGAGTCACCCATGGTGGACAGATTTCAGCTGAGCTTCCAGACTAAGACAGACTCAGAAGGAGAGGCAAACTACTCCCTTATTTCATAAAATTAGCCACTGAAAACTGAAATACTGTCAGCACCAGAATATCAAATATTGATACATGATGAACGGCATCAGAATATTGTCAGATACAGTGCTGGAAGATGAGCTCCACAGGTTGGAGGGCACTAACAATGGGCTCAAGCATAATGAATTGCCAGTAATCATGAGGATTTCTGGCAATTCATTTTGTCATACTAAAGTTTTTGTTCCTAGTAATACCTTTTTAAAATCTAATCAATTAATAGAGTGCAATGTCATAATTATTTGTGTGTGAGATTTGGGGAGTGTGAATTATGTAGGAACTCTGTGCAGTCAACCCATTCTAATACTGAATCCATAAATAATGGGTTTACTAATCTACAGTGGTGAAAAGGAAAAAGCATTTAAAAACAACATTATTTTTAAAGAAATCTTATTTGAAAGGAATAGTTTCTCTTCTATTAAAAATATTAATTAGATACAAGAATAGTTGAATCATGTTTAGTATAATTATAGGAAAAGGCTATCATCATTATGCTAAACAGTCAAGTATATGTCTATGAAAGATTTACTAGGAAACAAGCTCATTTATACCCAGATTGAAATGAAACTAATAAAGTTTTGATGTTTATTATTGAATTACAGGCCATTTATGAAATTGCAGAAATGTTTCAGAACCTACATAGCACACTTTTTGTTCTAGCCACATATTTAATGACCTCGCTTTTCCTCTATAACTTTCATTTTGAAGCCGTAGGGGGAAAGTGACAGAGTAGGAGCCAGATGCCTTATTGACATTATAGAGTAAGCAAATTGAAGCTTGTAGTAATCATTATGGTTAAGATTGTGCAATTGTCATTTTCATTCAGCAAATAGTTTTCTGTGTTTTTTAGGTTCCCAGTACTGTGCAAGACATCCTAAATTAAAACACCAAAGGAAATGCTGTGAATAATCTCTGTACATACACAAACTCCAGGCTGCCGTTTGGGCATACAGTCTAATGTATAGTTAGGATTTTTCTCTTCATGAAATTGGTTATTTTTGTTTCTGTTATTCTCAATTCATAGAGGGTTGCTTTGAAATAGCTAGAGATACTGACTCAGAGTTTGAATTTAAGAGTCTTATGTCCAGTTTGCTTTTCAAGATTTTAGCTAATAGTTTGAGAAACTTGTAATTTATTTGTAACTATAATCTGATGTTATTAATTTAAACAACTCTTCTACGTATAATTTTCTTCCCATGGCTATGTAGAAGGAATCATGATAAACAATGAGCTTGAACCTTAAATGACACAACCATTATTTCAGCTTTAATGCCCAAGAATATCCTATAACTACAATGCAATTATGATGTTGCTAAATGCCATCAAGTCAGATCAGACTCACAGTGACCCTATGCACAAAAGAACAAAACGTTGTCTAGTACGTCAACATCTCCACAGTTGTTATCCTTGAGCTCATTGCTACTTCCACTGTGTCGATCCATTTCATTAGGGATCTTCCCTTTTTCATTGAACCTCAACTTTGCCAAGCATGATGTCAACTTCCAGGCACTGGTAACACTTGATAATATGTCTGAAGTCTGAGAAACAAGGTCTTCCCATTGTGATTTCAAAGGAGCAATCTGACTGTACTCTTTCCAACACAGATTTGTTTGGTTTTTGGCCATCCATGGGACTTTCAATATTCTTACCACAAAATACCACTTAAATACATCAATTCTCCTATGGTCATTCATATTCACTGTGCAATTTCACAAGCATATTTGTCTTGTGCCATTGAGTTGAATGTGTAGATTATGACAAGGTATGGACAATATTGCAGCGAATGAATGTTTCAGAACACTTAATTGTGCTCATGAGAAACCTGTATGTAGACCTAGAGGCAGTTGTTCAAACAGAACAAGGGAACACAGAATGGTTTAAAATTAGGAAAGGTTGTGGTAGAGTTGTATTATTTCACCATACTTATTAAATCTGTATGCTAAGCAAATAATCTTGGAAGCTGAATTAAACTGTGGCATCAGGTTGGAGGAAGACTCATAACAACCTGCAATATGCAGGTTATACAATCTTGCTTGCTGAAAGAAAAGAGGACTTAAATAGTGATGAAGATCGAAGTCCACAGCCTTCTATATGTTTTCAACATAGAGAAAACAAAAATCCTCACCACTGATCCAATAAATGATATCACGATAAATAGAAAAAAGAAGATGTCAATGATTTTATTTTGTTCAGATCAACTATCAACACTACGGATGCAGCAGTCAAGAAATCAAGTGGCATATTGCTTTAAGCAAATTTGATGCACAAGACATTTTTAAAGTGTTGAAGAGCTAAGATGTCAGTTTGAGGTCTAAGGTGCGCCTGACCCAAGTCACAGTATGTTCAACAACACCATGTGCATGTGAAAGTTGGACAATTAATAAATAAGACTGTGGAAGAATCAACACATTTGAGTTGTGGTGTTGGAGAAGAATATTAAATGTGCCATTGACTGCCAAATAAACAATCTCTGTTGGAAGATATAGTTAAAATGCTTCTTGGAAGCCAAATTTCATCTCTTAGCTAGATTTTGTCTCTCATACTTCGGACATATTATCATGGTGTACCAGTCCCTAGAAAAGGATATCATGTTTGGTAAAGTAGAGGGGCAGAGAAAAGAGGAAACCCCCCAGCAAAATTGATTGGCACAGTAGCAGCAGCAATGGACTCAAACATAGCAAAGATTGTGAGGTTGGTACAGGATCAGGTGGTGTTTCATTCTGGAGTGCATATAGTTACTATCAAATCAAAAAACTTCCTCTTGGTCTACATATAGGTTTCTCATAAGCACAATTACGTGTTCTGGAATACCCATTCTCTGCTGTGTTTCCCATAGCTTGTCATGATCTACACAATCTAAAGCCTTTGCATAGTCAATAAAGCACCAGTAAACATCTGATTGGGTAGACGTGCAGTGAGGAATTCCATCAACAACAACACAATACCAGCCCAAGCAGGCTCAGGAGATGATGCTAGAACTCTGAACCACATATAAAGGAATATTTAGAAGATTGGAAGGCTTACAGATAGGGAAATTTGTAGCAGAATCAAGAAATCTAATTCAAGATGCACAGCAATTCCCAGAGCCACCATCTTGGTAGAAATCAAGTGGGGGAAGGATCAGAACAGCCACAAATAACTGACAGAATCACAGAGATACAGATGTGAACATTCATTTTTTGGTATCTGTTCATTGGTCTCTCGCTGTCTGCTTACCTCCATTCTGGTGACTAGAGGGGATGCCTGAGTGAATGGCTACCCTCCCACCCCCAGCGTTCTACTACACATGGGCACAGATTGTCTCGAAATTTAAAGTGACAGTTTCCACTGAAAACCAAACGGCCACCACTTGTCTGTCAGTTTGTCATACTGTGGTGACTTGTGAGTTGCTATGATTCTGAAAGCTATGCCACCGGTATTTTAAATAACAAGCAGGGTCACCCTGGACAGGTTTCAGACAAGCTTCCAGACAAAGACTAGGAAGAAAGAGTGATGAACTACTTCCAAATCTTTAGTCACTGAAAACCTTATGAATAGCAGAAACACTGTCAGATATAGTGCCACAACATAAACCCCTCAGGTTGGAGGGCACTAAAAATGCAACTGGGGAAGAGCTGCCTCCTCAAAGTAGAGTTGACCGTTATAACGCAAAAGGACTAAAGGTACTGGGAGAAAAGCCCGCAGGACCGTCATTTGCCGATGGAGCACAACTCAAAATGAAGAGAAAAACCTGTAAACATCCAGTGAAAATAGCAACATGGAATGTTTGAAGTATGAATCTGGGAAAATTGGAAGTTGTCAAAAATGAAATGGAAAACATAAACATTAATATGTTAGGCATTAGTGAGCTGAAACAGACTGGTATTGGCCATTTTGAATCTGACAACCACATGGTTTACTATGCAGCAAATGACAAATTGAAGAGGAATGGTGTTGCATTCATTGTCAAAAAGAACATATCCAGATCAGTCATGAGGTACAATGCTGTCTGTGATAGGATAATATCCTTGCACCTACAGGAAAGCCCAGTTAATATCACTATTATTCAGATTTATGCACCAACCACTAAAGCCAGTGAGAAAGAAACAGAAGAATTCTACCAATTTCTTTAATCTGAAATTGATCCAACATGCAATCAAGATGTATCGATCATTACTGGTGATTGGAATCCAAAGGTTGGGATCAAATAGGAAGGCTCAGTATTTGGAAAATAGGGCCTTGGTGATAGAAATGATGCTGGAGATTGCATGATAGAAGTCTCCAAAACCAATGATTTGTTCATTTCAAATACCTTCTTTAGACAGCATAAGAGATGATTATACACATGTACATCACCAGATGGAATACATAGAAATCAAATTGACTACATCTGTGGAAAGAGGATAGAAAAGCTCCCTATCATCGGTGAAAAGAAGGCTAGGGGCAGACTGTGGAACAGACCATCAATTACTCATATGCAAATTCAAACTGAAGCTGAAGAAAATGAAAACAAGTCCACTAGAGTCAAAATATGACCTTGAATATATCCCACCTGTATTTAGAGATTATCTGAAGAACAGATTTGATACATTAAACACTAAAGACAGAAGTCCAGAAGAGTTGTGGGATGACATCAAGAACATCATACATGAAGAAAGCAGAAAGTCATTAAGAAGACAAGAAAGAAGAAAAAGGTCAAAATGGATGTCAGATGAGGCACTGAAACTTGCTGTCCAGCACAGCGATGCTAAAGCAAATGGAAGAAATGAGGAGGTCCAAGAGCTGAACAGAAAATTTCAAAGATCAGCTCAAGAAGATAAAGCCAAAAATTAAAATAAAATGTGCAAAGATCTGGAATCAGAAAACCAAAAGGGAAGACCACGCTCAGCATTTCTCAAGCTGGGGCAACTGAAGAAAAAATTCAAGCCTCAACTTTCGTTATTGAAAGATTCCCTGGTCCAATTATTGAATGATGCAGAAAGCATCAAGAGAAGATGGAAGGAATACACAGAGTCACTGTACCAAAAGGAAATGGTTAATGTTCAACCGTTTCAAGAGGTAGCATATGATCAAGAACCAATGATACTTACAGAGGAAGTCCAAGGTGCATTGAAGGAATTGGCAAAGAACAAGGCACCAAGAATTGATGGAATAAAAATTGAAATCTTTCAAGAAAGTTAGGTGGCACAGGGGGCACTCACTCATCACTGCCAAGAAATTAGGAAGACAGCTATCTGGCTGACTGATTGGAAGAGATCCATATTTGTGCCCATTCTAAAGAGAGGTGACCCAACAGAATGTGGAAATCATTGGACAATCTCTTTGATATCTCATGCGAGTAAAGTGTTGCTAAAGGTAATACAGAAATGGCTACAATAATATATTGAAAGAGGACTTCCAGAGGTTCAAGCTGATTCAGAAGAGGCCGTGAAATGAGGGATACCATTGCTGATGTCCTATGGATCTTGGCTGAAAGCAGAGAACATCAGAAAGATGTTTACCTGTGCTTTATTGACTACATAAAGGCTTTCGATTGTGTGAGTCACGACAAGCTATGGACAACATTGCGAAGCATGAGTATTCCAGAACACTTAATTGTGCTCATGAGGAATCTGGACCTGGACCAAGAGGCAGTTCTTCGAACAGAACATGGGAACTCTGAATGTTTTAAAATTAAGAAAGGTGTGCAACAAGGTTGTATTCTTTCACCCATACTTATTCAACCTGTATGCTGAGCAAATAATACGAGAAGCTGGGTTATATGAAGAACAATGTGGTATCAGGATAGGAGGAAGACTGATTAACAACCTGAAATATGCAGATGATACAACCTTACTTGCTAAAAGTGAAGAGGAGTTAAAACATTTACAGATGAAGATCAAAGAGCACAGCCTTCAGTATGGATTACATCTCAATGTAAAGAAAAAGAAAAAAAAAATCCTAACCACTGGACCAGTAAACAGCATTATTATCAATGAAAAAAACATTGAAGTTGTCAAGGACTTCAGTGAATAAGAAAGACCGTAGAAGAATTAATGCCTTTGAGTTATGGTGTTGGAGGAGAATACTGAAAGTGCCATGGGTTGTCAAAAGAACCAATAGATCCATTTTAGAAGAAATGCAACCAGAGAGCTTCTTAGAAGCCAAGATGGCCAAACTTCATCTCTCATACTTTGGACATATTTTCAGGAAGGACCAGTCACTGGAGAAGGATTTCATGTTTGATAAGGTGGAGGATCAGAGAAAAAGAGGAAGACTCCCAATGAGATGGATTGGCCAAGTGGCAGCATCAATGAACTCAAGTGTGGCAACAATAGTAAGGTTAGCCCAGGATCGCACAGTGTTTCGTTCTGCTTTGCATAAGATCGCTATGAGTCAGTTTCGACTTGATGGCACCTAACAACAGCTGCAACAAAACATCTTTCTGGTATGCTCTGTTATCAATCAAGGTCCATTTGATTTTAACAGTGGTATCCCTCATTCCACATCCTATTCTGAATTCAGCTTGACCCTCTCTATATATGATCTCTGTAAATATATGGTTGTAGCCGTTTTTGTGTTATATTTAGCAAAATTTTACTTGAATATGATGTTAATAATATTGTACAATGATTTCTGTATTCCTTTGGGTCACTTCTCTTTGGAATTGGTACAAATATGTATTTCTTCCAGTCAATTGGCTAAGCAGTTTTCTTTCAAATATCTTGACATAAACGAGTGAGTGCCTCCAGTGCTGTATCAGTTTGTTGAAACATTTCAAGTTGTATTCCATCGGTTCCCATATCTTGTTCTTCGCTAATGTCATCAATGCACCTGGGACTTCTTCCTTCAGTATCATTGGTTCTTGATCATATGCTACACCTTGAAATGGTTTATCATTGATCATTTCTTTTTGGTACAGTGACTCATGTATTCCTTCCGTCCTCTTTTGATGCTTTCTTCTTCAATCAATATTTTTCCCATAGAAGTTTTCAGTATTGCAAGGTGAGGCTTAAATTTTTTTCAGTTCTCTCAACTTGAGAATTGCTGAACATGTTCTTTCCTTTTATTTACTAACTCCAAGTCTCTACTACACATTTCCTTATAATACTGGACTTTGTCTATTTGAGCTGCTCTTTGAAATTATCTGCTCAGCTCTTTTGAGTCCTCATTTCTTCCAAACACTTTAGCATCTCTACAGTGAAGAGCAAGTTTCAGAAACTCTTCTGACATCCATTTTGTTGTTTTCTTTCTTTCTTGTCTTTTTTATAACCTTTTGCTTTCTTCCTGTATGATGTCCTTGTTGTCATCCAACATCTCTTCTGTTCTTCGATCATTAGTGTCTAATGCATCAAATCTGTTTCACAGATTTTCTCTAAATTCAAGTGGGATATATTCAAGATCATAGTTTGGATTTTGTGCACTTGTTTTCATTTTCTTCAGCTTCAGCCTAAACTTGCATATGAGCAATTGATGGACTGTGCCACAGTTTTCCCCTTGCCTTGTTTTGGGTAAAGATGCTGAGCTTTTTCACCATTTCTTTTCACAGAGATATTGTCAATTTGATTCCCATGGGCTCCATCTGGTGATGTCCATGTATATAATCACCTTTTTATGCTGTTTAAAAATGGCATTAGACATTAATAAATAATTAGTATAGCAAAATTCTATCATGCGATCTCTAGCATCATTTCTAACTAGTGATTGTCCCTCTTTGTTTCTAACTTTTGTACTCCAATCATCAGAAGTTAAAAATACATCTTGATTTTATGTTTGATAAATTTTAGATTGAAGATGTTAGTAGAATTCTTCAATTTTATCATCACTGGCTTTGGCGGTTGGTGCTTCAATTTGAATAATAGTGATATTATTCATTATAAACATATGGATAGTATCTTATCACAGGCAGTGTTGTATTTCAAGACAGATCTTAAAGTGTTCTTTTTGATCAGGTATGCTCTGCAACTCTTCTTAAATTTGTCATTCCCAGCAAAGTAAACCATATGAATGTCAGATTCAAAATGGCTAATACCAGTCCATATTAGTTCACTGATGCCTGGGATAACTATTTTTATGTGTGCCATATCCTTTTGCCATCTTCCAATTTTTCTAAATTTATATTTCATACATTCAGTGTTACAATTATTAATGGATGGTTGCAACTTTTACTCTTCATTTTCAGTTGTACCCCATCAATAAATGAAGGTCTGAAAAGATTTATTCCATTTGTATCATTACAGTAAGGAAGCAACTCTTTCCCCATGGTATTTGAGTACCTTCCAACCTGAGGGACTTATCTCCCAAACACTGTATCTTACAATATTCTGGTGCTTTTCATAATGTGTTCATCATCTGGTAGTACTTATTAAAATATTCAGAAGCAATTCATAAGATTTTCAGTATCTAATCATTCATTAGTAGTCTACCTCTCTTTCTCCCCTTTAGGTCTGTCTGGAAATGCCACTAAAAACCTGTGCACCATGGTAACAATGCTTGTATTTAAAATATCAGTGGCATAGCTTCCAGTATCACAGCAACATGAAAGCCACTGCAGTATGACAAACTGATAGTATTCACTTTTAGAAAAAAAAATATATAATTCTTTTTTGATTAATTTCATATTACTTGAAACATTTGATTATTCTATGTTTGCTCAAAACAAGCAATAACATTGAAGTCAAGAAAGTTATAAAGTTTAAGATAATTTGTGCTGAAATTTTATATGAATGTAATTCAACTCAAGTCTCTTGAGCATATAATATATATTTAATTCACTTACTAGATATGGAGAACATAATTATAAAATTCTTCTCAGTTTGCAAAACTTAATTTTGTCCAAGCAGCAATTTGAAGTTTAAAAATAGTGTTGCATCATAGGATAAGTGCTCCACCTTGAGCTGCAAGTTCAGCAGTTCAAACTCACTAGCCTCTCCTCAAAGTCACTATGAATTGGAACTTACTCGACAGTACTTTAACAACAACAACAACAACAGCAATAGCAATTTTCATTAGACCTATAAATTTGAGGCGTAGAACAGCTTACTGCATCCTGTTTTATTTTGTTTTGAATTCTTTTTTTTTTTTACAAGTCTTAAATCAAGACCTCTTTGTCTGTTGTTGCAATTGTTGTAGTTTTATATATATAATAAGTATTGTTAAGTAGGTTCCAATTCATATTGACCCTGTATATGGTTTTCAAGAAGTAAGTGCCTGGTGGGTTTGAATCACCAACTTGTATCTATATTTATTGTGGTAAAATGTACAGAAGAAAACATTTGACATTTTAGCCACTTTTCATGACAATAATTGCAGTCACCATATTGTACAATCATGAAAATACATTTTAGTCACCTAAAAGTAAACTCAGTACTCCTTCAGTAATAAATCACCATTTCCTCCTCCCTCCAGTCCCTGGTAACCACTAATAAATTTTTGTCTTCATGCATTTTCCTATTGTGAGTATTTCATAAAATGGGGTCATTCAGTGTTTACTGACGATTTAATAATCTTGTTGTCTTGTTGTTAAGTGTTGTTGAGCCAGTCCTGACTCATAGTGAACCTGTATAGGGTTTGGCAAGAGCAGTTGGTGTGTTTCAACCATTGACCTTTTCATGAGCTATCCAATGCTAATCCTACAGCACCAATGAGTAACAAAACAAGAGAATAAAAGCAACAGTTTAAGAAAAGATAACTTTTTCTAAATTTGTTTCAGAATTATTTCACTCAGATTGTTTTCAAGGCTCAACTCTATTATAGTATGTTTCAGAAATACATTTCTCTATGGTTTAGTAATATTCCATTGTATGTATGCACCATAATTTATGATCCTGTTATATGTTGATAGGTACTTAGGTTGCTTTTGTCATTTAGCTTTTGTGAATATTCTGCCATAAGCATTGTTGTTGTTGTTGTCAGGTGCCATCAAGTCGGAACCGACTCATAGCGACCCCATGCACAGCAGAACGAAATAATGTTCGATTCTAGGC
>NW_006408520.1:42569443-42570673 GCF_000296735.1 Chrysochloris asiatica | reverse complement strand
TTGAAGAGGTACAAGAGCTGAACAGGAAATTTCAAAGATCAGCTCTAGAAGATAAAGCCATAAGCATTAGAATACACATATCTGTGTAATCCCCTACTTTCCAATTTGGGGATATTGACCTAAGAGTGAAAATTTTAACATGTGATACTTGTATATTTAGCTTTTTGAAGAAGAACACAAACATTTTAACGTTTTGGCACTATATCTAATAATTTTATACTATTATTCATAATGTTTTCAGTGACTAAACATTCAGAAATAGTCCATCTGTTATTCGGAGCATCTGCACTATGTTAATATACCCTGAGCAAAGGAAGAGGGTTTCAATTTCTCTACATCCTTTTCAGCATTTGTTATTTTCTGTTTATCTAATGTTAGTCATCCCAATGAGTTTGAAATATTATCTTTTACAACAGAGGTATCGCAGGTGTGTGACTTTCACAAACAAAATTATTTACTCATAGTTTAGGAGGCTAGGAAGCTGAGGTCAGGTCACTAGTTCCTGGGAAATGCTTTCTCTTTTTGTTGTCTTTGTGGAAGGTCCTTGTCTCTCCAACTTCAATTCCTTGAGTCCTTGATGATTTTCATGTGGCATGGAATATATCTTTTCCCACCACTGTTTGTTTATGTGCTTGTTACATCTCTTTTATATCTCAAAACGGATTGACTGAAGACACACCTTATACTAATATGGTCTTGTTAACATAACACACACAAAAAATTCCAAATGGGATTATACCTACAGGTATGCTGTTTTGCTATTAGTTGTTATCCTGCAAATTCCAACTCCTATACAAAACAGAATGAAATACTGCCTTGTTTTGTGCCACTCTCATAATTGTTATTGTTTAAGTCATTGTTATTGCCTCTGTGTGAATCCATCTTGCTGGGTATCTTCCTCTATTTTATTCTGCCAAGCATGATTTCCTCTTCCAGGGTTTTCTCCCTACTGACAACATGTCTATAATATGCTAGGAGAAGTCTTGCCATCCTAGATTTTGAGGAGTATTCTTTCCTGACATATCCCAAGACAAATTCATCTGTACTTGGTACTTTCAATTTTTTGTCATCACCATAATTCAAATGCATCAATTCTTCTCTGGTCTTCCTTATTCATTGTCCAACTTTCACATGCATATGGGGTTATTAAAAATGCCATGACTTGGGTTTGTCTTCAAACTGACATCTTTGTTCTTGAACACTTTAAAGAGGTTTTTTTCAGAAGATTTG
>NW_006408520.1:42566328-42568233 GCF_000296735.1 Chrysochloris asiatica | reverse complement strand
AAAATTACATTTAGACACTCTCACACTAAATTTAATCATGTAAAGTTATAATAGTTGCTTTTTACATCAACAATAAGTCTCACCATTAGGAAAAACCACATCTGCTAAAAGGCTATTCAAGTTTAAGATTAGACCCTGCTTAGTAGACACTGAGGCACCTGAAAGAAACAATCTTACAATCAACATCCCACTTAGTTGACAGGAGACACTGAGGCACTGAGACAATTAAGAGTTGTGGGAACAGGTAGGAATGTGGGTAGAAATTTAACTAAGAGGTTTTGGGAAATTACTAGTATAAGGGTATTGCTGCTTTGTTTTTGACTATGAAACTTTAGGTATTTTTATACTGTTGTGATTACAGATTGTGTGATTAATGAAGCTATAAGAAGTGGCAGATGAGAGTTAAAATATAGAACTTTGCTTAAAAGTTGATTTGACATTCTTGGGAGAATTAGAGAAGAACCAAAAGAGTTACAGAAATAAACCCAATGTTATCAGGATAATTAGGGGATGCAAAGGAACAGGATAAGATAAGAATCAAGGGAGTGTTCTGAAGTTTCTTTTCTGTAGTAACCTGAATGTTGAACACAAAGAATGTAATACTTAGTTAAATTGTAATTGATTATAGAGAGAGTATATAAGAAGCAAAAAGGAGCTCTGATAGCGTAGTGGTTACAAATCGGGCTGCGAACCTTAAGGTCAGCGGTTCGAAACTACCAGCTGCTCCGCGGGAGAAAGATGAGGCTTTCTACTCCCGTAAAGATTTACAACCTCGGAATCCCTATACAGGGTCGCTATGGGTCGGAACCGACTCGAAGGCACATAACAACAACAACAACATATAAGAAGCAAAAGAACTTTTGAGTAAAAGAGAAATCATCATTTGCCTAAGACTCACCACCCATCAACTCTGTCTGTGTGTATGTTCACCAACTCCGTTCCCCGGTCCAAGCTCTCACAAATTGTCAAGGTTGGTCCCTGGCAAATGACTTTGCAGCCTGATACATTTGCCCACAGTGCTACACCAGGGTTCCTTAGAGGTAGATTGTTGTTGGTGTTATGTGCCATAGAGTCGGTTCTGACTCATAGTGACCCTATACAGGATTTCTGAGGCTGCAAATTTTTATGAGAGTGGAAAGCCTCATCTTTCTCCCACAGAACAGCTGGTAGTTTTGAACTGCTGACCATGAGATTAGCAGCCCGATTCATAACCACTATGCTATCAGAATTACAGGTTGATGAAAGTCTCTAAATTAAAACAAATCTATAATACTGAATATGGAAATTCATAGTGAAGCTGAAGAAAAAGAAAACAAGTCCACAAGAGCCAAAATATGACCTTGAATATATGCTACCTAAATATAGAAGTCATCTGAAGAATAGATTTGATACAGTAGACACTGAAGACCAAACACCAGAAGATTTGTGGGATGTCCTCAAGTCCATCATTCAGGAAAAAAGCAAAAAAGTCATTAAGAAGACAAGAAAAAAGGAAAAGATCAAATTGAATGTCAGAAGAGACACTGAAACTTGCATTCCAGAGCAGAGATGCTAAAGCAAATAGAAGACATGAGAAGATACAAAAGCTGAACAGAGGGCTTCCAATTCTGGCGCCAGCTGAGGCAGAGTCAGGTAGGACAGGCTCCATGAGGGAGGGACTGAAAACCCAGAGAAGCTGCTTTCATGGACCAGCCCCAGAGCTCTGGATCAAGCTTAAGGGGCAGGGTGTTAGTTTCCCGCACACGCTAGTGGAAAAATCATGGTATAAAGGAAAATACTGTGATTTAGGAATTGCTTGAGACATGGGATGCCCTCTGGGACCACCCCGCCCAGGCGGAGTTCAGAGGGCGGGGCTAAAGCAGATCAGCACAGGGAACCAGCGCCTAAAGCAGACCAGTGACATTT
>NW_006408520.1:42563039-42565360 GCF_000296735.1 Chrysochloris asiatica | reverse complement strand
CAAAAGAGTTAGAGAAGGTTTTGGATTTGCCTAAGAAGGAATTCAGAAGAATGATATGGAAACAAATTCAAATGCACTGAAAAGGTGTGAAGGAAAACAAGAAAGAAGTCAGGAAAGTACTACAAGAACAATCAAACAATATCGATACAACATTTAAAACAATTCAAAACCTGCAAAAAGAGGTCCAGATGATTAATGATAAAATATAAGAAATGGACAATACATTGAAAGGGGAAAGGAGCAGAATTGAAGAAATGGAAGACAGAACCAGTGAACTGGAAGACAAATCTATCAGTACTGCTAAGATAGAAGAGGAATTAGAAAAAAAGGATGAAAAAATCTGAAGAGAGTCTATGATTCATGCTGGAAAATATGAAGAGTAACAACTTAAGAATTATCAGCATTCCGGAACAGGAAGAAGCAGAGAAGTCCATAGAGGAAAGAGTTTCTGGGAGAAAATTTCCCTAGCCTCTTGAATGATGAGAAGATAAACATTCAAGAAGCTGAATGTACCCCAGGAAAGATAGACCCCCAAAAGAAAATCACCAAGACATATAATAATAAAGATCTACAAAATCAGACAAGGAGAGAATCTTAAAAATGGCCAGTGAAGAGTGAAGTGTTACTTACAAAGGCAAGCAATCAAGCTCTGACTTCTCAGCAGAAATCATACATGAAAGATCGCAATGCATAGACATATACGAAACCCTAAAAGAAAATAAAACTGCCAACCAAGAATCATCTATGCAGCAAAACTGTCAATCAAATATGATGGTGTAATCAAAACATTCCAGGATAAACAAAAGCTAAGAGATATTTTCAAAGCCAATCCAACACTTCAAAACATCCTAAAGGGAGTTCCTTGGTCGGAAAATCAACAACAACAGACAACAACCAGATATTGACAGGTGTGACAGCACCACCTGAAACTCATATGACTGGCAGCAGACTGCAGAACAGAACACAACTACAACAGCGAATTCAAAGGAGCTGGGAGATCACCTGAAGAACACAGTAATATCAAGGTCAAAGAAGGGGAAAATGTAGGAAGAGATATCCAGGTGATGAGGAGGTCAGTTAGATTACAGAATGCAATAGATTCTCTTAAATGGAGAGAAAAGTTAATGTACTATAAGGTAATCCAAAAGGAAGTTAATACTTCACAACTTACCATTAAAATCAACTTCTAAGCAGAACAAGTAAACATGAAAACTGACAACAAATAGCACACACACACACACACACAAAAAAAAAATCAGCACAAGAAGACATGCAGAACAAAGGAATGAACAGAAATACTGAAAAATTAACATAATGTCAGCAATTATTCGTACCTATCAATAATTGCACTATCAATGGATAGAATGCACCAGTGAAGAGATAAGGAGTGGTAAAATGGTTAAGAAAATGAGACCGTTCAATATGCTGCCTGCAAGAGACAAACATTACACACAAAGACAAAACCAAACTAAAAGTTAGAGGATGGGAAAAAATGTACCAAGCTAACTTCAACAATAAACAAGTAAGAGTGGCAATTATAATCTCTGATAAAGTAAACTTTAAGACAGAAACCAGCATAATAGATAAAGAAAGACACTACTCATAATCAAAGAGTCAGTTGAGCAAGACAACTTAACCATAATAAATATCTATGCTCCCAATGAAAAAAGCACCAGGATAAATGAAGCAAACCTTACTAGAATTGAAGAAAGAAATAGATAAATTTACAACAATAGGGAGACATTTTAATACACCACTTTCGAAAAGGTATAGAACAACCAGAAAGAAACTTGACAAAGTTACAGAGGAACTAAACAGTACAATCAAACAACTTGGCCTCATTCAACCCAGCAACACACGATATACATTCTTCTCCAGTGCACATGGAACATTACCCAGAATTGACCATGTTTTAGGTCACAAAGTAAGCCTCTATAAATTACAAACATCAAAATACTACAAAACATCTTTTCAAACCACGATGTTAAAAAACTAGAAAGCAACAATAAGAAGACCAATGAAATAAAGTTGAATCCATGAAAACTGAATGAAACCCTGCTGAAAAGCGACTGGGTAAAAGAAGAAATTAAATGTGAATTCATAAAGTTCTAGACACAACTGAGAATGAAAACACAACATACCAAAATCTTTGGGACACAGTGAAAGTGGTACTGAGACAACAATTTATTGTGATAAATACATACATCCAAAAAGAAGAAAGAATCAAAATTAACACATTAACACAGCATCTACAATAATTAGAATCTCACCAACAGAGGGAATCTACAGTCACCCAAAGAAAAGAAATAATAAAGACAAGA
>NW_006408520.1:42538488-42556099 GCF_000296735.1 Chrysochloris asiatica | reverse complement strand
TAGACACTTGAGGGGGAGAGAAAGGAATAGCCAGAAATATCACCATAGAAAGCTTGTAAGTCCATCTTCTTCCTATAACTGATTGGAATACCTAAAATGCGGCTACAACATTCCCAGTGAAGGATGTTTCCTGCAGAGACTGTGCATTACATAAGCCCATTGATGGGATCCTGAACAGCATCCAGAATCATCAGAGGTGGGAAATTTCCTTTTGAAAGGACAAGCAGACCAGCCTGGAGTTGCTAGAACAGAAGATACTTCTTGAATGAAGGACCGACAGGAAAAATACAAAACAATCTAGGCAGTCCAACTGATTACTACAAGAACAAGCAAAATGCTCGCCCAGGAAACATCAAGGCAAGTTGTCGGTTCCCCTCAGAGCAAACCCCTTTCCAAGACTAAGACTCAATGGAATATATGCTCTGAGTAGTGAGCATGTTCACCACTGATAACGGGAAGTGAGGGTAAAACAGCAATGAAGCTGCAAGCTACAACGATCAACAGACTCCTGTGAACCCAGGTGGAGACCTGGTTGGCCCTCAGTGTGGCAAGACCTTGGGACTCTTGGGCCCAGAGTCAGTGATATAGCCACAGAGAACTAGAGTGGAGTGTGAAGCAACCAGCTGGTAAGAAGAGAGGGCATATGCATAAGAACACCCATACTTGCACATAATAAATACCCCCTTGACCTGGCTTCAATGACTGGATGATCAGAGCTCAATTAGAAGAAGAAAGAAGAGGAAAAAATGAGTAATCTAATACAATTTGATGAGCTTGACCTACACCTATGGATGTAGTAGCTCAAAGGAGGGACCAAATCTTTACAGCGAGGATCATTCCCACCCCCTCCATACACAGAGTAGACAGTGATGGGCAACTTGGACATTGGCTACCCAAGATGGGAGTGCTACAAAGGCAAGAAGTGACTAGCTTATGAACTTTAAACAGGGAGCCTAGATCCAGAGGGCACGGAGGAAGGTAGAATCTCCTCTGAGTAGTATCCAATCTGTCTGGGTGGGGCTGATGAAAGGAGATGGGGATAGGTTTCTTGTGGTACAATAGTGAACTATTGTTACCAGGACTGACTGTGAGGGTTGGAAGTATAAAGGTAAATGTTTTGTAGCAAAAGGAGGGGAGTGATTGACTTTGCAATACAGGAATGGAGGTCCCTGGGACCATTAAGGGAGAAGAGAAGAGTGTGGGACCCTACCCAGAAAAACAGTGATGTCAGAGATGGAGGCAGAGGCGATGACATGGAGAGATGGAGTAGCTAGGAACTCTAGACCCAGAGAAGGAGAGGGGCTGTGTGCTGACAACCGGGGTGCAGGCTTTCAGGGTATACCCTTTGGTTGATTCATGATGAATGGAGGGGATTATAATCATGGCAATGAAATGATATATGATAGGCTGAATGTAATAATAATGTTCTCCCATGTAAACTATCACATAATTCACAATAAAACATTAAAAAAAAAGAATGACTGATAATCAGATGATTTGTCAGATGACATCAATACATCATGTATGAAGAAAGAAAAGATCATTAAAAGACAGGAAAGAAAGAAGAGTCCAGAATGGATGTCTGATTACACTCTGAAACTCTTTATTGAACATGTTTTTATTGTTTTTGTTAAGTGTCATCAATTCTAATCCGATTCATAGTGACTCTGTCTAGATTTTTGAGGGGGAGCTGTTGAATTTGAAACTCCAACCTTGTGCTTCAAACCAACCTTGAGGTCCAGTGCATTTTTCCTCATTAACTAAAGTGAATGGAAAAAATGATGACATAAATCAGAAGACAATAAAGGGTGAGTACAGGCCACAATGTATTTTAACAAAATGTGAAGTAACTGAAGGAAAAATGCATGCCTAAGTTTGCAATACTAATGTAGTCTCTGGACGAAATACTGAACAACTCAAGAAACATCAAAGAAACAGGAAGAAATGCTCATACAAAAAGTCACTTTACCAAAAATAAATGAGTCAATGTTCAACCATTCCAGGAACTAGTTATCCAAAGAGAACAAAGAATTATTGCATGGCTTAAAATCAGGAAGGATCTGAGTCAGGTTTGTATCCTTTCACCATACTTTTGAGTCCTGATATAGTGCTGTGGGTTACTGTGCTGGACTGCAAAGTTGGTTTTAACCTCAAGGTTAATGGTTCAAGCTATGGGTCAGATCTGACTCGATGGCACTTAACAACAACAATAATAAGGAGCCCTGGTAGTGAAGTGGAGTGTGAGCTGGACTGCTAACTAAAGTCAACACTGAGTTTGAATCTATCAGTTATTGCATGGGAGAAAGATGAGGCTTTCTGCTCCTATAAAGGTTTACAGCTTTGGAAACCCTATACAAGGGTTGCTATGAGTCAGCACTGACTCAGTGGCATGCAACTACCAACATCACCATTCAGTCTGCAGGCTTAGCAAATAATTCTAGAATCTAGACTATATGAAAAAGAATGTAGCATCAGGATTAAAGGAAGACTCATAAATAATGACACAAACTTGTTTGAAGGGAACTTGAAAAACGTACTGAAGAAAATCAAAAACTAAAGATTTCAGCATGGGCTATACCTCAACCTAGAGAAATTAAAATCCTGTACCTGGAGAAGTAAACAGCATCAAGATTAACATAAAATATTGAAGTTGTCAAGGATTTCATATTCCTTGTATCCCTACAATCAAAACCCAGAGAAGAAAGAGCTAAGAGATCAAACAACATACTGCATTAAACAAATCTGCTGTGAAAAACCTTTTTAAAATGCTAAGAAGCAAAGATGTCATTTTGAGGACAGGTATTTAAAATATACCTGACCCCAACCAGACATTTAAATTCTTCTGATATGTGTATGAAAGCTGGACATTAACAAGGAAAACCTTAGCAAAATGAATGCTTTTAAATTATGGTTTTGTTGAAGAATATTAAATATACCATACATTGTCAGAAAAGGAACAAATCTGTCTTAGAAGAAGTATAGTAAAAAATGTTCCTTAGAAGGAAGGACAGAGGGACTTTTTCTCATTTACTTTGAACACATTCTCATCAGGAGGGCTCAGTCCCTAGAGAAAGTCATCATGCTTGGTATAAAGTAGAAGGTCAGTAAAAAAGAGGAAAACCCTCAAGGAGACTGATTGACACAATGGCTACACCCATGGACTCAAGCATAGTAACGGTAGTGACATAGGACCTGGCAGTGTTTCTTTCTCTTGTGCATAGGTTTGCTATGTGTCAGAACAGACTCAAGGGCACCTAAAAACAAACAGCATATCAGCCAGGAGTCTTTTGTTGATAAGTCAAGGAGTGTTGCTTTTGCCTGCCTACCATTCATTCTATCTTGTTTAGAAAATAGTTTTTCATTGTCCCTTTGGGGAATTCTTTTGAACCTGCAGTCTGCAGGAACTATCAGTCAGAATGTTTATCTTGTTTGGTCAAGAGGTAAAAATGTATTAGTTAAGCAGCTTTATTTATTAAAAATATAGAAAAATGCATTATGTTTACTGATTTATAAATGAATAAAGTACCTTGTAAGAATTTCATCATCTTGCATTAGTGATTGCTTCAGGAAAATATAACTGGATGAATAGAGAACAATGCTTAGAGAGGACCTTATGGTTGTTGGGGTTTTTTTTTTTTTTTTTTTTTTCTGTATAGTAATTTGATATTTTTTTCTAATATATATGTGTATATGGAGTCCTGGTGTGGCGCTGTGGGTTAATAATGCACCAGACTGTAAAGCCGTTTGAACTGCACAGTTGGTGGTACAAGCTCACCAGCTGCTCCTCAGAAACCCTATACAGGGTCAATATGGGTTGGAATCAACTCGACGGCACTTCACAGCAACAACAACTATGTATATATACTATTTAGAATAAGATAGTAACAGAACTTTTTTTTTTTTAATTTTACAAAACTAAAACAGAACAATTTCTTAAAACTAGTGAGGGACAGACCTAGATTTTATATCATGTATTTTTAACTTTTGGACTGATGCTTTTTCAATTAGGTCATACTGCCTTATGATCAATAGTGGAATGACAGATTATTTGGATTCCAGACCTTATTATCCACTTCCTAGCCTACTGATCTTTCACAAATCACTTACTCCCTGGTATACCTTAGTTTCCTAAGCCTTAAAATGTAGATGATAGTCTTCATTTTGTTCACTTTATGGTGATTATAAAACTCAAATAACAAAATGTTGGCAGATGGACTTTTTAAACTGTACACTTTATATTAATGTATGCAATGGTTACTTGTTATTAATATCATGATCCAGCCTAAGAACAGTGGCAGTTTGGGAGAAGAAATAACAGTGTTGATAAAATAGTAAATTAAGTTAGAATGCAAATGATGCATTTAAGATTTTATAAGCACAGCAATAAACACCAGTAAAGAAACACATCAAATACCTGCAATTTATTCCAAAACAAACAAGCCAATAATTTTCCTCATAATACTTGTATAAATTTATGAGTCTAGTATTTTGTTAGTTTGAAAAATATTGTTTCAAACATTTTGTAAGATACTTAGCAAGAATGAACTCTCTAAGTTTATTCTAACATGTACAAAATTTTATAAAGTTTAATTGGGAAAAAAAATTCCAAAGAAAGAACATTAACCTAAGGCTTTTCACTTACTTCCCTTTGCATTATGTTCAGAATGAAAATAGTGAGACAATCAGCACAATCATTTTAAAATGAAATAGAACTTCTGTCACCATGAGGAAAATCAAACCTTTATACTTCTAGACTCTTTCAACTAAAGTGCAAGAAGAATTGTAATCAGTAAACCCAGAAGGCTGGTCATGCTCTGGAAGAGGAGCAAGCCTAGCTGCAGCCATACCTTCAGGTTTGAAGGCCCAAAAGTTAGCTGTAATATTTGCAGCTGCAACACTTGAGGCTATATACTCAGTTACAAAACCCTTGGGATAAGCTTGCTTCTGTTTGCCCTTGGGCTCAAAAGTAGTTTTCTCAATATTAATAACCGAGCAAGATAAGGCAGCAGTAGTAACAGTAATCAGATCTACATTATGGCTTAAATATGTATTTCTACCAATGATCCAATGTCTGTAACAACCTTTGTCTGCTGTATTCATCATTACAGAAATGACATTAGTTGCTATTATGATGTCCTTTTTGGAAACAGTAAATGTTTCTCCTAAATTTGGGGGAATCACATCAATTATCTAGTGGTTTATTGTTTGGTTCACCAAAGAGTCAATAGCAATGATGATGCAGAGAAAGATTTAGAGTTTAGGAAAAATATATACATATTCGGGTTGTAAAAATAATATCTAAAAGTTTTTGACATACTTCCAAGTTACTAGATAATGCCTTTTCATGCATCACTTTTCTAAATCATAAAACAATCTTACAAAGTCAGTAGATTACTATACCCATTTTATAGGTGAGGAAATGTCATGAAGTATAACAAAAAATAAGTGAATTTACTCAAGGTTAATTTCTTAGGTTCAGGATTTATCTGTCAGTTTGTTGTACTGTGGGGGTTTGTGAGTTGCTCTGTTTCTGGTAGCTATGCCAACAGGTATTGTAAATACTAACAGGGTCACCCATGGTGGACAGGTTTCACATGAGCTTCCAGATGAAGACAGACTAGGAAGGAGTGACGGACTATTTCTGAATATTTAGTCACTGAAAACCTTATGAATAGGAGAGAAACATTGTCAGATATAGTACCTGAAAATGAGCCTTTCAGGTTGGAAGGTACTCAAAATGTGACTGGGGAAGAGCTGCCTCTGCAAAGTAGAATTGACAGTGATGACGTGAATGGAGTAAAGTCCATGGAGTAAAGCCTGAGGGAACTTCATTTGCTGATGGGGCACAACTCAAAATGAAAAGAAACAGCGGTAAACATCCATTAATCAACAGAACATGGAATGTACAAAGTATGAATCAAGATAAATTAAAAATTTTCAAAAGTGAAGGAGAACAAATAAACATCGATATCTTAGGTATCAGTGAGCTGAAATGGACTGGTATTGGCTATTTTGAATTTGACAACCTCATAGTTTAATATGCCGGGAATGACAAAATGAAGAGGAATGGTGTTGCATCCATTGTCAAAAAGAACATATCCGGATCAGTGATGATGTACAATGCTGTCTGTGATAGGATAATATTCATGCAACTATAGGGAAAACCAGTTAATACCATTATTATTCAAATTTACACACCAACCACTAAAGCCACTGAGAATGAAATAGAATTCTACCAACTTCTTCAATCTGAAATTGATGAAACATTCAATCAAGATGTATTGATCATTACTGGTGATTGGAATACAAAGGTTGGGAACAAAGAGGAAGGATGAGTAGTTGGAAAATATGGCCTTGGTGATAGAAATGATGCTAGAGATTGCATGACAGAATTCTGCAAAACCAATGATTTCTTCATTTTAAATACCTTATTTAGACAACATAAGAGATGATTATACACATGGACCTCACCAGATGGAATATACAGAAATCAAATTGATTACATCTGTGAAAAGAGAAGATAGAAAATCCCCATATCATTAGTCAAAACAAGGCCAGGGGCAAATTGTGGAGCAGACCATCAATTACTCATATGCAAATTCAAACTGAAGCTGAAGAAAATGAAAACAAGTCCATGAGAGCCAAAATATGACTTTGAATATAACCCACCTGAATTTAGCGATCACCTGAAGAGCAGATTTAATACATTAAACACTAAAGACCAAAGACCACAAGAGCTGTGGGATGACATCAAGAATATCATACATGACAAAAGTAAAAAGTCATTAAGAAGACATGACAGAAGGAAAAGATAGAAATGGATGTCAGAAGACACTTAAACTTGCTCTCCAGCATAGAAATGCTAAAGCAAATGGAAGAAATGAGGAGATATAAGAGCTGAACAGAAAATTTCAAAGATCAGCTCCAGAAGACAAAGTGAAATATTACAATGAAATGTGCAAAGATCTGGAGTCAGAAAACCAAAAGCGAATTAACGGGCTCAGCATTTCTTAAGTTGAGGGAATTGAAGAAAATTTTCAAGCCCCAACTTTCATTACTGAAGGGATTTTCTGGGCAAATAATTGAATGATGCAGAAAACATGAAAAGAAGATGGAAAGAATACACTGAGTCACTGTACCAAAAGGAAATGATTGATGTTCAACCATTTCTAAAGGTAGCATATGATCAATAGACAATGATACTGAAGGAAGAAGTCCAACGTACATTGAAGGAATTGACAAAGAACAAGGCACCAGGAATTGATGGAATAAAAATAGAAATCTTTCAAGAAAGTGAGTTGGCACTGGAGGCACTCACTCATCTATGCCAAGAAATTTGGAGCACAACTATCTGGCCAACTGATTGGAAGAGATATGTATTTGTGCCTATTCCAAAGAGAGGCGACCCATGCAGAAATCAATGGTCAATATCTTTGATATCCCGTGCAAATTAAGCTTTGTCCTGGTGAGGCGCTGTGAACTAATGCATCAGACTCTAAAGTCATTTGAATTGCAAGGTCGGTGGGTAAAGCTCACCAACTTCTCCTTGGAAACCCTATAAAGGGTCGCTATGGGTCAGCATTGACTGAATGGCACTTAACAACAACAAAGGTAATATAGAAAAGGTTGCAAGCATACATTGACAGAGAACTTCCAGAAGTTCAAGCCAGAATCAGAAGAGAACATGGAATGAAGCATATCATTGCTGATGTCCGATGGATCTTGGCTGAAAGCAGAGAATATCAGAAAGATGTTTACCTGTGCTTACTTGACTACACAAAGGCTTTTGATTGTGTGGATCATGACACGCTATGGACAACATTGCAAAATATGAGTATTCCAGAAAATTTAACCGTGCTCATGAGGAATCTGTACATGGACCAAGAGGCAGTTGTTTGAACAGAACACGGGAACACTGAATGGTTTAAAAATTAAGCAAGGTGTGTGACAGGTTGTATTCTAACACCATACTTATTCAACCAATATAGTGAGCAAATAATCCAAGAAGCTGGGTTATATGAAGAAAAACGTGGCATCAGGATTAGAGAGAGACTCATTAACAACCTGCCATATTCAGCTGATACAAACTTGCTTGCTAAAATTGAAGAAGACTCAAATTACTTACTGATGAAGATTAAAGACTGAAGCTTTCGGTATGAACTGTATCTCACTGTAAAGAAAACAAAAATCCTCACTACTGGACCAATAAACAACATTCTTATCAATGGACAAAAGATTGAAGTTGTCAAGTACTTCATTCTTCTTGGATCAATTGTCAACACTAATGGAAGCAGCAATCAAGAAATCAAGTGACGTATTGCATTAGGCATACCTGCTGCACAAGACCATTTTAAAGTGTCGAAGAGCAAAGATGTCAGCTCGAGGACTTAGGTGTGCCTGACCCAAGCCATGGTATTTTCCATAACTTCACATGCACACGAAAGCTGGATAGTGAATAAGGAAGACCATAGAATAATTGATTCTTTTGATTTATGGTGTTGGAGGAGAATATTGAAAGTGCCATGGGTGGAGGGGTCAGAGAAAAAGAGGAAGACCCCCAGCGAGATGGATTGGTATTATGGCAGCATCAGTAGGCACTAGCATGGCAACAATTATGAGGTTAACCCAGGACCAGGCAATGTTTCATTCTGTTTTGCATAAGGTCGCTGTGATTCAGTACTGACTCAATGGCACCTACAACAGCATCAAATGCCTTAGTTATCTAGTGCTGCTGCAAAAGAAATACCATAATGGGTTGGCTTTAATAAACAGAAATTTATTCTTTCACAGTTAGGAGGCTAGAAGTGCTAATTCAGAGCACTTGCTCTGGAGAAAGGTCCTTGTCTCTTTTCAGCATTTGTAGGCCCAGCATTCCTTAGAGATTTCCACATATCTTGACATCAATCTTTTTTTTTTTTTTGTATCTAGGAGCTTCCCAATACAGGCACCACAGATCCAAAGGACACACTCTGCTTTTGGCTTTTCTTTCTTGGTGGTAGTTTTTGTGTTGTTGTTAAGTGCCAATGAGTTGATTCTAACCCATTGTTACTCTGTATAGGGTTTCCGAAGAGCAGCTAGCAAGCTGGAACTGCTGATCTTGTGGTTCAAAGTGACCTTGCAGTCTATTACATTAACCTACAGCACCACACCAGGACTCTACCCTCTTATCTCTGCTTATTTATTTCATCTCTTTTATATCTCAAAAGAGGTTTTCTCAAGATACAACCTAATTCTGTAGCTTATACCTGCCTTCATAAACATCATAGAAGTGAAGACTTACAATAAATAAGATAATTAATTCAGATCAGGGCTAATCACATCATATCTCATAATGGGGAAGATGATTACATTATATCATATCTTCTAAACCAATGAGAATCAAGGGTCAGTCAAGATGACAGAAAACCTTAACTACCACAATCATGCAGTTAATAAACTCAAGAGAAAAGCTTTAAATCAATGTCATATGAACATAGAGCCTGAATTCTTAGCCACAACTCCAATGTCTAATTATAAATTGGATGTTGTTGTTATATACCATAGTGTTGATTCCAGCTGGTAATAACCTGTATAAGTGTTTTGAGGAAGCACTGCTGGGTTTGAACTCCAGCCTTGAGGTCTGCAGTCCAGTGCTTACCCTACAGTGCCACACTAGGGAAAAAAAACTCAAGCCTCGAATTTCATTATTGAATGATTCTCGGGGCAAAGTTTTGAATGATTCAGAAAGCATCAAAAGAAGATGGAAGGAATACACTGAGTCACTATACCAAAAGGAAATGGTTGATGTTCAACCATTTCAAGAGGTAGCATAGGATCAAGAGCCAATGATACTGAAGGAAGAAGTCCAAGGTGCATTAAGGAATTGGCAAAAAAACAAGGCACCGGGAATTGATGGAATAAAAATTGAAATCTTTCAAGAAAGTGAGGCGGCACTGGAGGCACTGACTCATCTATGCCAAGAAATTTGGAGGACAGCCATCTGGATGACTGATTAGAAGAGATCTATTATTTGTGCCTATGATAAACTAAAAATAAGGTGATATTTAATATATGGAAATATGGAAGCACAGTGGCTTCGTATGAGAAGCACTAGACTAGCAACCACAAGAAGTCCTGATTTGGTAACATAGAATAAGCACTCAACCTCCAGGTTGGTTTGAACTGTAAGGTGAGTGGTTGAAATTCACCAGGTGCTTCTCAGAAACCCTATACAGGGTCACTATGAATCGGAACTGACTAGATAGAACTTAACAACGGCAACAACAAAAACAACCAACCAAAAGGCCAGCAGTTCGAGATTGACAGTTGTTTCATGGGGGAAAGATGAGACTTTCTGCTTCTGCAAATAATTAAAAAGTCTTGTTGTTTTTGTTGTTGTTAAGTGACATTGAGTCAGTACTGACTCATAGCAACCTTATGCATAGCAGGATGAAGCACTACCCAATCCTGGGCCAACCTCACTATTGTTGCCATGCTTGAGCCCATTGATGCTGCCACTTTGCCAATCCATCTCACTGGGGTCTTCCTCTTTTTCTCGGACCCTCCACCTTAACAAACATGATATCCTTCTCCAGTGACTGGTCCCTTCTGACAATATGTCCAAAGTATGAGAGATGGCTTCAATTCTTCCAACACTGATCTGTTGTTTCTTTTGGCAGCCTATAGCACTTTCAATATTCTCCTCCAACACCATAACTCAAAAGCATCAATTCTTTTACAGTCTTCTTTACTTATTCACTGTCCAGCTTTTGCATGCATATAAGGTTATTGAAAATACCCTGGCTTGGGTCAGGCACACCTTAGTCTTCAAGCTCACATCTTTGTTCTTCAACATTTCAAAAAGATCTTGTGCAGCAGATTTGCCTAATGCAATATGTCATTTGATTTCTTGACTGCTACTTCCATGAGTGTTGATAGTTGATCCAAGAAAAATGAAGTCCTTGACAACTTCAAAGGGTTGCTATGAGTTGAAACTGATTTGAAGGCTGAAGGATTCTCTGTGTAAATTATTGAATGATGCAGAAAGTATCAAAAGAAGATGGAAGGAATATACAGTGTCTATGTACCAAAAGGAAATAGTTGATGTTCAATTAGAGGAAGACCCCTAGCAAGATGGATTGGCAAAGTGACAGCATTAATGGGCTCAAGCGTGGCAACAATTATGAGGTTGGCCTAGGATTGGGCAGTGGTTCTTTCTGTTGTGCATAGGGTTGCTATGAGTCAGTACTAACTCCATGGCACCTAAAAACAACAACATCAACCACAACTTAATCTATGTTTTTAAATGCATAAAATGTATACATACAAATCATCAAAACTTTAGAGACTATTTTGATACATATTTTTTATCATTTGATACTTTTTCTATTGTAAATTATAATTTTTCATTACATACGGGTCTAAAGGCCTAAAATAATATCTGGTCACTGTAAAATTCCAAACTGAAATTTCCAAAGACTTCTGAAAAACAATGTTGTTTTTGTTGATACTAAGCACCATCAAGTCTGTTCTGACGGATATAGACACTGTATAGTGTTTCCATGGAGTGTCTGGTAGGTTTCAACTGATGACCTTGCTGTTCAAACCGACCTTGTGATCCATTGCTTATCCTACAGCACTACACCAAGACTCCAATAGACATTTTTTTCTTTTTTCCTTCTTTAAATACCATCATGTCAGTTTCAAAGGGATACTAGTTTCCTTTCTTGTACCTTTGGAATTATTAGAAAATAAAATTATATCATGTATCACTTATAAACTATGGGAAAAATGATAGGAAGTGAAAATTGACTATATTTAATGCTAAAAAGTTCACTTTACTGTAATATTTTTAAATTCTTATTATTTATGATTTTCTTCAGATATAGACATTTAATTAAGCAAAAATAATGAACACAGAAAGCAATTTTAGAGGAATAATGACTGCTTTGGAAATGCTGAGGTTTTTTTTCAAAAGCTGAGCCCAATAAATCTCTCCCAACCAGTAATCCCCCGGAAATGTCTTGCACTGAAGTCATTATAGCTACTCAGAAAAAAATGTGTGTTTTTGGATTCATTTCAAAATTATGGATTTGTTTTCATGGCTGATGCCATTTTAATCGCTACTGCAGAATATTCATAGAGAATGAATGCCAAATACATTGGCTAATCACATTGATCAACTTGCCTTTCAAAATCGCCTTTATTTAGAATTCTTCATTAAAATTCCAAAGAAGGCAAAAGGTAATTACATACAACATTTGTTGAAGATCCATCCTCAAATAATCTATCATTTTCTATTAGATGGACAGCACCCATTTAGATGAATGCTGGATTCCATAGACCAAATAACTACTGGAATTTTTTTTAAATATTTGTTTTTCAATTTATTAAAGCCTATTGACAACCAAAAGTCTGTTAGAAGTCCTTGGGATAAAACTATCTAACATGTTAAATATTTAAAATATCTCACATGTTAAAAATTGTTAATTATGCTTTGTCAGAGCTTTCTAGTATTCTTTTTTAACAAGCCACTGAATATGTCTCAAAATATTTTTAAAGGTATATATAATATAATGGAAAGAATAGAGAGTATGGTGGCTCTGTAGGATCAATGCTGGACTTTGAACCACAAGGTTGGTGGTTTAAGCCCAGCAGTTACTCCTAAGGTAAAATGAGGTTTTATACTTCCACAAAGATTTATAGTCTTGCAAACTCTCTACCAGGTTGCTATGAGTCGGAACCAACTAGATGGTACTTAGCAACAACAACAATGCAACCAATAATTAGGATACAGGCCAGTACAGATTCTCATTATGAATGTAACCTATTATTTTTGAGTGATTATTTATGCTCTGCTCACATTTCCCTTGATTACAGCAACCTATGACACTGCTTTTTATTCAAATGAATTATTGCATATACTTTATTTTTAAAATAAGTATTTGCTTCTCTATGCCTGACTTTAAAATGAAAGATGTGGACCATCATTTTATTTGTTTACCTTTTTAATGTAGGACCAATGTCCAATACCATTATTTGTAATAATATAACTTCAAAACTAATTTTTAAGTGAGGGTCACCCTTCCACTTTTTCCACCTAGTACAGAAAATGGCATTATTTTCATAGTATTCTTACATTTTTACTAGATTATTAAAACAAGCTGACATGGCCTAGAAAAATATGCCTACGCTTCACTATAACATTGTCTGATATTTTGCATTATGACAATAGTAAAAAATGTCATGTGCGTTTTAACTAGCTATGTCTAATGTCTGAGGCATGAAGATGGTTAAATTTATGTTTCAACTTGACTGGGACAAGATCCTCAGTGGTTAGGCAAATAGATAATGATGTGATTTGGTAGCTATGTAATTATGCAATTTGAAATTTAGTCTTCCATTTTGCGGTGGTGGTGGTGTGCCATGGAGTCATTTCCAACTCAGTGACTCTGCATAGGGTTTCTGAGACTAAATCTTTACCTGGCAGAAAGCCTCACCTTTGTCCTGCGGAACTCCTGGTAGTTTTGAACTGCTAACCCTGAGGTTAGCAGCCCGACTCATAACCACTATGCTACCAATGTATAATCCCCAATTTTTGTACAATGCCTATTTTAGCATAATCTGATCTTTGGAAACTAATTATGTTGATAAGTGGTGAGTAGATTTACTATTGTATTACATAATACCTTGTTTTAACACAGCCATCCCAGGATAAAGCATTAATTACTTTTTGCAGAGTCCCTCAGATGCTACTAGACCATATTGTAAAGACTAACAGGAGATGTTATCGTCTAAATTTAAATTGGTCTTAGTGAATATTAATGTATGGAAATTGGTGATCCTTTCCACCTGACACCTGGGAAACAAGAATTTTCTACCAAATGGGGCCCTAAAAATTTTATGTCCTTGTTGGATTTACACTTCATCCCTAGAGGCATAACATGCCCATTAGAAAAAGGAAGAAGGCACTTTCCAAAAAGGGAATAATGTGCTTCCTTCAAACTGTAAGAAACTCATTCAAGAAAATCTTCCATGAAAAATCATACACATTAGGAAGAAAGTAAGTTTTAGATGGACTTGAATTTCTTACAGAGAGAATGGATTATATAAATAATATGCTTTACATGGTTTTAAATATTCTGACTTGAGCAATGTTTTAGGTAGTTTTATAAAGTATGCATTTCACTTTTCCCATAGTAATTTTTATGTGTAGAGAAAAGAGAGTTTGGGTGAATTGGGACAAAAAGAACAACGAGGGAATTAAAGAGGAACAAAACTTAAGTCTGAGCAACAGCTGGAATATGCATTATGGCAACTCTTTGTTACAGTCATTTGGCATGGATGTCAAATATCCTAGAGGGAGCAAAGAGTTTAAATATATGTATAAAATATATAGTTCATCTGTCTCCAATCTACTTAAGCAGTTGGTCATGTATGTCCATATATATGGTGTAAATTCAGTATATCCCAATGGATTAAAAGAGAAAAAACAATGATAATTTTGTCTTGAAATCAACTTATTCAAAATAATATTTAAAACATAAAATATAGATTGCTCTATGCATGTAAATTATATTACACCTCTGTCTAGCATTTTTTGACATGCTTACAGTATATACAGTATGTATAGTATATACATACAAGGAGCTCTGGTAGCGTAGTGGTTACGAATCGGGCTGCGAACCTTAAGGTCAGCGGTTCGAAACTACCAGCTGCTCCACGGGAGAAAGATGAGGCGATCTGCTCCCGTAAAGATTTACAGCCTCGGAAACCCTATTCAGGGTCGCTATGGGTCGAAACCGACTCGACGGCACTTAACAACAACAACAACAAATATATATTTACTTTTTTATTTTAAAACTATTTGTGCAAATCAAAAGACATTCTGTAACATGTGGATAGAATCAAGTCTGACACAAAATTTAGTAAAGCTGTCTTATCAAAAAAGGAGACAAGAAAAGAAAAAAAAAAAAAAAAAACAGAAAGAAGGTAGAAAATGGGAAAGGGAGTATATTTTGTAAAGCAGTCCAACCAAGTATTTTACACTGCAGTTTTAATTGTCATAGTCTGAATCAATAAGAAGTAATATTTGAACTCCCAATGCTACCATTCTTTCATTAACCATTCATTTGTTGTTTGATAGTATCTGCTCCTGAGATTCTGTCATTTTTAATTATCTTTCTTCTTTTTCTCAGTTACATGATTTTATGTAGGATAATAGAACTACTTAATATTTATGTCATACTTAGTTATATTCCTTCAATGTTGTTAGGTGCCATGGAGTCAGTTCTGGTATATAGTGATCCTATACACAACAGAACAAAACACTGTCTGATTCTGTGTCATCCTCGCAATTATTGCTACCTTTGAGTCCTTAATAGCTACTACCATGTCAATCCATCTTGTTGGTGTCTTCCTTCTTTTCACTGACCCTGCACTTCACCATGTATGATGTCCTTCTTTAGGGACTGGTCTCTTCTGGTAACATGTCCAAAAAATGAGAGGCAAAGTCTTGCAATCTTTATATAAAGGACTATTCTAACTGTGCTTCTTCGGTGATTTGTTTGATCTTCTGGCCGTACATCATACGTTCAATATTCTTCTCCAATGCCAAAATTCAAAAGCAATGATTCTTGTATTGTACTTCTTATCCACTGTTCAACTTTCTCATCCATATGAGGCTATTGAAAATACTCAGGTCAGATGCACTTTAGTACTCAAAGTGACATCTTTCCTCTTGAACATTTTGAAAAGTTCTTCTTTCTACATTCTACATTTCAATTATTAATACATATTTAAGGCTTCGGTTTTTTTTTTTTTTTTTTTTTTTTTTCGAGTGTGTGTGTGTGTGTATCTGTTTGCTTAATTTTCAGTTGTGCCACATCAGCAAATGAAAGTCCTGAAAGTTTTCCTCTCTCCATGCCATTAAGGTCAACTCTTTAATGTCAACAAATTTGAGAAGACAGCTCTCCCCCAATGGTATTTTAAAGTCTTTCCAACATGATGGTCTCATCTTTCGGCACTATATCAGAAAATGTTCCACTGCTACTTACAATGTTTTCATGGGCTAATAATTCAGAAGTCCCTCCTTCTTCCTAGTCTGTATTAATATGGAAGCTCTGCAGAAACCTGTTGATAATGATTGATCCACTAGCTTTCAAAATACTAAGGGCATAGCTTTCCAGAATCACAGCAACAGACAAATCATCACAGTACTAATATCACAGTACCACAAATTTACATACAAGTGATGCATTCCATTCATAATATTCACAAAATTGTAATAATTTATTCATGGGCTTTTGATTGTGTGGCTCATGACAAATTATGGACAACAATGTGGAGTATGAATATTCTTTAACACTTAATTGTGCTCATGAGGAATCTGTTCCTGGACCAAGAGGCAATTCTTCAAACAGAACATGCGAAAATTTAAGAAAGCTTTGTAACAAGCTTGTATTATTTCACCATATTTATTCAACCTGTATGCTGAGCAAATAATCCAAGAAGCTGGGTTACATGGACAAAAATGTGGCATCAGGATTGGAGGAAGACTGATTAACAACCTGCGATATGCAGATGATACAACCCTATTTGCTGAAAATGAAGATGGAAGACCATAGAAGAATTGATGCCTTTGAGTTATGGTTTTGGAGGAGAATATTGAAAGTGCCATAGGCTGCCAAAAGAACCAATAGATCAGTTTTGGAAGAAGTGCAGCCAGAGTGCTCCTTAGAGGCCAAGACAGCCAAACTTCATCTCTCATACTTTGAACATATTGTCAGGAGGGACCAGTCACTGGAGAAGGATATCATGTTTGGTAAGGTGGAGGGTCAGAGAAAAAGAGGAATACCCCCAACGAGATGAATTGGCCAGTGGCAGCATCGATTGATTCAAGCGTGCCAACAGTAGTGAGGTTAGCCCAGGATCGGGCAGTGTTTCGTTTTTTTTTGCATAAATTCACTATGGGTTGGTTCTGACTTGATGCCACCTAACAACAACAAATCGAATTTCGTTTCATTGCAATGATTACAGTCCCCTCCATGCAGCATCATATAACCCCAAAGGCTACACCACACAGGCCCGCTCCCTGCCCCCCAGCCTCCAGCACACAGCCCTTCTCCTGCTCTGAATCCAGGGTCCCCAGCCACTCTATTTGTCCACGTCATCTTCTCTGTCTCCGTCCCTGGCATCACTGCTTCTCTGGGTAGGGTCCCACTCTCTGTTCTTCTCACTTGATGGTCCCAGGAACCTCCGCTCCTGGGCTACAATATCAATCACTCTCCTCCTTTTGTCAAAAACCATTTACCTCTATATTTCCTAGCCTCACAGTCAGTCCTGATGTCAATTATTCACTATTGTACCACAAGAGTCTTAAACCCATTTCCTTTCACCAGCCCGGTCACAACCACTTGGAAATCATTCAGTGGTGATTCTATATTCCCCCACCCCATCTGGACTAGGATCTCTCTTGAAAGCTTGTAAGCCAGTCACTTCTTGCCTTTATAGGTCCCCATTTGGGGTAGCAAATGTCTAAGTTGCCCATCCCTGTCAGCCCTGTGTACCGAGAGGGTGGGAGTGATCCTTGCTGTAAAGATTTGTTCCCCTTTTTCAGCTACTATGTCCATAA
>NW_006408520.1:42537321-42537860 GCF_000296735.1 Chrysochloris asiatica | reverse complement strand
GGTTGGGCTTAGCTTGAAACTTCATTGCTGTTTTTCCCACCTCTTCCCTTATCAATAACCAATGTGGTCACCATCCAGACCACATGCCTGCTCATGTATTCCCCTTGAGTCTCTGTCTTAAAGGAGGTTTGCTGTGAGGGGTTCCAACCACTTGCCTTGATGGCTCTTGGGAAAACAGCTTACTTGTTCTTGTAGTAATCAATCAGACTGCCATTATTATTTCAGATATTTTCCTGCTGGTCTTTTTTTCACATAGTATCTTCTGTTCTTCTAGATGTTCCAGACTGGTCCACTTGGCCTTTCCAGTGGAAATTTCCTACTTCAGTCAGTTCTGGGTGAGGTTCTGGATTCCACCTATGGTCTTATGCAGTATAAAGGCTCTATAGGAAACCTCTTTCACTGGGCAACTTCTAGCCCCCTTTAAGGTATTCCAATCAGTTATACGCTGAAGACGGACTTACAAGCTTTCTGTAGTGATGATTCTGGCTATTCCTTTCTCCCTACCTTAAGTGTCTATTTTACAATGGTAGACAAGGGAA
>NW_006408520.1:42535765-42537052 GCF_000296735.1 Chrysochloris asiatica | reverse complement strand
AGTGTGAGTTATTTTTCTTACTCTTTTACAATAATGGTTCTATGCAGAATTTCTCCTTTTGCAACTGACTAATTTCACTCAGCATAATGTCCTCAAGGTTCATCCATGTTTTACTGTGGCTTGCAGCTTCCTTGTTGTTCTTCAAGATAGCATAGTATTCTATTGTGTGTATGTAACAAATTTTGTTTATCCATTCTTCAATTGATGGACAATTAGGCTGTCGCCATCTTTTTCTATTGTAAATAGCGCTGCTATGAACATTGGTGTGCATATATCCACTCGTGTTATGGCTCATATTTCTTGTGGATAAATATCAAATAGAGAGATTGCTGGATCATAAAGTATTTCTATTTGCAACCTTCTGAGGAAGCTCCATATTGCTTTCCAGAGAGGGTGGACAATTTTGCAATCCCACCAGAAATGCAGGAGCATCCCAGTCTCCTCACATCCTCCCCAGCACTTACCGTCCTCTACTTTTTTGATCTTTGCAGTTATTGCTGGTGTGAGATGATATCTCATTGCTGTTTTGATTTGCATCTCTCTGATGTGGTGCTGTGGGCTAATGTGCCAGACTGCAAAGTGGTTTGAAATGCATGGTCGGTGGTTCAAGCTCACCAGCTACTCCTTGGAAATCCTATATAGTGTCACTATGGGTTGAAATCAACTCAATGGCACTTACCAACAACAACAACAATGGCTAGTTAACGTGAGCATTTCTTCATGTTTGTTGGCTGCCCAGATCTCTTCCTTGGTGAAATGTCTTTTCATGTCCTGTGCCCATTTTTTAAATGGGTTATTTGTCTTTTTCTTGTAGAGGAGTTGTAATTTACAATATATTTTAGAAATGAGTTTTTTGTCTGATGTGTTGTTGCAAAAGATTTTTTCCCATTGTGTGGGCTCCGTTTTTACTCTTTTGGTGAAGTCTTTTGATGCACATAAATTTTTAATTTTTAGTATGTCCCACTCATCTATTTTGTCTACTTTTATTTGTGTAATTTTCAAAATATTTGGTAGTCTGTGTATTGCCTGTATTAGAGCCCTCAGGTTTGTCCCTATTTTTTCATTGATGACTTCATAACTTTGGGATTCACATTTAGGTCTTTAATCCATTCTGAGTTGTTTTTTTTGTATAGGGCATGAGGTAAAGTGCTGGTGGCTGCAACATACATAATCAGCACTGAGAAGTTGAGGCACAAGGATAACATGGACGAAAATCCAGTCTTTGAGCCCTCCTCAGGCTTACGGGCCATGGACCCCGAGGGCCAGGGAAGTAACTCCCTGAAGTCC
>NW_006408520.1:42531449-42534649 GCF_000296735.1 Chrysochloris asiatica | reverse complement strand
GTGCTAGCTTGCCTGTCAGCTTGCATCAATCTTGTCTCTGTCTTTTCTGTCTCTTTTCTTTCGCCTACTAGATCTCCCACTCACGTTAAAACCCCACACTCGTCGAGGTGATTGTTGAGGCGGGACCCCAACTCAGGACCCCTGGCAGTAAAGGTCTTGTTTCAGTCTTTTGCAAATCACTTTCCAGTTCTGCCAGTACTATCTGCTAGAGAGACTATCTCCTCCCCATGCAATATACCTAGGCACTTTGTTGAAAATCAGTTGGCTGTATGAGGATGGGTTAATTTCTGGATTCTTAATTCTGTTCCATTGATCAATGTATCTTTCATTGTACCAGTACCAGCTGTTTTGATCACAGTAGCCATGTAGTAAATTTTGAAATTGGAGAATGCAAGGTCTCCAACCTTGTTCTTCTTCTTAAGCAGTGCTTTACTTATCTTCTCTCACCTGCCTTTCCATATAAAGTTTGTAATTGTCTTTTCCATATCTTTGAAGGATGTTGTTGAAATCTGGATTGGGATTGCAATATATGTGTAAATTACTTTGGGCAATATTAATATTTTCATGATGTTGAGTCTTCCTATCCAGGAACATGGTATGTTCTTTCATTTTGGTAAGTCTATTTTGGCTTCTTGTACTAGTGTTTTGTAATTTTCTTTGTGTAAGTCCTTTGTTTCTGTGGTTATGTTTATTCCCAAATATTTCATCCTTTTTGGCAGCTATTGTAAATGGTATTTCTTGCCTAATATCTTCTCAGCTCTGTCATTGTTGCTATACAAGAATCCAACTGATTTTGGGATGTTGATCTTATACCCTGGCACTTTGCTGAATCTTCCAATGAGGTCTAGTAGTTTTTTACTGAGTCTTTGGGGTTTTCTATACATAGGATCATATTGTCTGCAAATAGAGTTTTATTTCCTCTTTGCCAATTTGAATGCCTTTAGTTTCCCTATCTTGCCATATAGCTCTGGCTAAGACTTCAAAAACAATTATGAAAAGGAGTGGTGACAAAGGGCATCCTTGTCTGGTTCCAGTTCTCAGAGGGAGGGCTTTCAGTTTCTCTCCATTGAGAATGATGTAGGCTGTTGGTTTTGTATATATACTCTTGATTATGTTGAGGAATTTCCCTTCAACTCCTACTTTGTTGAGTGTTTTTATCAGGAAAGGATGTTGGATTTTTTCAAATGCCTTTTCTGCATCAATTGCTATGATCATGTGGTTCTTTTCTTTTTTCTTATTTATGTGGTCGATTACACTGATTGTTTTTCTAATGTTGAACCATCTTTGCATCCCTTTTATGAAACCCACTTGGTCATGATGTATTATATATATTTTTTTGATGTTCTGCTGGATAGTGTTGGCGAGGATTTTGTATAGAATTTTTGTGTCTATGTTCATGAGGGATATTGGCCTGTAATTTTCTTTCTTAGTAATGTCCTTCCCTGGTTTTGGAATGAGTGTTATGCTTGCTTCATAAAAGTTTCCTTCCTCTTGCATATTCTGGAATAATTTGAGTTGAATTGGTGACAGTTCTTCCCTGAGTATTTGGTAGAACTCACCAGTGAAGCCATCTGTGTCTGAACTTCTTTTGGTTGGGAGTATTTTGATGACCTGATCGTTTTCTTCTTTCGTTACGGATCTGTTCAAGTTTTCTACTTCATTCTGTGTAAGTTTTAGTAGGTCATGTTTTTCTAAAAATGTATCCATCTCTTCTAAGTTTTCAAATTTGTTGGAGTACAACTCCTCAGAGTATTCTGTTATTATCCTTTTGATTTCATTTGGTTCCATTGTGACATCATCCGTGTGGTTTCTAATGCGAGTAATTCGTGTCTTCTCCCGCTTTTCTTTTGTCAATTTTATTAATCCTTTCAAAGAACCAGTTTCTTGTCCAGTTGATTCTTTCCATAGTTTTTTTCTGTTTTTCATTTCATTTATTTCTGCTCTAATCTTTATTATTTCTTTTCTTTTGGTGACTGTAGGTTCACTCTGTTGGTCAATTTCTAATTGTTGGACATGCTGTGTTAATGTATTAATTTTGTTTCTTCCTCATTTTGTATGTATGTATTTATCACAATAAATTGTCCTCTCAGCACCACTTACACTGTGTCCCAAAGGTTTTGGTATGTTGTGTTTTCATTCTTCTTTGTTTCTAGGAACTTTATAGATTCATGTTTGATTTCGTTTTTACCTAGTCACTTTTCAGCAGGGTGTTGTTCAGTTTCCATGTATTTGACTTTATTTCCTTAGTCTTCTTGTTATTTCTAGTTTTATAGCATTGTGGTCTGAAAAGATGCTCTGTAGCATTTTGATGTTTGTAAATTTATGGATGTTTGCTTTGTGACCTAACACATGGTAATTATTGGAGAATGTTCAGTGTGCATTGGAGAAGAAAGTATATTGTGTTGTTGAGTTGAATGCTCTGTACACATCTATGAAGTCAACTTGATTGATTGTGCTGGTAAGTTCCTCTGTAACTTTGTCGTGTTTCTCTCTGGTTGCTGTGTCCCTTTTCAAAAGTGGCGTATTAAAATCTCCCACTATGATTGTAGATTTATCTATTTCTTTCTTCAATTCTAGTAAGGTTTGCTTCATATATCTTTGCTTTTTCATTGGGAGCATTGGAATCAATTATGGTTATGTCTTCTTGCTCAATTGACCCTTTTATCATGAGATAGTGTCCTTCTTAATATCTTATGCTGGTTTTTGTCTTAAAGTTTACTTTATCAGAGATTAGTCTTGCCACTCCTGTTTGTTTATTGTTGCAGTTAGCTTGGTATATTTTTTCCCATCCTTTAACTTTTAGTCTGTTTTTTTCTTTGTGTATAAGATGTGTCTCTTTCAGGCAGCATATTGAAGGGTCTTGTTTTCTTAACTGTTTTGCCACTCTCTCTTTATTAGTGCATTCTATCCAGTGACATGCAATGTAATTATCTATAGGTATGAATTAATTGCTTCCATTATGTTAATTTTTGGTAGTGCTGTTTATTCCTTTGTTCTGCATATCTTCTTGAGCTGAGTTTGTGTTTTTTGTGCTATTTCTTGTCAGTTTCTTATTAGTTTTCATGTTAAACACAGAAGAACAGAGATCCAGGTGGTGGGAAAGGTCAGGTAGATTACTGGATAAAATAGACTATCTTAAATGGAGGGAAGAACTAATGGAATATAAGGTAACCACAATGGGGTTAGGGTAGGAGGTTTAT
>NW_006408520.1:42520788-42530244 GCF_000296735.1 Chrysochloris asiatica | reverse complement strand
AAACAAAAAACACCACTTTGAAACAAACATAAACCAGGCCAAGTGTCCACAGGCAGTGTGTGTGCATGGTAGAAGTCCCCAGCAGTGAGTGAGGTGTTCACTCGCTCAAGCCCGTCCTCTAATCACCACCATGGTGGTTCACAGATAGATATTAAGAAGTTAACGGGAGAAAAACTGTCCACTACTTTTGTCTCTGAAGGTCAGTTTTGTATCTTTCTGTTCACAGCGTAATTCTCGACGTAGTTGCGTCCTTTTATGTTGGGGATTTAGAGAGTGTTCTATGGTTTGTCTGTCAGGCCTGATGTGCCTGCTTTTTTCTTGCTATATAGACCTGGGTAAGGGTCCTGCACAAGGAGCTCTGGTAGCGCAGTGGTCATAAAACGGGCTGTGAACTTCAAAGTCAGCATCTCGAAACCACCAGCTGTTCCATGGGAGAAAAACAAGGTGCTCTGCTCCCACAAAGACCCACAGACTCAGAAACTCAGCATAGGGTCACTACGAGTTGGAACCAACCCCACAGCACACAGCCACCAAGTGTCCCACACAAGTCAATTTTAGGGCTGCGATCCTGAGGCTGATATCATAAGTAGTGGCCAAACTCCTTCTCTCTGTACCGTGGGAAAATTGTGAGGTCAGCGCTGGAATGTTTTTTGGGGGGTGGGGGGTTTGCACACCCACCCGCCTGAAGGCGTCCGGGCTGGGCAAAGAAGGCACAACAGGGAAGAGGAGATAAAAAAATGTGCAGAATCTCCCGCACCTCATTTTGCAAATGTCTCTGCACCGCTTTTAGCACCGGTTCTCTATGCCGGCCTCTTTTTACATCTTCTTTTGAGATGTCTTTCTCCAGTAATTTGTCCATGTTGTTGTGAAGTGCCGTCTAGTCGGTTCTGACCTATAGCGACCCTGTATAGGGTTTCCGAGGAGCAGCTGGTGAGCTTGAACTGCAGACCTTGCAGTTCAAACGGCTTTGCCGTCTGGCGCATTAACCCACAGCACCACACCAGGACTCCATAGAATCCTTCAATATTGCTATTAGTGGCTTGAATTCGTTCTTGAGTTCTTTCAGTTCTAGAAATACTGACTGTGCTCTTCCCTTTAGGGTTAAGTCTTTGCACATTTCGCTAAAAGATGTTTCTCTGGAACCATTCATTGAAATTGTTCAACTATTTTACCTTATAATTTCTTCCATTTGTTTCACCTACTCTATGTATGAATGCATTGCATAAGAAATTAAAAAAATTTAAATGGAAAAAATCTGCTAGATTTTTTTGATTATGTAAATTATTAAATGAAATCACAAGTGTCAGCATAACCATAAGAAAAGGTTTTGCTAATAAGAGTTGCTGTCACAATTTTTTGAGTGATTATCCTTTTGTGACACATCAACCCTTCAAGATAATTTTCAATGGATTATGTTGCAACCCTCTGTTGGTTTCCTTTTAGTGATTCTAAGAGTTGCTTGCGTAAAAGAAAAGGACAAATTTTTTTTTTATCTGACCTTTATCAGAGTCTTTGTTTATATGGCTAAGTTTTAAAATTACATCTTTGTTGAATCACCAGTGGCTATGGTCATAGAATCCTTTACATTAGTCAGTGGTGATCCTACAGTAGAAAGTGCTATTTCTTTAGGGAGTGCACAGTTAGAATCTTCATCTGGATTGAGTCAGTAAGTCAAGCCCTTATAAGAGTTGCCATTTATGAACAATTTTCTCCTGTAAATGGAAAATTTGGCATCTGGGAGACAATACAGTTTTTATTATTTGTATTTAATTAAGCTCTGGTGGGAAATAATGTCTATAGATTCTTCTCTTTAATGGCCAGTTTTAGGTATTTTGTAGTATAGAACCTCCTCAGATCAGCTTCCTGACAAAGTCCAATTTTGCTGCCTCAGGGTAAATGTTCAATTTTCCTAATATTAATTTAGACAGTTATAGCTTTCCATCTAAATAATTAGTCTGTATATGAAACTTGGGTAATAAAGAAAGTTTAAAATAAATAATGAATGAATCTCTTAAGTCAATAGCATTGATTTAGCACTCTCCTAAAATCAAATTGTGTAACAGCAATTTCTTTTGATTGAAATCATACTATACAGCTAGAAAAACATGATTGACATTTTAAAATTTTGGTCAGTTATTGAACATAAAATGAATTTAAAGGTTTGAAATCTTTTTTATATTTGTTCTAACTATATTTAAAGAATGTATAAAATGTGTACCAGTGTATGCATTGTGGCAAATACATAAAGAGAAGAAGGTGCAAGAGTCTACATAAATGCATATCCTTCAAATGATATCACTGCATTTTATAAGGAAATAAAATTAAAACTATTTTTTGAAAAATAATACATTTCAACATTTCAGAGTTTGAATAACCCCTTTAAGAGATGTAATTATTTTCTGTTACTCACAGGTATAGTCAAACTATCTTAAACTTCTTGTTGCAATAAAAGAACAATGTTCATTTATTCCCCCTTTCACCCTTGTTTCACATGGAAGGCAATATTATGACTTTTCTAGCTTGTAGAAATATTTCCTATACAATATGACATTAAATTAAGGCTGTAGTTATCTGATGCAGTTTATTTCTTCAGTAATCCAAATCTTTCATTTCATGATTTTTTCTGAGGTTGGAGAATGTAGGATTGCATTCATTATCATTAAAATGGAGTATTATGTCTCATTATCAAGGCCAAAAACAGTATCTTCAAAATTAAGTCATTTTCTCTGATATTAGCCCAATTAATATGCCTTCCAGTATAACCCCTGAAGGCAGCTTAGTTTCAAATTTGATTAGTGATAGGTAGCTAAGGGCCACGCAGAAAACTTTTGCTAAGGGAAAAGTTTAAGGACTGATACAAGTCATGATGAATGTCTGGAAACCCCAATTCATCTCTTCTCAGAATTCCTATGAATATGTAAATAGTGCAATCTATCCAGTCCTTAGATGTATCTTCTGGAAATTGTATGAACCTTACACTGTCTGCCTTCTGAATTCTCTTAGAAATTTGCACTGTCCAAGATCTCTTTCTAATGTATTTTTGTTTTGCTTTTTCTTGTTCCCCTCAGGATCCTCCACATCTAAATGAAAATAATGCCTTCTACCTTCTCCCTCTGCCTTTCAAATCTTCTGACTCCTGATCTGTGAAACAGGAATAAACAATTTAAAGGACTTTGTAATTCTTAAAAGTGCTTTTTCTCCCAAAAAAATTCATGCTGAAGATATCTACCCATTATTATTATCCCACAGCCCTCTTCTTTTTATGCCATCCCTTATGGTTCTCATTTTCTTTTAAGATCATACTTAACCTTTGTGCTTTGATTAAGATGCACATTTCAACCCTAATCACATGGGCTCCTTCCTTCTTCTAAGTTCCTAATGCTTTTATTATTTGTAGCAGTAAACGGCTTTTATTATTTATTTCTTAAAATATTCATGAATACACCTTGTCTTTCTCACTAAATTTTAACATCTCTGAGGGAAGGAAATATGCCCCCAAAATTATTGCTCTTTTTATCGAACAGAGCTCAGTGACTCTCATACAGTTGGTACATGGCAACTTATCTTACAGGTTGACTATTATAATTCACCATTGGTAGAATGTTGATTTTTGTTGTTGCTGCTGTTTTGAAAGTTTGTTTCGCTATCTCAGTTACACGTTCTAGTAGGTCAAGGAATAGGCCTTTCTCTGAGCAACTTACTTACAGTAAGTGGATTTACTTTGAATTCACCATCTCATCTTCATTTGTACTCTATCTCTTCTTTCTGTGCCCAATGACTTAATATTCTTCCATACCAACATAATCTTTTCTCACAGGCAACATAGTGGAATGCTTTGACTTTTCACTACCCTGCTATTTTTACCAACTGTGTTAACGTTTAAACTTTTACACTAATTTTGATTCAACATTTGTATTTTCTTTGTTTGTGTCCTATTTTATATCCATAAGTATATTTGCTAAAGTGTGGTTATGCAATTAGACTTTCTAAATTAGGATTCAGTCATTTCTACTTCTATCTGTTTGGAATTTAGCAGATTACTTTATTATGCATGGCATAATTGTATAAGTATCACTATTGGTGGTGGTGATTATATGCCACTGAGTCGGTTCTGACTCATAGGTTTCCTGAATAGCGTTTCCAAGACTGTAAATCTTTACTGGAGCAGAAAGCCTCATATTTCTCCCTTAGAGAGACTGGTAGATTCAAACTGATGGCCTGTGGTTACCAGTATAGCACATAATCCATTAGGCTTGAAGGGCCCCTATAATTATCACTAAGATGTCAATAATAAAAATAATAGTTTCACAGAGGTGCTTGGAGTATTAAATAATAAACTAGACATATAATACTTAGCTCAGTGACTAACATGCATAGCTTGTTTTTATTTTTTGTTGTTGTTTGTATTGAGGGCAATCAAAACAAAATGAAATACTGCCTAGTCCTGACCATTCTCACATTTGTTGTTATATTTGAGCCATTGTTACACCCATTGTGTCAATCCATCTCATTGAGGTCTTCCTCTTTATTAGTGATCATTTACTTTACCAAGTATGATGTCCTATTTCAGAAACATAAGTTACTTTAGCTAATCACTATTGATTAAGGTGTTAGGCATAGATAGTGGGAAGATAGTAGTGGCAGAATAGTTTTGCAATCTCTCTGAATTCCAGAATAAAAATAACTTGCTATTAAAACTAAAAACTATAGACAATATTTACAATAAAACAGTGACAATGTATCCCATGGACTCCAAATACAAGAAAATAGAGACAAACTGCTAATATCTACAAGACCTATATAATATACAGACAAGTTACCAGGAGAATGAGATAATGTTTGGTAAAGTGGAGGGTCAGACAAAAAGAGGAAGACCTCCAACAAGATAGACTAACATAGTGGTGGCAGCAATTGGTCAGGTTTAGCAATGATTGTGAGGTTCGTGCAGAACTGAGCACTGTTATGCCGTATTGTGCATAGGATCACTATGAGTCAGTATCTACTGGATGGCACTTAACAATAACAATTCAAAAAGAGGGACTCCTGATGTGGCACTGTAGGATCAGCACTGGACTGTGAACCACAGGGTCAGTAGTTCAAATCCATCAGCTGATTTTAGGAAACTCTATATATGGCCATTGTGAGTTGGAATCAACTGTATGTCACTTAATGACAACTACAATTCAGAAAGAAAATATTGAGTGGGTCTAACTTTCTCAGAATAAGGAAAACCCTGAATACTATGCAAAGCACAGCAGGTCAGTTTGAGAAAATAAGTCAAAATTAGGACAAATGTCATATTAATAACATTGCCTCAGTCAAAAATAATTAAGCAAAGTGACATGTAATAAAACAATCTGAAGAAACTGGAGCAGTTATCCTCTGTAAACTCTCAAAAATGACTTGTCAACTTCTGCCTATAGCTGATTGGAATACCTAAAATGGGGCTACAACTTGCCCAGTGAAGGAGGCTTCCTGTAGAGCCTCTGCAATACATAAGCCCATAGGTAGAATACTGAACCCCATCCAGAATCTTCTGAGGTGGGAAATTTCAACTTGAAAGGACAAGCAGACCAGCCTGAAATGGCTAGAAGAACAGAAGATACTTCTTGACACAAAGACCAATGGGAAAATTACAAAACAATAATGGCAGTCTGACTGACTACTACAAGAACAAGTAACTTGCTCATCCAGGAGACATCAAGGCAAGTGGTTGGGTCTCCTCAGAGCAAACCCTCAGAGCAAACATGCTCTGATTGTTGACCACATTGGTCATCAATAAGGGGAAGTGAGGGAAAAACAGCAATGAAGCAGCAAGCTTAAGTCCTACAATGTTCAACAGACTCCTGGGAACCCGGGTGGAGACCTGGTTGGCCAGCATGTGGCAAGACCTGGGGACTCTTGGGCCCAGAATCAGTGACATAGCCACAGAGGACTAGAGTGGAGAGTGAACTGTCCAGCAGATAAGAAGTGAGGGCCTATGTACAAGAACATCCATACTTGCTGATAATACCTACTTGACCTGGCTTCAATGACTGGATGATCAGAGCTCAACCACAAGAAGAAAGAAGAAGAAAAAAAGTAATCTGATACAATTTAATGAACTTGACCTAAACCTATGGATGAAATAGCTCAACAGAGAGAACAAATCTTTACAGCGTGAATCATTCCTACCCCCTCGATATATAGGGTAGACAGAGATGGACAACTTTGACATTAGCTACCCAAAATGGGGGGCTACAAAGGCAAGAAGTGATTGGCTTACAAGCTTTCCAGACGGAGCCTAGATCCAGAAGGTGTGGAGGTAGACATTCTCCACGGAGTAGTAACCAATCTGTCTGGGTGGGGCTGATGAAAAGAGATGGGGATGGCTCTCATGTGGCATAATAGTGAATAATTACTATCAGGACTGACTGTGAGGGTTGGAAATGCAAAGGTAGACATTTTGTAACAAAAGGAGGGGAGTGGTTTTCTTTGCTGTCCGGCAGTGGAGGTCCCTGGGACCATCAAAGGAGAAGAGCGGGGTGCGGGACCCTACCCAGAGAAGCAGTGACACCAGAGATGGAGGCAGAGACAATGACATGGAGAGAAAGAATGGCTGGGGACTCTAGACCCAGAGAGGGAGAGGGGCTTGGTACTAATGACCAGGGGGCAGGCTTGCAGGGTATACCCTTTGGTTGGTTGATAATGGCATGGAGGGAAATGTAACCATGGCAATAAAATGATTTATGATAGGATGAATGTAAAGCTAATACTCTCCCATATAAACTATCACATAATGCACAATAAAACATAAAAAAAAAAAAAAAAAAAAAAAAAAACCTGTCAAAACTCCTGTCTCTATCGGAACCCTATACTAAGGAGATTTTCTGGAAGTGAAATAAAAATGAGGCAGACAATGATAACAAAAGTGAATGATAAGTAAGATCTAGAGAAAATAAGATAGAAAACAGAGGCTAGAAACTCTGAAATAAAAGTCACTATAGTTTTGAACATCATTGGAAAACATGAAAGAAAAAAAAAGAAGAAAAGATACGTTTTCTGAATCCTGCCTAAGCCAAAGTTCAACAGTTTTTTGCTTTACATAAAAATAATAATTAAAAAAACATATCTTATCTGCACTGAAAGTATACAAAAAAAAAAAAAATTACCCAAAACAGATCAAAAGTGTTATTTTTCTGCCACTTAAGACATACTTATAAAAGTATGTAAAAAGTATATATGTGACTTGATGTTGCTACAAAGTTCTGTCAAGTTGGTTCTGAATCATAGTGACCCTGTATAGGTTTTACAAGCTTTTAAATCTGTGGGAGCAGAAAGCCTCACGTTTCTTAAAGTGAAGAGGACCTAAAATACTTGCTGATTAAAATAAACGTCTACAGCTTTCAGGATGGATTGCACCTCAATGTCAATAGAACAAACATCCTCAGAACTCAACCAATAATTAATCATGGTAAATGGAGAAAAGTTTGAAGTTGTCAAAGACTTCATTATGCTTGGATTCAGTCAACACTCATGAAAGCATTAGTCAATAAATCAAATAATGTATTGCACTAGGAAAATCAGACCCAGTTGCCTATTAATGTTTTATATTTTTGCTGACTAATAAGGAGCTCTGGTAGCGTAGTGGTTACGAATCGGGCTGCGAACCTTAAGGTCAGCGGTTCGAAACTACCAGCCGCTCCGCGGGAGAAAGATGAGGCTTTCTACTCCCGTAAAGATTTACACCCTCGGAAACCCTGTACAGGGTCACTATGGGTTGGAACCGACTCAAAGGCACTTAACAACAACAACAACAACAAGTAATGCAAACATTTAGGCACTAAGCTGCTGACAAAAAAGTTATCAAGTCCAATCAAAGGACCTTATAAGGAAAAGTCTGGTAAATCTGCCTCCAAAGAAATATACCATTGATAACCTTACTGAGCATGCCTCTATTCTGATACACATATTTTCATTAGAGCAAACTGACAAGAACAGCATTATACTTTAAAGAAAAATATACGCAAAACCTTTGGCATCCATGGAAAAAAATAAAAACACATGAGTATAAGGCAAAAAATGAAAACAAAAACAAAAAAACCTTTAGATTTTTAGAGAAGGATCCCTGATGGCATAGTAGGAAAGTGTTCATTGGATACACTAACTAAAAGCCAGTGTTTGTAACTCACTAGTGGCTCCACAGAAGAAAAAAATAGATATGACTACCATGACAATTATTTTCAATAACCTCATATGCATGAGAAAGCTGGACAGTGAATAAGGAAGAGCAAAGAAGAATTGATGCTTTTGAGTTATGATGTTGGAGAAGAATATTGGAAGTGCCATGGGCTGCCAGGAGAACCAATAGATCTGTTTTGGCAGAAGTACAGCCATAGTGCTCAGAGTGCTCCTTGGAGGAAGGGTTTCCAAATTTCATCTCTCATACTTCAGACATATTGTCAGGAGAGACCAGTCGCTGTGGAAGGATATCATGTTTGGTAAGGTGGAGGGTCAGAGAAAAAGAGGAAGACCCAACAAAATAGATTAGCCAAGTGGTAACATCGATGGACTCAAGCGTCGCAACAGTAGTGACATTAGCCCAGGATTGGGCAGTGTTTCGTTCTGCTGTGCATAAGGTCTCGATGGCACCTAACAGAAACAACAAAACCCTATAGGGCAATTTACCTCTATCATAAGGGTCACTATGATTAGGACTCAACTCAATTGAATAGAACAACAGCCTTTAGATAACATCACTTTACGCTAAAAGAAAATGTCCAAACCCCAAATCCACTGCCATTGAATTAATTTTGATTCAAAGTGACACCATATCATGTTTTCAAGACTATAACTCTTTTCGGAAGCAAACAAAATCATCTTTCTCCCATGGAACAGCTTGTGGGTTGAACTACTAACTTTGTGGTTAAAAGTCCAATACTTATCCTACAGCACCACCAGAGCTTCTTAGGAGAAAGTGAGTACATGGAAATCCTCAAGGAATGAATGGATGCTTCAAACTTACTTTCAAGTGCAAAAAATACAGAGAAACAGTTCATGGAATTCAGTAACTCAGAATTTCATATTTTTTGCATATTATGCATCTACGTAAATAACACACGTACACTTACACACTCATACAAGCGTACTGTGTGCATGGAAAAACTAACAAGGTGGTTGTGCAATTTGCAAAAACCATATAATGCATGGCTTATTTGCATAAAAATATGTTACATTGTTTGCTTTCTGAATAATGCACTAGAGAATGAGATTCAGACAACCAAATGACTAGAGACACAACAAAACGGGTAGTGAGTAAATGTGTATGGCGGTGGTGGTGCTTATGTGCCGTGGAGTAAGTTCCCAGTCATAGTGACCCTGATAGGGTTTCTGAGGTTGTAAACCTTTACAGGACATCTTTCTCCCACAGAATCACTGGTAGTTTCAAACTGCTGACCATGAGATTAGCAACCAGAT
>NW_006408520.1:42517783-42519978 GCF_000296735.1 Chrysochloris asiatica | reverse complement strand
AAAAAATGTTTTAAGCTTTTATTGTGAATTATGTAATAGTTTACATGGGAGAACATTAGCTTTACATTCATCTTATCTTATTTTGTTTCACTGCAATGATTACAATTCCCTGCATGCATCATCAAACAGCCAAAGGGTACACCCCACAAACCTGGCCCTGGCCATCAACACACAGACCTTCTCCTTCCCAGAGTCCAGAGTCTCCAGTTGCTCCATCTCTCCATGTCATCATCTTTGCCTTTATCTCTGGTGTTACCACTTCTCTGGATAGGGTCCCACACTCTGCTCTTCTCACTTGATGGTCCCACTGTCCTCCGTTTCTAGACTGCAATATCAGCCACTATCCTCCTTTTGTTACAAAACATCTACATTTACATTTGCAACACTCACAGTCAGTCCTGATAGCAATTATTCACTATTGAACCACAAGAGTCTTATCCCCATCTCCATTCTCCAGCTCCATCCAGAGAAGCTGGAAACCACTTAGTGAAGATTCTACCTTCATCAATACCCCATGAAACTAGGATCCCTCTTGAAAGCTTGTAAGAAAATCACTTTGTGCCTTTGTAGCCCCCTCCATTTTGGGTAGCAAATGTCTAAGTTGCCCATCCCTGTCAACCCTGTGTACCGAGAGAGTGGGAATGATCCTCACTACAAGATGTGTTCCCTCTTTTGAGCTACTACATCCACAAGCGTATGTCAAGTTCATCAATTTGTAGTGGGTTCCTCTTTTTTCCCTCTTTTTTATCCTCTAGTCGAGTTCTGGTCATCCAGCCATTGAAACCAGGACAAATGGGTACTATCTACAAGTATGGGTGTTCTTGTGCATCTCCTCTCACTTCATATCTGATGGACCCTTCACTCTCCACTCTAGTCCTCTGTGGCCATGTCCCTGTCCCTGGGCCCAAGATTACCCACGTCTCACCATACTCCTGGCCAACCATATCTTAACCCAGGTTGATAGGAGTCCTTCCATCGTCTTTTGATGCTTTCTGAATTATTCAATAATTTCCCCAGAGAATGCTTCAATAACTAAAGTCGAGACTTGAGTTTTTTTTTCAGTTCCCTCAGCTTAGAAATGCTGAGCATGTTCTTCCCTTTAAGTTTTCTACCTCCAGATCTTTGCATATTTCATTGTAGTATTTTACTTTGTCTTCTCAAGCTGACCTTTGAACTTTTCTCTTCAGCTCTTGTGCTTCCTCATTTCTTCCATTTGCTTTAGCATCTTTATGCTGGAGAGCAAGTCTCAGAGTCTCTTCTGACAAATTTTGATCTTTTCCTTCTTTCGTGTCTTCTTAATTACTTTTTGCTTTCTTCCTGTGTGATGTTCTTTATGTCATTCCACAACTCTTCAGGTCTTTGGTCTTTAGTGTTTAATGTATCAAATATGTTCTTCAGATGTGTTTAATGTATCAAATATGTTCTTCAGATGATCTCTAAATTTAGAAGGGATATATTCAAGTTCGTATTTTGGTTCTTGTGGACATGTTTACATTTTCTTGAGCTTCAGTCTGAATTTGCATATGAGCAACTGATGGTCTGTTCCACAATCTGTCCCTGGCCTTTTTTTGGCTGATGATATGGAGCTTTTCTATCATCTCTTTCCACAGATGTAATCAATTTCGTTTCTGTGTATTCCATCTGGTGAGGTCCATGTGTATAGTTGTCTCTTATGTGGTTTAATAAAATTATTTGAAATGAAAATCATTGGTTTTGGAGAATTCTAGGATGCAATCTCCAGCATCATTTTTATTACCAAGGCCATATTTTCCAATTACTGATCCTTCCTCTTTATTTCTAACATTTGCATTACAATCTCCAGTGATTATCAATATATAGAGAACTTTCAGTGGTTCAAGCCAGATTCAGAAAAGGATATGGAACAAAGTATATCATAGCAGACATCAGATGGATCTTGGCTGAAAGCAGAGAATACCAGAAAGATGTTTACCAATGTTTTATTGACTACACAAAGGCCTTTGATTGTGTGGATCATGACTATATTTGGACAACATTGAAGTATGAGTATTCCGGAGCACTTAATTGTGCTCATGAGGAGTCTGTACCTGGACCAAGAGACAGTTGTTTGAACAGAACATAGCAACACTAAATGGTTTAAAATTAAGAAAGGTGTGTGACAGGACTGTATTATTTAACCATTCATATTCAACCTGTACACTGAGCAAATAATCAGA
>NW_006408520.1:42509330-42517323 GCF_000296735.1 Chrysochloris asiatica | reverse complement strand
TAGAAGAATTGATGCATATGAGTTATGGTGTTGGAGGAGAATACTGAAAGTACCATGGACTGCCAAAAGAACAGATCTGTGTTGCAAGAAATACAGCCAGAGTGCTCCTTGGAGGTCAGGATGGCCAAACTTTTCATCTCTCGTACTTAGGACATATTGTCAGGAGGGATCAGTCACTGGAGAGGGATATTATGTTTGGTAAGGTGGAGGGTAAGAGAAAAAGAGGAAGACCTTCAGTAAGATGGATTGGCAAAGTGGCAGCATCAATGGGCTCAAGTGTTGCAAGAATTGTAAGGTTAGCCCGGGACTGGGCAGTGTTTCGTTCTGTTGTACATAGGGTAACCAGGAGTTGGTACCAACTCGATAGCACCTAACAACAACAAGTAATTATATTGGTGATAGTATTTGTAGCATTTTTCCCCCCTGAAACTATGCAATGTAAATGAAAACAAATACATAATTTTGATATATTTATATTCTATCATACCCTTTGTCCTTATAAACCAGGATTTTGGTGTAGGAAAAAAAAATAGATACAGATACATTAAAGAAGAGTTTAAGTTTAAACAATTTAAATTGAAAGTGTCAATATGAGTTCCTGAGGTACTTTTTCTTGATTATACTCATCATAGCTTTTTCACTGAAAGGTTTAGACACAATTACCAGCCCAGTAACAATAAACACCACTAGTGCACAGATTTTGCTCTTCAAATACTGTTTTGTACTAAAAGTAAATATAGCTCTTGAAGAAATTGTTGATTTTAGGACTGAGACAAACACGTACAAAATGAGCCTGGAAAATCTTGTTATAATATACAATAAGGAAGCTTTCAAACACTTGTAGGGTCATGTCAAAAGGCTACTGGAGATTACTTGATAAGACTCCACTGTTTAGTGGTGGAATAATTTGAACTTCAATGAGGATAATAAATTCAATTTAAAAAGCATCATATATATTTAAATTTATGAGTTCATATTAATGGTAATAATAGGAAGATAATAGAAACTAATTCATTATTTGGAAAACTGATCAATATAGCAGAGAACCAGGTTTTACTCCACTTTTACCCATCAATTGTATTGGTGACTCACTAAACAGTAAGTTAGAAAAATATCTGTTTCTAAAAAACTGTAGATAGTATGTGCTTTTCATTAATTGATAAAATTAAAATATCATGATTTTTGCCATTTAAAAAAAATGCACCTAGGAATTTTCCATTAGTAGCTGTGAAACACATCACAGAAAGAGACAAATAGCTATGTGTTTCCTTTACAAAGAACATATGATCTGTAGACATTCTAAACACATCATGGTTGGCACAAATGGTTAAGAGGTAAACTACTATCTAAAAGGTTGGTAGTTTGAATCCAGCCAATGGTGTTTTGGAAGACAGACCTGATGATTTCCTTCTGAATGGTAACAACCATAAAGAGCCTAGGGAGCAGTTTTACTCTGCACAAATAGCATTACCATGAATTGGAATAGTTGGAAGACAACTTGATAACAACAAAAAACAATTAACAGCATTCTTGCTAAAGGATTAGAACTTAAGTGTGATCAAACTTCTGGTTATAGCTGTCAATTTGTAGAAAACCACAATGGCAAAGACACCTGTTGAGTGTACCAAGGAGTTTATAATCAGAAAAATCTAGATGGTCAAAAGGTATGGTTTTTTCAATAGAACAAATATAAGAAGCAAGAAAGGGACAGAGAGTGAATTTGCAGGTTTAAATTTATCTAAAGTCAACTTGACAACACCTAACAACAAGAGAACACATCAAATTACTTTTATTATGAGAAAAATTAAGCTGTGATGTCAAAGGAGAACATTTAGTAATAAAGCTATAAAGTAAACTGAAGAGGTCATTAATATAAAGTTTAGGATGGTGATTACTTATGGGGTGATGTAGAATGTAGAAGTCTGTGATTTGAACTGAGCACATGGAAGGAGCTTTGACATTGGCTGGCAAAATTCTACCTCTTGACTTTGATAATTTTCTGCATCTCTGTGTTTGTGTCTTGTTTTACGATTAAAAATTAAAACAAAAACATTTAAAAGACAAATAAAGTAGTACATAATAGTAAAAGAGAGAATTTCAAAGAGAAAAACTGTGTCAGGTAAGGTGAAGAAGGTTAAGTATTCCTTGGACTGACAGAAGAACAAGCAAATCTGTCTTGGAAGAAGTACAGCCAGAATACTCCTTTGAAGGAAAGCTGGCAAGTTTTATTTTCATGTACTTTGGACATGTTATCAGGAGGTTCCAGTTCCTGAAGAAGAACATCATTCTTGATAAAGTAGCAGGTCAGTGATAAACAGGAAGACCCTCCATGAGAGGGGTTGACATAGTGGCTACAACAATGAACTCAAACATAGGATGCTTGTGAAGAAGGTTCAGGACCAGATAATGTATTGCTCTGTTGTACTTAGGATTCATATGAGTGGAACTGACTTGACAGTACCTAATAACAGCAAATAGAGCCCTGGTGCAGCACTGCAGGATAATGTACTGGATTGCAAGGTCAATTTAACCATAAGGTCGATGGTTCAAACCCACCAGCCACTCCTTGGAAATCTTATACAGGATCACTATGAGTCAGAACCAAATTATTGGCACTTAACAACAACAACAACAACGAAAACACTAGCTATAATGTCAGGGGTCAATTATATGTAATAATATATACAATCATATATAAAATTGAGAGGAAATTCCTGTTTCTTCCCTTCCTGAAGTCCTACTATAGGTTGATTTCCTTGAGCCATATCTACATTTAAAAAATAATTCCCCAGTTTGTTTATATATATATATCTTACTTTCTATTATTTATAAGACATCTCTCAGGTTATTAAAATGTTTTTGGTCATTTGTAAAGATTTGTGGTTTTCAGTATATTTACATTTGTTATTATTGTTGTTGTTAGATGTCATGGAGTCAGTACCAACTCATAGCGACCCTGTGCACAACAGAATGAAACACTGCCAGAGCCTAGGCAAACCTCACAATTTTTGCCATGCTTGAGCCCATTGATGCTGCCACATGTCCAATCCATCTCATTGGGGGTCTTACTCTTTTTCTTTGACCCTCCACCTTACCAAACATGATATCCTTCTCCAGCAACTGGTCCTTCCTGACAATATGTTAGAATTATGAGAGATGAAGTTTGGCCATGCTGACCTCCAAGCACTCTGGCTGTATTTCTTACAACATTGATCTGTTGGTTCTTTTGGCAGTCCATGGTTCTTTCAATATTCTCCTCCAACACCGTAACTCAAAAGCATCAATTCTTCTACAGTCTTCCTTATTCACTGTTCAGCTTTCGCATGCATATGAGGTTATTGAAAATACCATGGCTTGGGGACATGTGCATTAACTATTTTAAATTTTATTCTCATTTTATATATTTAAATTATTAGAGATATGATTTCTTACTTTTGCTTTATTTGTTAAATTAGTATTATTGATGCAGATTAATACTAATGAATAGTTTTAGCAAGTAGTTACCTTACTAAATTATCAAATTGTTTTTGTTATTAAGTACCATTGAGTCAGTTCCAACTCATAGCTGCCTTGTATAGGGTTCCCAAGGAGCAACTGGTGAGTTTGAACTGCTGACCTTGTGTTAAAATCCAGTGCTGATCCTACAATGCACACGAGGAATCCAAATTGTAATATATCTTATATTTAAGACAATATACATTATAACTTGCATTATCCATTTAATAAGTAATAATTCATGAAAAAAGTCAATAAACAAATAAATAAAAAAGAAGCCATCATATTACATCAAGTTTCCACATATATTTTAAGGTGCATTCCAATTTTGAAATCATCTGAAATGTTTCTGATTTGGAAAATATTAATATATTTAAAACTTTGAATCTTAGAACATATGACATCTCTACAAAATATATAACAATTCTTTTTAAGATAAATGTCATAATTGTTTTTTAAAGAGAAACTAATCAGTAATTGGCGGAAACCATGCCATCAAGGAACTTAACAGCGAGAGACCCTAAACATGAAAAGCTCATTGTTTAGCAAAGCAACAATGAGTGTCTCCTTGGTTGGCAAAGCCCAGAGGGGAACCTCATGCTCTAGGCTTTGCAGTACTTGTTTTTTCCTTTTGTGCTTGGCTCAATTTTGATCTTATTATAAGAAGTTCTTAAATAATTTTCTATATATTCACTTGATAATTTGCTATAATCATAGTAAAAATAAAATTACATTTAGACATTCTCTCACAAAAATTTAATCATGTAACGTTATAATAGTTGCTTTTTACATCAACAGTAAATCTCACCATTAGGAAAAGCCACATCAGCTAAAAGCTTTTCAAGCTTAAGATTACATCCTGCTTAGTAGACACTGAGGCACCTGAAAGATAGCTAAAAAACAATCTTACAATCAACATCCTGCTTAGTTTTGTCAAGAGACACTGAGGCACCTGAAATCAACATCCTGCATAGTTTCAGCAGGAGACACTCAGGCACTGGAAGATAGCTAAGAGCCAATCAAGAGCTGTGAGAAGACATAGAAATGTGGGTAGAAATTAAACTAAGAGGTTTTGGGAAATTGTTAGTATAGGGGAATTGCTGCTTTGTTTTTGACTATGAAACTTTAGGTGCTTTTATATTCCTATTCTTAAATCCATTATACTATAAAAAGTAATACATGAGAGTAAAAATGCAAGTAGTGATATAGAACTTTGCTTAAAAGTTAATTTGACATTCTTTGGAGGATTAAAGAAAAACAAAAAGAGTTATGGAAATAAACCAGATGTTATCAGGATAATTAGGGGATGCAAAGGAATAGGATACATAAGAATCACAGGGATGTTCTGATGTTTCTGTGTTTTTGTTTGTTTGTTTGTTTTATAACCTGAATGTTTGTTGAACACAAAGAATGTAACACTTAGTTAAATTGTAATTGATCATAATAGTATATAAGAAGCAAAAAAAAATTTGAGTGAGGAGAAGTCATCTACATAAATCAAAAGAAGTCATCATTATCTGCCTAGGACTCAAGACCCATTGACTCTGTCTGTGTGTGTGTTTTTCGCAGACTCCACATCCCCCTTCAAGAGCTCCCTAATAATTTGTCGAGGCTGGTCCCTGGCAAGTAATAATTATCTGTACCTTTAGTTTTCTTTTCAATTATCTTTGCAAAGTGCATTACTGAAAAATTGCAAAAAAAAAAAGATGGAACTGATAGCGTTTGAACTTTTCTTATTTATAAATTTTATGAAAACATTTATAAGGTTTTGATCTAGAACTTGATGTAGTTACTAAAAAATAATTGAAATGTTTAAAAATGCTATAACTAAATCAACAAAGCACATTATGATTAAGGTGTGATCACAATTTACCCACACTCAGTTCTTGATTTTTCCTGACTATGCAATCACAAGTACAGATGTGCCTCATTTTATTGTACTTCACTTTATTATGCCTCATACATACTGTGTATTTTACAAATTGAAAGTTGGTAGCAATCTTGTGTTGAACAAGTATATTGGTTCCATTTTGCCAACAGCATATGCTTACTTCATGTTTCTGTGTCATATTTTGGTAATTCTCACAATATTTCAAACTTACTCATAATGCTACTATACAATTAATTGGCTACAGTATAGGTAAACATAACTTTTATATGCACTAGGAATCAAAAAAAAATTGTGTGACTCACTTTATTGCAATATTAGCTTTATTTCAGTAGTCGAACTGAAACTGGCAATCTCTCTTAAGTATACCTGTAAGGGTTATATTTATATCAAACATAATATTCGTAGGACAATTTTATAAGCATATAGCATGTGTTATCTTCATTTCTCTCCACAAGTGTGAAGTGAAAAGACATTGCCTCTATTTTGGACTGAGGAAAAGGGAAAGAGAAATAAAATAACTTACACAGGATTCCACAGTGAATTAGTGATAAAGCCATAATCTAGACTCAATCAAGCAGATTAAGATTAGGACTTTGTGAAAATAAGGAGTCTTTTGATAATGTTTAACTACAACAAAATAACTTCTTCTAGAGCTTGCTTTAAAGTACCATCTAATGTAAAAGTTAGCTAGGAAAAAAAAAAAAGACTTAAAATAGTGGCAGTAACATGCACAAAGATCCTGTAGAGAGAAGCAAGATGATATGAGCAAAGAGCTGAGAGATGTTCAGATACAGGCTGCAAATAGTGAAAGCAGCATATTTTGAGATGAAACTAAAGTTGTAAATAGGGACCAAACCATGCAGATCATGGTGCATTGCAATGCATCATATTCACAAATTATCCATGAAGACCAGAGCACAGACCAGACATTGTTTTAATACTGTGTCAGCAGGTGTTTATTGTTCTCAGAATAAACAGGATAGAGTTAAGTACAACAGCAAACATGATCACCAGTTAAGGTTCCCCAGGATTGTCTCCTGTCTGAGTGCAATATTACATTGTGTTCATGCACACCTCATTTCACATCATGGGAGAACACTGAAGCTCCTTTTGCACAGGGTTAATATACTAAAAAATTATAATGTATATTTGATAAACAGTATGTACAGAAAGAAAGTAGGGAAAACAGTAATAGACAGGAAATGGAAAAGATCCTCCGCAAGCCCTAGGCATTATTCATTGTCTTATATTCAGGCTATATGACCATCTCCTGTTGCCTATTCTAGATTTTATGGCATTAAGGACATTACTTCCTTTTTTACTCTACTAAAATGTTTTTATCGAGTGCTGGGTTTCTTCAGAGAGCAATCATCTTCCCATCAGGTATATACTTTTTAGTAGTGATTATGTCCATTAGTAGCTATGGAGACCACCATAAAGGAGATAGTAGTACACCTGTGCACCCAGCTTGCATTTTGGTAAAAAATGTTGGCTTTTATCCATATATCATCAGAAAATAACTAGAGTTTCAATTTCCTTTAAGAAATGAAGAAGGGTAGGAATATATGTAATTAACATATATTCAGAGACCTGTTTGAAACGATAGCTTTGCCAAAGATGGAGGAGGGTTTGGCACAATGGATATTACAATGTTAAGTCAAAGAATATTGCTACAAAATCACAGAAAATTTTATTAAATAATCAAATTGTCATAATGTGAAGCTATCACTTCTCAACATAAACTCTATGTATGCTAAATGTTGTGTTTTTAATTTTCTAACCCTCCTCTGAAAAATTCTGTAATCTTCCATTTATACCAGTCAAAACAGCAATTTGGCAAAACCCAGGGACTATGTTTGTGTTACTTTTATATAGTCTTTGATTTTAGAGGGGGAAAGAGGAGATTAAAGGGGGCATAATCAGGGTTATAACGTAGATAGGGAAAGATTTCCCAAATAAATTCTCATTAGGACAGTCCTTTTTACTCAAAGAATGAACAAGAGCACTGATGATTCTAGGAATAACAAAATGAAGAGGAATGGTTTATTACCAAAAATTACTTTTCAAGATCTATGTTGAAGTGCAATGATGTCTGTGATACGATAATATTCATAAGCCTCCAAGAAAGACAAGTTAATAACACTCATTATTAAAATTTATGAACCAACCACTAAAGCTAGTTAGTGATGATGAAATTGAAACATTCAACTAACTTCTTCCACCACTCTTCTGTCAGTTTTACATAGTGGTGGCTTATGAGTTGCAGGTTTCAGATGAGCTTCCAGACAAAGACAGACTTGGAAGAAGTAGTGACAAACTACTTCTGAATATTTAGTAAATGAAAACCTTATGTATAGCAAAGAAACACTGTCATATATAGTGCCAGAAAAATGATCCCTTCAGGTTGGAAGGCACTCAAAATGTGCCTGGGGAAGAGCTGCCTCCTCAAATTGCGGTTGATTGTGATGACACGAATGGAGTAAAGCCTGTGGGAGTAAAGCTCATGGGACCTTCATTTGCTGATGGGGCACACTTAAAATGAAGACAAACAGTGGTAAACATCCATTGAAAATCGGAACATGGAATTACGAAGTATGAATCTGGGAA
>NW_006408520.1:42483036-42507979 GCF_000296735.1 Chrysochloris asiatica | reverse complement strand
GGAATGTGGAAATCATTGGACAATATCTTTGATATCCCATGCGAGTAAATTTTTACTAAAAGTAATACAGAAATTTCTACTAAATTTTACTAAAAGTAATACAGAAATGGCTGCAAGCATACTTTGACAGAGAACTTGCAGAGGTTCAAGCCAGATTCAGAAGAGTCCGTGGAACGACAGATATCATTGCTGATGTCTGATGGATCTTGGCTAAAAGCAGAGGATATCAGAAAGTTGTTTACCTGTGCTTTATTGACTATGCAAAGGCTTTCGATTGTGTGGATCATGACAAGCTATGGACAACATCGAGAAGTATGAGTATTCTGGAACACTTAATTGTGCTCATGAGGAATCTGTACCTGGATCAACAAGAGGCAGTTGCTCAAACAGAACATGGGAACACTGAATTGTTTAAAATTAAGAAAGGTGTACAACAAAGTTTTATTCTTTCACCATACTTATTCAACCTGTATGCTGAGCAAATAATCCGAGAAGCTGGGGTCTTTGAAGAAAAATGTGGCATCAGGATTGGAGGAAGACTCATTAACAACCTGCGATATGCAGATAATACAACCTTTCTGCCTGAAAATGAAGAGGACTTGAAACATTTACTGATGAGGATCAAAGAGCACAGCCTTCGGTATGGATTACATCGCAATGTAAAGAAAACAAAAATAATCACCACTGGGCCAATAAACAACATTCTTATCAATGGAGAAAAGATTGATGTTGTCAAGGACTTCATTCAGATCAACTATCAACACTCAGAGAATCAGCAGTCAATAAATCAGATGATGTATTGCATTAAGCAAATCTGCTACATAAGACCTTTTTAAAGAGTTCAAGAGCAGAGATGTCAGCTTGAGGACTAAGGTGCGCCTGACCCTAACCATGATATTTTCAATAACGTCACACACATGCAAAAGCTGGACAATAAATTAAGAAGATGGCAGAAGAATTGATGCTTTTGAGTTGTGGTGTTGGAGGAGGATATTGTGAGTGCCATGGGATGCCCGTAGAACCAACAGATCTGTGCTGAAAGAAGTGCTGCCAGAGTGCTCCCTGGAGGACAAGATGACCAAACTTTGTCTATCATACTTCAGACATATTGTCAGGAGGCACCAGTCTCTGAAGAAGGATATCATTTTGGTAAGGTGGAGGGTCAGAGAAAAAAGGAAGACCCCCAACGAGATGGATTGGCCAAGTAGCAGCATCGATGGACTCAAGCGGGGTAACAGCAGTGAGGTTGGCCCAAGATTGTGCAGTGTTTTGTTCTGCTCTGCATAAGGTCGCTATGAGTCGGTACCGACTCAATGGCACCTAACAACAACAACAACCAACTTCTTCAGTATGAAATTGATCAAATGTGTTCTCAAGATGCAATGATTATTACTGGTGATTGGAATGTGAAGACTGAAAACAAAGATAAAGGATCCATAGTTGATAAATATAACCTTGGTAATAGAAATGATGACTAGAGGTTTCATGGTAGAATTTTGCAAGACCAATGACTTATTCATTACAAATACCTTTGTTTCAACTACTTAAAAGGCAACTATTCACATGGGCCTCACCAGATGGGATTCACAGGAATCAAACTGACTACATCTATGGGAAGAGACTGTGGTAAATTTGAACAACCATAATTCAAAATAAGATCAGGTGCTGACTTGGAACAAACCATTAATTGTAAATATGTAACTTCAGGCTAAACATGAAGAAAATCAAAACCAGTCCACAAGAGCCAAAATGTGACTTTATATATATATATATATATATATATATATATATATCCCACCTGAATTTAGAGACCATCTCAAGAACACATTTTATGAATTGAACAGTAATGATTGAAGACCAAAAGAGTTGTTGATGACAACAAGAACATCATATAGGTAGAAATCAAATGGTTATTAAAAAGGCAGGAAAGAAAGAAAAGACCAAAACAGATGTCATGAGAGACTCTGTAATGTGTTCTTGAGCATAGGAAAGTTAAGCGAATGGAAGACATGAGGAGATAAAAGAGCCAAGCAGGGCAGTTGAGAAGACAAAGTCAAATATTATAATGACATGTACAAAGGCCTGGAGTTAGAAAACCAAAGGGAAGAACATACTCCTCATTTCTCAAGATGAAAGAACTGAAGAAACATTCAAGTCTTGACCTGCAACATGGCATGACTTTATGCGCAAAATTGTTGGTAGCTTGCAGTATGGGTTGGATCTCAGTGTAAATAAAGCAAAAACCCTCACCACTGGACTAATAAATAATATCAACATAAATGGAAAAAAGATTGACGTTGTCAAAGACAACTTTGCTTGGATCAACCATGAACGCTCATGGAAGCAGCAATTAAGAAATCAAATGACGTATTGCTTTAGGCAAATCTGCTGCACAAGATCTCTTTCAAGTGTTCAAGAGTAAAGATATCACTTTGAGGACTAAGGTGTGCCTAACACAAGTCATGGTATTTTTAATATACTCATGCATGTTGAAGTTGGACAGTGAATGAGGAAGACCATAAAAGAATTTATGCATTTGAGTAGTGGTGCTGAAGGAGAATGTTGAAAGTACCATGGACTACCAAAAGAACAAACCAATCTGTGCTGCAAGAAGTACTGCCAGAATGCTCCTTAGAAGCCAGAATGGCCAAAATTCATCTATCATACTTTAGACAAATTATCTCATACTTTAAAAGGGGCCAGACCATAGAGAAGGATATCATGCTTGCTAAAGTGGAGGTTCAGCACAAAAGAGAAAGGTCCCCAATGAGATGGATTGGCCCAGTGGTAGGAACATTGGGCTCAACCACAGCAATGTTTATGAAGTTGAATCAGGCCTGGACAGTGTTTCGTTCTGTTGTTCATAAGGTTGCTATGAGTCGTTACTGACTTGATAGCACATAACAACAATAACAATGCCAAGATAGTGAATGATTCAGAAAGTACCAAAGGAAGATGGAAGGAATACACAGAGCCAATGTACCTAAAAGAAATGGTTAATCTTCAACCATTTTTAAAAGCAGCATATCATCAGATATATCAAGGTACAGAATGAAGAATCCCATGTTGCACTGAAGGCATTGGACAAAAATCAAGGCTCCTGGAAATGATGTAGTACAGATTTAAATGTTTCCACAAACTGATGCAGCACTGGAAGCATTCATTTTCCTATGCCAAGACATTTGTAGGGCAACTATCTGGCCAACCAATTGGAAGAGATGCACATGTGTGCCCCTCCAAAGAAAGGTGATGCCATCAAATGAGCAAATAATTGAATAACATCATTACTATCTAATGAAAGTAATATTTTGCTGATGGTAATGCAAAAATTGTTGCAACAAACACTACATCGACAGACAGCTGCAAACAATTCAAGCCAGATCCCAAAGAGGACATGGACCTAGGAATATCATTGAATTTTTAACTCTCATTTCTTACTCATCACCAATTCCTAACTGACTCTAAAACTGACTTTAACCCCACTTCCACTATGGCCACCTTAAAAATAATTACCATCATCTCACATCTAGATTACTATTATGCTTTACCAGCTGATCCTCCTATGTGGAGGCAAGTCAAAAATTATTTCTGCTTCTCTGGTTTCACAACATTCTGTCCCTGGGTCAAAGATGTTCAATGCACAAGGATCTCAGTTTCCAAAGAATACACTCCACTCCTGGATCTTCCTAGATGGTAGTGAGATTCCCTATACCTGCTTCTGAGATGATTCATTTTGTACACTTCAGACTTTCAAGATTTTACCATCACAATTAACTCTATTAACTACTCACAACTGAATTATATGATCCTATGAGCATCTTCTCCCACCATCTTGTACCTAGATTCACCAGGGCAAAAACACTGTTTCATGTCAGTTGCAAAGACTATAAGTAGAAGAGTCATATGAAGCAATTCACTGCTCTGCAAATTTAATCAAATTAATGGGCAATGTTGATGGTGTTTTAATATGAACTCCTAGAATATGGTGAATATCTTTTTTTTTTTTTTTTTTCAATTTTGTTCCACCATTTTTTTTTTCAGGTTGTTTCCTACAGAAGACGAGGCATGCAGTTGATATTCATGGGCATGAATCTCAGCTTTAGCTTAAGTTTTATGTAGTAAACAGAACATCTTAAAAGGTCCAGCTTTAACTCATTCTAATTAGAAATTATTTTATCAGTATCAAATGTACTTTTTAAAATAAAGTTCCCAATTGATTCCTAAAACCCAAATGCAATGTCATCTAAAAATCTTTATTATTATTACTTGAAAAGAGAAAATCATCTATAAAGCTAAGCTCTGCAAAGTATTTATCATAAACAATATTTACAATCATATTGTCAAAGAACTTTCCAAGGGTTTTTGTGCTAAGTAACTAAATGAGTATTCATATAATCTATAACATGGTTTAAAACATTCATAAATATATATTTCCTGATAAACTTGAACTGTACAAATAAACAAAATGATTCTTTTAAAAACTTATAAATATGTATAGCTACATAAAAATGTACAAATCTGTATAATATATAAAAACTGCTTAAATAATCCACAGTATTTACTGGAGAATAGCACCACAGTGGAATACTTCACACGCTCCCACACAACATGGTGACAGTTTACAGCGCTAGAACCGAACACATCTAATAACTTAAGACTCAGTAACAAACTAAAAAAAAAAAATCTCTCCAAAAGTTCTTAAAGTCACAGGAAAGGGAATTGATGGATCTATAGGTTAACATATAAACATAATAACAATGCTCTTACACCAGATAAAAGCATATGAACGATAGTAACCATACATAGTATATTTCCCTTATACTCTACAGTTTAAAAAAGAATATAATGCATACAATGTCCTTGGGAGGACATGCATTTCATCATCTTGCTCATACTTAGCAAAATAATAGTAACAATAATAATAATAATTCCTTGAGTTCTTCAAACAAAAAATCCTGATATAGAGTTTCATGTTTAAGGAAATATGAATAGTTTAAATATTAAAAAGTCAATTCAAATTAAATTAATTTTTTTTAGTTAATTCAATTTTTGTTTGCAAATTTTTGCCAGACATTAAACCACACTTTTTCATTATGGTTAAGAATTTTGTACACTGTTTTCACCCATGCCTTTTACATTCTCTTCAAATAGTGTCCGTTTATTCAATTAGGTCATCTTCGACTAGTAGACATCTTTAAGGCATATGATTGCTAAACTTGCTAAAACCCCAAGCATTTTAAATTAGTTTGACAGGTCCTTTAGTTAATTCAATTATACTTTTTTAAAACTTTTAACTGAGCATGACTATACTGAAGCTTTAAAAAACATGTTTAGATAGTATAAATATTTTAAACATCCAAGTTTTAAACAGTAAGTGTTTAGATTAGCATAAGTCATTATAATATATATATGGCAAAGCATAATATGTACTATGAATTACTATAAAAAAGAAAGACATACTTACCAATAAATGTCTTATTAAATAAATAATGATATGCCAGAAAACAGGCACTAGATCTTCAGTCTTATTCAATTAGTCTCATTTGTTGAAAATGGTTCATTAGCAACATAATTGAGAACACAGTTATAGCACCAACATCTTGTGAAATACTTTGAGTAAAATGCATCTCAATGAATACCACAATTGATTATTAAATATGTAATAATAAATGACAGTAGTGATTGTTCAGTATTGCTTGTAAATATATATAATTACGATGTAGGTCTCCTATCCAGGTAGAACAATAATGTATTACCTCAGATATAATTTTGATATAGAATGGTCAGTATTTTCCAGTGGATAGCTTCTGACATTCATCAAATACCTAGAAGAGTAAGGAGATTGGATTATAATATAAATCATCCATTGTTTTGTTTTTTGAGAAAGGCTTGCTATTAAAATATAAAATTTTAGTCATAATAACAGTATTTTCAGTAATGTAGTTACTTTATGTTCTAAAACTCATTTCAGTCATAAAACAGGAAGAGGACACTGAGGGAGCAAAACAATGTCCTGATTGTGTCCACAGAGTTTGACTACTAATGAAGTCTTTTCCTCTGTCATTAAGGCAGAAGACTTCAGTCTGCTACACTCACAAGAGCATCTCTAGGAAAGACCAAGACCTGAGTGTGGGTAAATTGTGATCACACCTTAATCATAAGGTACTTGTTGATTTAGTCATAGCGTTTCCAAACATTTGAATTTATTTTTTAGTAATTACTTTTACACTTGCTTTATGTTTCTAGGTTCCTTTGTGTGGCTAATGTATTTTATTGATACTTTGATCAATTGTTTTAATAAGAATATTTTATTAAGTATATATCACCCTACTCTCTCTGTTGCATAATCACCCTGTCTCTTTCCTCTCTGGTGTGTTCTTCTTAATAAAGCATCTCACATTTTGCTGCCTCAAAGATTTAGAACTGCTTGTCATTTGGAGACATATTAACTCTTTCTTGTCACTAGAAAGAAGCAATTTATTAAATGGATTCTAGGTACTTGACACAAGTTAATGCAGTTTCAAAGAAGAAGAGATTTGTTTCTATCTCACTCAAAGGATCAGGTCAAATAGCCTGTCTCCCTTCCATTTCCCACAATTGCTAAAGATATAATTTGGGCTCCATTTTAAACTAAATCCTTGGATGGGTAGGGATCTGAGTCCATCAAACCCAGCTAGCACTACATTTAGTGCTTATGTTTTATGAGGCACAGGGTTATAACATCCTGTTCCCAGGGTTAAGCTCTCAAGATGGGGGAAAGCTTTCTCCATCAGAGACCTGAGACTTTAAATGCTTTCCCCACTCAGAGACACCTCATTCTCAATATGAAAGCATTTAGAAGGGGATGCAGAAGTTATTTTCACACTTAAGTACTCCTCAGTCAGACAAAGGGACTAGTCGAAGGTCATTCTTTTTGCTTCAGTCTTCTTTGAATTTCATAACACTTAAATGGTGAGAAATGTATCTACTTTCTCTCATGCTTACTAACTTTAATAGATTTTTCTTAAAGTGGAATTGCTAAGTACCAATATCTTCACCAAACAAAGATTGAATTCCTATAATTATACTGCTATGCAATTACCAACACTATTGTATCTGCAATACATTTTTTTCCCCTTTATCTGTGAATGTCTATATCATTTTCATTAGCTACACTTTTTTTTTTCAGGTCCCATTGTATGATTTACACTTTTCATTGTCCTCTCCATTAATTAAATTATTCAGCTTTAATTATTTGAGTGTGATCCTTCTGGTGTTACCAAAGAATAATATTTTATGATTGATTGTTTTGTTGTTGTTGTTGTTTTGTGTCTGAGTAGTGTGTGGTGGAGAAATCCACATTAATGTTTTTCTAAAACAGGAGTGAACAATTGTCGGGAGGGGTTGGGGTCCAACAGGAGAGTGAAACACAGGTGGATAAACTGTAATTAAGACAAGGTGAAGAAATGCGGACCATTTCAGGAATGAGTTCTGAATGCCAAATTCCTGTAGAGTTTTCTGAGACAGAGTAGAAATAAACACCATGTCTTGTGTCTCAGTTGTCAACCTTGCAGCAATGAAATTTGCCAATTGAGAATTTTCTTCTTGCATGAGTCTCACAGCTGAAAACAAAATTTGATTGGAAAGTAACAGTAGGTGTGCATGGCAACAAAAAATGAGAAGGATGATTGAGAATATTGCAGGAATAACTTCAGGAAGAGTTCAACTAGGCCTGAGTTGATATTATCCATATCAAGAGTTACATGCTGGAATCAGCTTTTTTCCTCTACAAACATGTTAGCTTTCTATCTGAACCAGGTGTTCTAAATGGCTAGTTCATCCAGGTAGGGCATGCTGGGATTGCTTCTTAGGTACTATGTTAAACCTCCGAATGTGTGACCGAGAAGAGAAAGACAAAAAAATAAGAAACAAAACCCTGTCTTAGTTAATAGGTGTTTTCTTGTAATGAGAACATGATATCTACTTTTCTCTTTCCTTAACCTTTCCTTAGGAGTCCTGGTTTGATGCTATAGGATACACACTGGATGGCAACTATAAGGTCGGCAGTTCAAATTCACCATCCACTCCTCAGAAACCCTATACAGGGTTTCTACGAGTCAGCACATACTTGGCAGCACTTAACAGCAATATCCTTCCTTTAGTTCTGTAAGTCTCCTAACTTTCTGGCCAACTTGGCAGATCAATGGGAAATTACAATGTAACTGTGACAAGATGGTAGGCCTGCTTAAGTTTGGAGTTACACTAGCCTTATGATTGGCTAACTATAGTGAAAATAATCTCAGTGACTAGCTTCTATCCACCACTCATACTGTGGTGGCTTGTGTGTTGCTGTGATTATGGAAGCTATGCCACTGGTATTTAAATAGCAGCAGGGTCAACCACAGGGAACAGGTTTCAGATGAGCTTCCAGATGAAGACAGACTAGGAAGAAGGAGAGATGAACTATTTCTGAATATTTAGTCACTAAAAACCTCATGAAGAGCAGTGGAACACTGTCAACACCAAATTACTGAATATTAAAAAATAATGAAGAGCAACAGAACATTGTCAGGAAGAGTGCCAGAAGATGAGTCCCTTAGGTTGTAAGGCACTCAAAATGTGACTGGGGAAGACCTGCCATCTCAAAGTAGAGTTGACCATGATGAGAATAAATCCCTCAGAACCTTCATTTGTTGATGGGGCATAGCTAAAAATGAAGAGACACGAATGTAAAAACAAATTAATAATTGGAATATGAAATGTACAAGGAAAAAATCTAAGAAATTGGAAATTGTTAAAAATTAAATGGAATGCATAAATACCGGTATCCTAGGTATTAATGAGCTGAAATTGACTGGCAATTTGAAACTAAAAATCATATGGTTTATTGTTTAAATTGAAGAGGAATCGTGTTGCATTCCCTATCAAAAAGAACATATCAAAAATCAGTCATGAAGCACAACACTGTATGTGATAGGATAATATTCATGTGCCTACAAGGAAGACCAGTTAATACCACTATTATTCAAATTTATGCACCACCCACTAAAGCCAATGATGATGAAACTGAAGAATTCTATCAACTTCCTTGGTCTGAAATTGAACAAATATGTAATCAAGATGTATTAATCATTACTGGAGATTGGAATGCAAAGATTGGAAACAAGGAGGAAAGATTAGTAGAAATGATGCTGCATATCTCATGATAGAATTTTGCAATACCAATGAATTCTTCATAGCAAATACCTTTTTTAAAATAGCATAAAAGACAACTATATACACGGACTTCACCAGATGGGATACACAGAAATCAATTTGGCTGCGTCTGTAGAAAGAGACAGTAGAAAAGCTCCATATCATCAGCCAAAACAAGGCCAGGGGCAGAAAGAAGAACAGATCATCAATTGTTCAAATGCAAATTCAGGCTGAAGCTGTAGAAAATGAAAACAAATCCATGAGAGCCAACATATGACATTGAATATATCACACCTATATTTAGAGGTCATCTGAAGAACAGATTCAATGCATTAAGCATTAAAGACCAAAGACAAGAAGAGTTGTGGTATGATATCAAGAACAATATATAGGAAGAAAGCAAAGGGTCACTAAGAAGTCAAGAGAGAAAGAAAACACCAAAATGGATTTCAAAAGACATTTTGAAATTCGCTCTCCAGTGTAGAGATGCTAAAGCAAATGGAAGAAGTGGAGAGATATGAGAGCTGAACAAAAAATTTCAAAGGTCAGCTCGAGAAGACAAATAAAATGTTATAACAAAATGTTCAAAGACCTGGAGTTAGAAAACCTAAGAAGATCACATTCTGTATTTGTCAAGCTGAGAGAACTGAAGTAAAAATTCAAACCTCGACTTGTGGTATTGAAGTATTCTATAGATTAGAAGAGATCCATATTTGTGCCCATTCCAAAGAGAGGTGACCCAACGGCATGAGGAAATCATTGGAGAATATCTTTGACATCCCATGCGAGTAAAATTTTACTAAAGGTAGTAATGGCTGCAAGCGTATATTGACAAAGAACTTCAAGAGGTTCGACCTGGTTTCAGAGGAGGATGTGAAATGAAGGATATCATTGCTGATGTATGATGGATCTTGGATGAAAGCAGAGAATATCAGAAAGATGTTTACCTTTGCTTTATTGACTATTCACAGGCTTTTGATTTGTGGATCATGATAAGCTATGGACAACATTTCGAAATATGAGTATTTTGATCACTTACTTGATCTCATGAGGAATTTGTATATGGACCAAGAGGCAGTTGTTCAAACAGAACATGGGAACATTAAATGGTTTAAAATTAAGAAAGGTGTGTGACAGGGTTGTATTCTTTCACCATACTTATTCGACCTGTATGCTGAGTAAATAATCTGAGAAGCTGAGTTATATCAAGAAGAATGTGGCATCAGAATTGGAGGAAGACTCATTAACAACCTATGATATGCAGATGATACAACCTTGCTTGCTGAAAGTGAAGAGGACTTATAATATTTCCTGATGAAGATCAAAGAGCACAGTCTTTAGTATAGATTACATCTCAATATAAAGAAAACAAAAATTCTCACCACTGGACCAATAAACTACATTCTTATCAACAGAGAAAACATTTAAGTTTTCAAAGACTTCATTCTCTTCAGGTCAACCATCAACACTCTTGGAAACAGCATCCAAGAAATAAAATGACATATTTCATTATGTTTATCTGCTGCACAAGACCTTTTTAAAGTGTTGAAGAGAAAATATGTCAGCTTGAGGAGTAAGGTGCACCTGACGCAAGTCATGGTATTTTCAATAACCTCATAAGTATGTGAAAGCTGGACAGTGAATAAGGAAGACCATAGAAGAATTGATGCATTTGAATTATGGTGTTGGAGGAGAATGTTGAAAGTGACATGGACTGCCAAAAGAACAAACAAATCCACTTTGGAAGAAGTGCAGAGTGCTCCTTGGAGGCTAGGATAGCCAAATTTCATCTCTCATGCTCTGGACATATTATCAGGAGGGACCAGTCGCTGGAGAAGGATATCATATTTGGTAAGGTGGAGGATAAGATAAAAAGATGAAGACACCCAGCGAGATGGATGGACAAACTGGCAGCATCAGTGGGCTCAAGTGTGGTAACAATTGTGAGGTTGGCCCAGGAACGGGCATTGTTTCGTTCTGTTGTGCATAGGGTCGCTATGAATTAGTACCAACTTGATGGAACCTAACAATAACAACAATAACAACATAGGCAAAATACTGAATGATATGCAGAGTCACTGTACCAAAAAGAAATGGCCAGTTTTCAACCATTTCAAGAGGTAGCATATGATCAAGAACCAATGATCATGAAGAAATAAGTCCAAGTTGCATTGAAGTCCTTGGCAAAGAACAAGGAACCTGGAATTGATGGAATACAAATTGAAGTCTTTCAACAAAGTGAGGCAGCACTGGAAGCACTCACTCATAAATGCCAAGAAATTTGGAAGGCAATTACTTAGCCTACTGACTGGAAAAGATCCACATTTGTGCATATTCCAAAGACAGGTAACCCAACAGAATGTGGAAATCATTGAACAATAGCATTGATATCTCCTGGGTGTAAAGTTTTATTAAAGGTAATACAGATAGCACTGCAACCATACATTGACAGAGAACTTCCAGAGGTTCAAGCCTGTTTCAGAAAAGTACATGGAACAAGAGGTATCATTGCTGACATTAGATGGATCTTAACTGAAAACAGAGAATACCAGAATGATGTTTGTTTGTACTTTATTGAGTATGCAAAGGTTTTTGATTGTGTGAATCATGACAGCTATGAACAACAATGTAAACTATGAGTATTCTAGAACCTCTAATTTTGCTCCTGAGGACTTATACATAAACCAACGGGCAGCTGTTCAAACAGAACAAGGGAACACTGATTGGTTTAAAATTAGGAAATGTGTGGACCAGGATTGTATTCTTTCACCACACTTACTGAATCTGTATGCTGAACAAGTAATCAGAGAATCTGTATTATATGAAGAAAAAATGGCATCAGGATTAGAGGAAGGCTCATTAACAACCTGCTATATACAAATGATACAGCCTTGCTTGCTGAAAGTCAAGAAGATTTAAAATACTTGTTGATGATGATCAAAAACCACAGCCTTTAGTATGGGTTGTACCTCAATGTAAATCCTCACCACTGGATCCATAAATAACATCCATATAAGAGGAGAAATTTTGAAATTGTTAATGACTTGATTTTGCTTGGATTAACCATCAACACTCATGGAAGCAGCAGTCAGGAAATCAAATGACATATTGTATTGGGCAAATCTGCTGTACAAGACCTCTTTAAATTGTTGAAGAACAAAGATGTCAGTTTGAGAACTAAGGTATGCCTGGCAAAAGCCATGGTATTTTCACTAATCTCATATGCATGCAAAAGTTGTATAGTGAATAAGGAAGACCGTAAAAGAATTGGTTTCTTTGAGTTATGGTTATGGAAAAGAATATTAAATATACCATGGACTGCCAAAAGTACAAATATATCTGTGTTGGTAAAAGTACAGTGAGCGTGCTCCTGGAACACAGGATGGCCAGACTTCACCTTTTATACTTCAGATATAGTCTCTGGAGTGACCAGTCACTGGAGAAGGATATCATGGTGTTAAAGTGAAAGGTCGTAGAAAAAGAGGAGATGGATTGACACAGTGGCAGCATCAGTGGACTCAAACGTAACAACAATTATGAGGTTGGCCCAGGATCAGGCAGTGTTTTGATCTGTTGTGCATATTGTCACTATGAGTTGGTAACAACTCGATAGCACCTAACAACAACAACCTTTTGTAGTACTTACTCTTGTTAAGTACTTTTGTTTATCTCATTTAATTCACACAGGCTTGATTATATCTCCTTTTACACAAATGAGGAAAAATGAAGCACAAAGAGTACAAGTGTTCAAAAAATATGTCTTAACACAGGAACAAATATTCAGCCATTATGAACATTTATTTAACATAAAAGTAGAGAGGTTGAAAAAAAGAAGAGAACATTGAGTTTTGGAGGTAGGTACAGGACTCAAGAGAGCAGTTGCCATGGCCCTAGGCAGACTGAATCTGAGAAGTCAGTTGCTATATGAAAAAGCAAGGCCAACAGCTGGGAAAGTCAGAGGGGAAAAAGGGCATTTTTAAGAATGAGATGGTTGAGCTCTGATTTTCTTACAAGGATGTTTGATCTCTGCCCTATTTTATAACATCTATTGCCTGTGGGTGGCCCTAGGGTTAATTGTGGCCAGAAGGGGCCCTGAAACCTTTGGGCAAATCCTTCCTGAAAGGTAGTCCAGGACGAAAGATGCTTGAAAAAATTTACGTTTCTGACAGCTTTTTTTGTCCTTGGAACTATCTACCTAGCTCTATATACTCTGAAATTCATGTCCTTCTGGTTCTTGTCTGTTTTTTGCTTCTGGCCTATTTTTTGCCCTTACTCTCTTTTCATGAGCCAAGAACTGGCTTGTAAATTAGAATTCACCTAGTTATTTTCCTAAGTGGTGATTACTCCTGCTTGGAAGATTATTAAAATAAAAAATAAATAAATAAAAATCCAGCTCTGACTTATTTACTAGCCTCAGGGACACACGACTATTCGCATACCCTTTTAAACATTGTTGGACTGAATATTTTCTCTAGTTTTAGTTCTGAAAATTATATATTATTATATAATTTTTTGAGGATAGCTTCTGTGACTTTTTTCTATCTCTGCATAACCCATTCCATTATTTAAGTAATCCAGTGCTTTTTAAACACCTGGCATATTTAAATGAAAAGAAGCAATTCTTGTTTACCTGGGAAAAGGAGTGATAAAACTTATGCTAATTATGCTTCTATCTTTAATGCTAGTGGTGAGACTCTGGTGGTCATTGCATGATTCCCCAGGGTGTAATGAGAACTGGAATAATTGACCTTTAGGATTGCTGAGATCTTCTCAATTACTATTTCAGCAAGAGCTAGACTTTTAGATACGAATCTCAGGACTTTATCCTAAGGAGATTGACAAAAAGAACTAAATGGAATCATAAATATTTGTCATTTTGTATCTGTTTTTTATCACTTAATGTAACGTTTTCAAAGTTCATCCTGTGTATAGCATTATAGGTAACTCACTCTTTTTCTTGGTTAAATAAAATTCCATTGTAGGTATATACCATGTTTTATATTCATCCACTATGGATCACTGCTAAGTGCTCTGCTACTAACCAAAAGATCAGTGATTCAAAGACACCAGCCACTTTCTGAGAGAAAGATGAGACAGTCTGGTTAGTACCTTGGGAACTCTGTGGCACAGGTCTACTCCATCCTATAGGGTTGTTGTAAATCCATATTGACTACAATGCAATGGCACTGTTCATTTTTCTATACATCTGTTGATGGGCATTTAGGATGTTTCCACTTCCTAATTATTGTTAGTAGTGGTGCAATGAACATACATGTAAGAGAGGACATAAAATATTTTATGGAAAATTTCAATTTTCTTTTTATTCCATTTCCCCACAAACTTTTGAATTTCCCACATATATGTATTTGTATTTGAGTATCTGTTTTCTCTTCTTTTGGATATATACCCAGGAGTAGAATTGCTAGCTCACGTGGTAATCCTATGTTTAACTTTTTGAGGAATATTTTCCTACTACAGCTAAACTATTTTACATTCTTTCCAACAATGTTCCAATTTCTCCTTACCCTTAATATTATTTTAAAATTTTATTGATTATTTTTAATTACAGCCATACTAGTGTGTGTGAAGAAGTTTCTGGAAGGCACAACTGGTTAAATACTTGACCATTACCTGACAGGTTGGTTATTTAAGTTCACTCAGTGGTACCTGGTAAAAAAGACCTGGCAATCTACTTGTGAATGATCACAGCCATTAGAAACCCTATGGAGCATACTTCTACTCTGACACACATAGGATTACCTTGACACAGACTTGACTCCAGGACAACTAACTTATTTTTTTGAATGATGGATATAAAGTGGTATATTGTTGCGGTTTTGATTTGCATTTTTCTAAAGACTAATAATATAAAGGAGTCCTCGTGTGGTGCTGTAGTGTAAGCACTGAACTGCTAATCACAAGATTGGCAGTTCAAACCAACCAGCCTCTCCTAGGAAATCCTATATAGGTATTACTAAAAACAAAGAATGATGTTGAATACATTTTCATGTGCTTGTTGACCATTTGTTGCTTCTTTGAAAAAAGTGTCTATTTAAGTCCACTGTTTATTTTTTTTTAACATGGGTTGTGTTCCTTTGTGTTGTTAAGTTATGCATATTCAAGATACTAGATGATTATCAAGTACCTATTTTCAATTTTTTTTTTTTTTTTCTTCTGTAAAATTGCTGGGAGTTTCAAACTGCTGACCTTGAGGTTAGCAACCCAACTTAAAACCACTACACTACAAGAGCTCCTTATTGCCACACAAAGTCTGGTACGAGGTGGCAAGGAAAAAGTAACCCAGAATGCTTTCAGGATCCTTTTGATTAGAAAACTTTGAGCTTTCATCTAAGTACATCAACTATCCAGGTCCATGAAGTTCTAGTTAGATGTGCAACTCCCTGCAACTACAATGAAGCAGGTTCCAAGAGAAAGGGTTGTTTCTTTATTCCAAACGATAGTTGTGGTTTCCATGATATTGCCCATTGCTCATCACAATCATCCCCAAAGAGTTTCATTATCATAGATATTGGAAGCAATTATTAAGTGATACTTAAAAAGCTCAACTTGCTCTAATGCTGCATCTTCTAAAATTTTCCTAATAGTTAAATTAGTTTCCCCCTTCTCTCTGTCTCTTTAGGTGTGTTTCGCTGTCTTCTTTCTTTGCCCCTGTCTCAACCAACACAAACACACACACACATTCTTAAGTATGTAGTGCTATTTTAGTTGTAACTCTGTAGAAATATGAGACTGTGTTGGATTTCTCCTTTGCAAAATGAATCATGTTAAATAAAATTTTTACATGATTCATTTTACAAAGGAGAAATCTGAGAACGCAGTCTCAGATACAGAGCCACTAGTGATCTACTGAAAAATACCTCTATTATAATAGAGGTAGAAATTACTCGTACAATTTGGAAATAGCTCCTTTGTTTAGGAAAACATTTTGTCCTTTCAAATTATGATATATAAATGTGAATTATGAAGAGTATTTAAATCTTTGGACATTTATATAAGCAGTAGTAACAGTTTTCAAGCATTTGAACAGCACTTGAACATTGTACTTGAATTCGTGTTAAGAATGAGGCTAAATGTGCACATTGTTGTTGTTCAAAGTCATTCATGAATCAGTTTCTCAGACTAAATCTTTGTAGGAGTAGAAAGCCTCATCTTTTCGCAGAGCAGTTGGTGGTCTTGAACTGCTATCCTTGTGGTTCAAAGTCTAGTGCTTATCCTACAGCTCCATCATGGCCCCAATGTATACATTAATGTTATGTTGTTGAGTAGGTTCTGACTCATAGCCACCTTGTATAGGGTTTCCAAGGAGCATGAATTTAATTTAAAGCATAAAGATATGCACTATGTAGATCTATAGTATAATGCTGAAACAATTGTTTATTTGTTTTGCTTTATTGGTAAGGAATCAGTCCAGGAAACAGACCAAGTAGACTATTCATCCATATCATATTTTGTTTTCTACATGTTATTAAAAACCGTTGCTTTGAATATTCAGAATAAAGATAAAAAACATTAATGAAAAAATTAATATTTTTCTGTATTTTCTTGCATTAGGTGAGCTTAGTGTTTCTCCGTAAGTTCTTTTTTTTTTTTTTTTAACCTCTAGGTTCATTTTGTTTTCTGTAATTGCAGGTTACAAGTGAGATCCCACAATCACTAGATTTTAAAAAAAGAGAGAGAAAATAAAGAAGAAAGTACACACATTTGGTGCCCAGAGTTTTAAGACATTTTCAAAGCTTTAGTTAAATTCAGCAATGTTCATACACAGAAAATTTGAGACCTAGGATATGTCTATTGAGATACAGACTACAAATATACTTAACATACTAGAGAGGGGAAAGACAAAGGTAAGAGTTTATTAACTGAGGTGCTTTGTATCCTGAAGTAACTCATTTGATTAGCAAAATAAACTAATATTTGAAAAGAATTAAAATCAATTTATGCATAGAGACTATTACTATGTCACACTGTTCAAAGTATTTTTAAAATGACAAAAAAAAAAAAAAAGAAATAGAGAGAATATCTTTATAACTTCAAAGAAAAGTGACCTCTTGAAATACACAGTGATTTTGATGCTTTACCAGTGTCTCAACATGCAGTTTTTCAATCTTGTCAGATCCTAAAGGAATACATATTTCTGAGTAAGAAGTGTACTTTGAAATGATATTTTAGTACTACTGGTTATAAAATGTGTAGAGTAGCTTACTCCTTATATCCCATTCTAATAACTTTCTGTCTTCTGTAAGTATTACATTTCTGAGATGTATAGAAAACAATAGGGATGCAAATCACAGAATATATGACATTGAATATATCACACAAAGTCTTGATTTGTTAAAATAAGTAATTTTTATTTGTTTCCTCTGTTTACCTGTTTATAGTACATTTTTTATTATAAGATAGCAAAGTTGTATTCCCTATTAGCTTTGCCATTCGATTGCAGTGAATCAATATGAAAATCTGATAGATTTCTCAAGGATGAACTGACCCAGTTCTTCTTATCAAGGGACAATTTGCCCCCTCCCCATAAGCATGTTTGGTAATTCTGAAAACACATTTGAACAGATACTGGCTATGATAGATAATTCAAATATTCAAATGGGCTCAGATTGTCTCACTTAAACTGTAGTGGAAAACTGAAGTAATTCTTATAATTCAAGCAGAGAAAACCCTTAGTCTCAACTATTTAAATATTTCAGGCAAAAGAGTTCATTGGGCCTAAATTATGAGTGGTTGCCTTATGCTGCACTTTACCTCACATGGGTAAACACAATCCCAGTGTTCATCAGCAATTTTAATAGGTCCAGCTAGGCTAAAACCCTAATAGAATGGTTATGAAATGAAAAGTCAGTAGCATTTTTGCATCAAACTAGTGCACTGGAGGAATTGAAAAATGACCTGAAAAAAGATCAGAAGAATTATTAGGTGGACAGAGAGAAAGTACTAATTGCTAATGATTTGCTAAATTACACGGGATTGTCTAGGGTGTTACTATACCTGTATGGGATCTCATTTGATATTTATTTTAGATTTAATATCTGGCAGAATAATGATAATTAGATAAGAATCTGTTGCTAAAACCTGAAATTCAACTCCATTTCTTCATAAAATAAATTTCACTACTTTGGCATGTAGCCATTTTTTTTCTTTCCCAACAGAAATTAATAGACTTTATTGTATTTTTACCTGCTTTTAGAATAATATTCTTGGTAAAACATACATTTTGTTGTTGTTAGATGCCACAGAGTTAGTTCTGACTTAGGGTGAATCTATTCACTATGGAATGAAAAACTGCCTGGTCCTGCTCCATCCTCACAATTCTTATTGAGTCCATTGCTGCTGCCACTGTGACAATCCATCTCACAAACATCTTCTTATTTACTAAATAATATGTCTTTCTCCAGGGACTTATCCCCGTTATACAACATGTCCAAATTTTGAGAGGCAAAGTCTTGCCTTCATTGCTTCTAAGGAGCATTCTAGCTGTACTTTTAGCAAGACATATTTGTTTCTTCTTCTGACATTTCATGGTACTATCAATATTCTTCTCCAACATCATAATGCAAATGTTTCAACTGTTTCCCAACCTTCCCTATTTGTTGTCCAACTTTCACATGCTTATGAGACAATTCAAAATACCATGGCTTGAGTCAAACATATCTTAGTCCTCAAACAGACAGTTTAGCTTTATAACATTTTAAAGAGTTCTTTTGTAGTTGATTTGCTTAATGCAATACTTCATTTGTTTTCTTGACTGCTGCTTCAATGAAAGTGGATTCAAGAAAAAAGGAAGTCTTTGACAACTCAATTATTTCTCCATTTGTCATCTTGGTTTTTTTTTGGTACAGTTATGAGCTTCTGTTTTGTTTTTTCTTTACACTTAGTGCAATCCATACTGAAGACTGTATTCTTTAATCTTTATCAGTAAGTATTTAAGTCTTCTTCACTTCCAGTAAGCAAGGTTGTGTCATTTGCATACCACAGATAGTTAATTCATATTCCTTCAATCCTGATGCCAAGTTCTTCATAGAGTCCAGATTTCCTAATTATTTTCTAAGCTCTCACATGGAATAAGTACAGGGAAATGATACAACCCTGATACATCATTTCCTGATTTAAACCATACAGTATCCTTTTGTTCTGTTCAAATGACTGCCTCTTGGTCTATATACAGGTTCTTCATAAGCACAATTAAATGTTCTGAAATACCCAATTTTCACAATATTATCCATAATTTTTTGATCTACACAATTGAATGTCTTTGCATAATCAATAAAACACAAGTAAAAAAGTGAAAAGCACTATGTCTCTGTATGATAAGCACTAGACTGATTGTTAACTACAAAGTCAGTGTAACTGACTCAACTGCACTTTAACAACAAGAACAAAACATCTTTTTTGTATTCTCTGCTTTCACCCATGACCCATTTGATGTCACCAATGATATCCCTAATTCCACAATATCTTCTGAATCCAGCTGAAATATATGACAGCTACCTGTTGATGTACTGTTGAAATTGTTTTGAATTGTCTTCTGCAAATATTGCTTACATGTGATGGTAAAAATATTGTTCAATTATGTCTACCTTCTATTGAATCATGTTTCTATAGAACGGGTACACTTGTGTCTCTTTCCCAAATAGTTGGCCAGATACTATCTTCCAAGGTTATTGAACTAGATGAGTGCCTCTGACATTGTATCACTTGGCTAAAACATTTCATTTGGTATTCCATCAGTTCCTGGATCCTTGTTTTTTGGCAGTGCTTCTCACAGTGATGCTTCACATATGCTACCTGTAGAAATTATTAAACACTGACCAATTATTTTGGATACAGTGACTGTGTATTCCTTCCATCTTCTTTTGATGCTTCCTGAGTCATTCAATTGAAACACAAGACTTGATTTTTTTTTTTTTTTCAGCTCTTTCAGCTTGAGAAATATTTAGCATGCTCTTTCCTTTTAGTTTTCTAACTCAAGGTCTTTGCACATTTCATTATAATACTTGATTTTGTCTTCTTGAGCAGCCTTTTGAAACTTGCACTTTAGTTCTTCACTTTCTTGTTTCTCCCAGTTGCAGCATAGTAAACGGCATGATTGTCAGATTCAAAATGCCAAGACATTTCAGTTCTTTAATGCCTAGGATATTGATCTTATGCATTCCATTTCATTTTTGACAACTTCTAATTTTGCTTGATTCATCATTCATACGTTCCATATTTGATTATTAATGGATGTTTGCAGCTGCTTCATTTTGAGTGGTGCTTCATCAGCAAATGAACATCAAGAAAGCTTTGCTCCCTCTACATCATTAAAGTCCATTCTATTTTGAGGAGACAGCTCTTTAATAGGCTTGTAGTTTAAAACAATAGCAAAGCTGATAAGCAGATGGTGTTCGCCAGTACAATTATACTGTATTTAACAAACCAGCATCCATGTTGATTGTTTGGTGCCCATGCACTAGGAGCTGGTAAAATTTTAAATATCATCCTGGTTCATAGCTGTCATATAAATTCATATTTCACTGGTATCCAAAGTCTAGACTAAGGTTTTTCAAAAACTTAAATATGATGAACAAAATTTCTCACACTGAAATAATTAATTTATAGAGCATAATATGAGGTAATATTATTCAAGTAAGGATTTATAGAAACTGTTTTGACTTTTTGTCTATAGAAAAAAAATTGTAGATTTTCATTAATCTTCAAAGCATTTTATATCAAAGATACATTCACCTAAGATACCCGATGCCCATATAAATATGATTTAATAATCAGATATTTAAATTTATTTATCCAAGTATCAAATTTAGGGTGTATGAATACAAGTTAATGAAGCACAAACTTCAATATTCCAACTTCTCTGAATCCTTTACAAAAAAATAATCATTAACTTTTCTTGTTCATAAATTTTATTTTTTCCTGACTTTTATTGGCAAGTTATGCTACAAAGAGCAGTTATAATCAAGAAATCTCATGATTCAATGGGGGAAAAATAAAATGAAAGTACTTATTTGATCTATTAAATCTGAAATAGACTGCTTGCAGAAAGTCTCATTTTATACTTTTATAATAGTATAATAGAAAAAATATAGATTTCTCTCCTTTCCCAATGAAAATATCATTCTGTAAACATTTGCTATTATTTAGTCACAATTTGGGTTTATATCTAAGTGTCAGCCTAAATGCTTCTAACTGCATTTGAAATTTTTATATGTTCATCTCAAATAGTGCCTGAGGAAGAAAAAGATAAAATTCAGTGAAATTTGAAATAGCAGTTTATGTAACTCTTAGTGATTAGACGTAGAAATGAATAAAGGAAGCAGCCAAGACCCAAGTAGAAAGAAAAGGGATAAACTGACATTATACCCATCATGTCATTTGGTAACTATCAAGCTTAGTGAAGGTTATATTTACTCAAGAACTCAAAGTGATCCTATGAACAACAGAATGAAACACTGCCCTGTCCTGTGTCATCTTCACAACATTTGTTATGTTTGAACCCATTATTGCAGCTACTACGACAATCCATATCATTAAGACTCTTCCTCTCTTTCACTGACATGCCAATTTACCAAACATAATGTCCTTCTCCAGGAACTGGTCTGTCCTGATAATATATCTGAAGTATGAGAGACGAAATCTTGTCAACCTGGCTTGTAAAAAGCATTCTGACTATATTTCTCCCAACATAGACTTATGTTTTCTTCTGGTAGTCCTTGGTACTTTCAATATTCTTCTCCAACACGATGACTCAAATGTATCAACTCTTCTATGGATCCCTTATTCATTGTCCAACTTTCTCAAGCATATAAGGCAATTAAAAATGTCATTGCTTGGGTCCAGCACACCTTAGTACCCAAACAGACATCTTTGCTCATGAACACTTTAAAGAGGTCTTATGTAGTAGATTTGCCTAATGCAACACACAATTTCATTAGACAATAAATAATTGCATTAGGCAAATCTACTATAATGCAATATATAATTAGGGATATCATTGTTGATGTCTGATGGATCTTGCCTGAAAGCAGAAGAAATCAGAAAGATATTTACCTGTGCTTTATTGACTACGCAGAGGCTTTCAATTATGTGGATCATGACAAGCTATGGACAACATTTCAAAGTATCAGTATTCCGGAATACTTAATTGTGCTCATGAGAAATCTGTACATGGACCAAGAAGGCAGTTGTTCAAACAGAACATGGGAACACTGAATGGTTTCAAATTCAGAAAAGTGTGTGACAAGGTTGTACTCTTTCACCATACCTATTCAACCTGTATGCTGAGCAAATAATCCAAGAAGCTGGGTTATATGAAGAAAAACATGGCATCAAGATCGGAGGAAGACTCATTAACAACCTGCAATATGAGATGATACAACCTTGCTTGCTGAAAGTGAAGAGGACTTAAAACATTTACTGATGAAGGTCAAAGAGCACAGTCTTTGGTATGGATTACATCTCAATGTAAATAAAACAAAAATCCTCACCACTGGACCAATAAACAGCATTCTTATAAACGGAGAAAAGATTGAAGTTGTCAAGGACTTCATTCTTCTTGAATCAACTATCAACACTCATGAAAGCAACAGTCAAGAGATCAAAGGACTAATTGCATTAGGCAAATCTGCTGCACAAGACCATTTGAAAGTATTGAAGAGCAAAGATGTCAGCTTGAGGACCAGGGTGCACCTGACCCAAGCCATGGTATTTTCAACAACCTCATATGCATGCGAAAGCTGGACAGTGAATAAGGAAGATACTTTCTCAGTATGGTGTTGAAGGAGAATACTAAAAGTGCCAATGCCTCCCAAAGAACCAATACATCCATTTTGGAAGAAGTGCAGCCAGAGTGTTCCTTGAAGGCCAAGATGGCCAGACTTTGTCTCTCATACTTCAGACATATTGTCAGGAGGGACCAGTTGCTGGAAAAGGATATCATGTTTGGTAAAGTGGAGGGTCAGAGAAGAAGAGGAAGACCCCTAACAAGATGGATTGGCCAAATGTCAGCATCGATGGACTTAAGCATGGCAACAGTAGTGAGGTTGGCACAGTATTGGGCAGTGTTCGTTCTGTTGTGCATAAGGTCGCTATGAGTCAGTGCCAACTCGATGGCACCTAACAACAACAATACATAATTTGATTTTTTGGCTGCTTCTTCCTTAAGTGTTGATTGTGGATTTGAGATAAATTAAATTTTTGACAATTTAAATCTTTTCTAGATTTACCATGATGTTATTTATTGGTCTACTTTTGAGCATTTTTGTTTTCTTTACATTGTAATCCATACTAAAGACTACGGCCTTTTATATATCAGTAAGCATTTTAAGTCCTGTTCGCATTCAGGAAGCAAAGTTATATCATCTGCATATCACAGGTTGTTAACAAGTCTTCCTCCAATCCTGATGCCGCGTTGTTCTTCATCTAATCCATCTTGTATGATTATTTGTTCAAAATACAGTTTGAATAAGTAAGGTGAGAGAATGCAACCCTGGTCCACACCTTTAATGATTTTAAACCATTAAGTACTGCCTTGCTGTATTCAAATGCCTGTCTCTTGGTTTATGTACGGGTTCTTCATGAGTACAATCAAGTGTTCTGGAATACTCATTCTTTGCAATGTTACTCATAGTTTCTGAAGATCCACACATTGGAAAGAATTTGCATAGTCAATAAAGCACAAGAAAACATTTTCTGGTATTCACTACTTTTAACAAAGAGCCTTCAGGCATCAGCAATGATATCCCTAATTCCACATCCCCTTCTGAATCTGGCTTGTTTCTGGTAGTTCCCTGTTGAACATACTGTTGCAACCATTTTTAAATTATCCTCAGCAAAATTTTACTTGCATGCGATATAAAAGATATTGTTCAATGATTTCCGTATACCTTTTGGGTATCCTCTCTCTTGAATTGACAAAAATATGGATCTCTGTTCATTAGATGGCCAGATAACTCTCTTCCAAGTTTCTTGTCATGGATGAGTGAGCACCTCCATTGCAGCACAGTTTCTTGAAAGATTTCAATTTGTATTCATTCCAATAATTCCTGGACCCTTGCTTTTTGCCAAAACATTCAGAGAACTTCTTCCTCCAGTCCCATTGGTTATTGATTATTGCTTTCTCTTGAAATGTTTGAACATTGACCATTTCTTTTTGGCACCGGGACTCTGTGTATTCCTTCCATCTTCTTCTTCTTCTTTTTTTTAAAGTTTTATTGTGAATTGGGTGATAGTTTACATGGGAGAATATCACCTTTACATACATCTTATCATATTCCATTTCATTGCAATGACTACAATCTCCTGCATGCATCATCATTCAACAGCATGTGCTTCCATTCCCACTGTCTCTTTTTTTTTGAATGTACACCAAAGCACTTAGGAATATACAACCATTGAAACATACAAAGGGCACATCCTGCAAACCTGCCCCCCAACCGACAGCACACAGCCCCTCTCACTCCCTGAGTCCAGAGTCCCCAGGCGCTCCATATCACCACATCATCATCTTTGCCTCCATCTCTGGTATCACCTCTTTTCTGGATAGGGTCTCACACTTCACTCTTCTCTCTTTTTGGTCCCAGGATCCTCCACTCCTGGATTGCAAGATCAACCACTCCCTTCCTTTTGTTAAAAAATGTCTACCTTTACATTTGCAACACTCACAATCCTGATAGCAATTATTCACTATTGAATCACAAGAGTATTATCTCCATCTCCTTTCACCAGCCCTGCCCAGACAGGTTGGATA
>NW_006408520.1:42481306-42482606 GCF_000296735.1 Chrysochloris asiatica | reverse complement strand
CCTGTACAGGGTCGCTATGAGTCGGAACCGATTCAACAGCACTTAACAACAACAACAACAACATCCCTAAGTATAGGTCAAGTTCATCAATTTGTAGCAGATTACTCTTTTTTTCCTCTTCTTTCTTCCACTAGTCGAGTTCTTATCATCCAGCCATTGAAGCCAGGTCAAATGGTTGTTATTTGCAAGTATGGGTGTTCTTGTGCATCTCCACTCACTTCATATCAGCTGGACACTTCACTCTATAAGCTAGTCCTCTGTGACCATGTCCCTGTCCCTGGGTCCAAGAGATGCCAGGTATTGGGTCTGCTGGCTAACCAGGTCTCAATCCAGGTGGACAGGAGTTGGATGAACATGATCAGACTTATCTCAAAACTTCATTGCTGTTTTTCCCCCACTACCCCATATCGGAAACCCTGTACAGGGTCGCTATGGGTTGGAACCGACTCAACGGCACTTAACAACAACAACAACCCCATATTGGTAGATCAATGTGGTCACCAGCAAGTCACATGCATGCTCGTGTATTCCCCGTGAGTCTCAATTTAGAAGAGGTTTTGCCATAAGGGGACCCAACCACTTGTATTGATGGCTCCCTGGCGAAATACTTGCTTGTTCTTGTAGTAGTCAATCTGAATGCTGTTATTGTTTTTGTTTTTTACTGCTGGTCTTTCTCTCAAGAAGTATCTTCTGTACTTCTAGACGCTCCAGGCTGGTCTGCTTGTCTTTTCGAGTGGAACTTTCCAACCTCAGATGATTCTAGACAGGGATCTGGATTCTACCTATGGTCTTATGCAACACAAAGCCTCAGCAGGAAGCCTCCTTCCCTGGGCAAGTTCTAGTCCCATTTTAGGTATTCCAATCAGTTATAGGCTAAAGACAGACTTGCAAGCTTTCTATGGGGATGTTTCTGGCTATTCCTTTCTCTCCCCCTCAAGTGTCTATTTCATAGTAGTAGGAAGGGAAACCAAGATTCAAAAGACAAGCAAACATTTTAACACTATTTCCTCTCCTTTGCCCATTAAAACCATGCCTAAATCCCTGTATCCCAGAGACCTATTGTTCCAAAGTTGAGAATACATCACTACTTATCTCTGTCCCACTTAGCCCATGTAAACCTGCCTAAATATTCTCCCATCTGCATTGTTCTTCAATTACCCTCCCCCTTCTTGTGTGTTGCCCTCCCTACACTACCATGCAAATCATCCTGTCTGTTCCCTACCCTGTGCTCCACCTTCCCCTCCTTCCCTTTATTCCACACCCTACAACCTGGTTACAAACAAAGTTTTGTTTTTTTTTT
>NW_006408520.1:42479116-42479655 GCF_000296735.1 Chrysochloris asiatica | reverse complement strand
CTTTGTTTCTCTGTTTACATTTATTCCTTGATACTTCATCCTTTGGGTGGCTATTGTAAATAGTATTGCTTTTTTGATGTTCTTTTCAGCACTGTCACATTAGTATATAGGAATCCAACTGAATTTTATATGCTGATCTTATACCCTGACACTTTGCTGGATCTTCCAATGAAGTCTAGTAGCTTTTTTTTTTTTTTAAACTCTCTTTGGGTTTTCTATGTATAGGATCATTTCATCTGTAAATAGAGAGTTTTACTTCCTATTTTACAATTTGGATGCCTTTAATTTCCCTATCTTGCCATATAGCTCTGGGTAAGACTTCCAGTAGAAAACTAAATAAGAGCAGTTACAAAGGACATCTTTTTCTGGTTCTTGTTCACAAAGTGGAGACATTAAGAGTAATGTAGAGCCAATAACAACTGCTAAGCATTACATCCGAAAAAGGAAGCCTTTCTCCTGATCATATCCACCAGGAGACACCCAGTAAGCTTAATTACACAATAAGAAACATCCATTTAAGCATTAAAAAACCCACATAA
>NW_006408520.1:42474840-42477175 GCF_000296735.1 Chrysochloris asiatica | reverse complement strand
TTCAACAATAAACAAGAAGGAGTGGCAATTATAATCTCTGATAAAGTAAATGTTAAGACAGAAACCAGCATAAGAGATAAAGAAGCACACTATCTCATGATCAAAGAGGCCATTGAGCGAGACGACATAAACATAATAAATATCTATTCTTCCAATGAAAAACCACCAAGATATATGAAACAAATCTTACTAGAATTGAAGAAAGAAATAGATAAATCTACAATTATAGTGGGAGATACTAATATGACACTTTCAAAAAGGGACAGAACAATCAGAAAGAAACTTGACAATGTTAGAGAGGAACTAAATCACACTATCAACAAACTTGACCTCATAGACATGTACAGAGCATTCAACCCAACAACAGAACAATATACTTTCTTCTCCAGTGCACATGGAATATTATCCAGAATTGACCATGTGTTAGGTCACAAAGCAAGCCTCCATAAATTTACAAACATCAAAATACTACAGAGCATCTTTTTAGATGGTATAAAACTAGAAATCAACAAGAAGAAGACTAAGGAAATAAAGTTGAATACATGGAAACTGAATAACACCCTGCTGAAAAGTGACTGCGTAATAGAAGAAATTAAATGTGAATTCATAAAGATCCTAGAAACAAAAGAAAATGAAAACACAACATACCAACATCTTTGGGACATGGTGAAAGTGGTGCTGAAAGGACAGTTTATTGTGTTAAATGCACACATTCAAAAAGAATAAAGAACCAAAATTAACACATTAACACAGCATCTCCAACAATTAGAAACTGACCAACAGAGGAAAGCTTCAGTCACCAAAAGAAAAAAAAAATAAAGATAAGAGCAGAAATAAATGAGATGGAAAACAGAAAAACTATAGAAAGAATCAATAGGACAAGAAACTGGTTCCTTGAAACGATTCATAAAATAGACAAACCACTGGCAAATGTAACAAAAGAAAAGAGGGAGAAGACACAAATAAAATGCATTGAAAATCACATGGACAATGTCACAATGGAACCAAAAGGAATCAAAAGGATAATAACAGAGTACTATGAAGAGTTGTACTCCAACAAATTCAAAAAATTAGAAGAGATGGATACATTTTTAGAAAAACACGACCACCTAAACTTACACAGAGTGAAGTAGAAAACTTGAACCGACCCATAACAAAAATAAAGAAATTGATCACGTCATCAAAAAACTCCCAACCAAAAGAAGTTCAGGCCCAGATGGCTTCACTGGTGAATTCTACCAAACATTCAGGAAAGAGTTGTTGCTGTCACCAATTCTACTCAAATTATTCCAGAATACAGAAGAGGATGGAAAACTCCCTAATACTTTTTTATAAAGTGAGCATAACCTTCATACCAAAACCAGGGAAGGACATCCCTAAGAAAGAAAACTAAAGACCAATATCCCTCATGAACATATATGCAAAAATCTCAACAAATTCCTAGCCAAAAAAATTCAGCAGCAAATAAAAAATTAATACATCATGACTAAATGAGTTTCATAAAAGGGATGCAAGGATGGTTCAACATCAGAAAAACAATCAATGTAATCCATCATATAAATAAGAAAAAGGAACAGAACCACATGATCATATTGATTGATGCAGAAAAGGCATTGGATGATATCTAACATCTTGTTCCTGATAAAAACACTCAACAAAGTAGGAATTGAAGGGAAATTTCTCCACATAATCAAGAGCATAATACAAAACCAACAGCCTAAATCACGCTCAATGGAGAGAAACGGAAAGCCTTCCCTCTGTGAATGTGAACCAGACAAGGATGCCCTTTGTCACCACTCCTTTTCAATATTGTGCTGAAAGTTTAGCCAGAGCTATATATGTTAAGACAGGGAAATCAAAGGCATCCAAATTGGCAAAGAAGAAATAACACTCTCTCCATTTGCAGACGATATGATCTTATATATACAAAACCCCAAAGACTCAGTAAAAAAGTTACTAGACCTCATTTGAAGATTCAGCAAAGTGGCAGGGTATAAGGTAAACATACAAAAATCAGTTGGATACCTCTATAGTAACAATGACAGTGCTGAAAAATACATTAGGCAAGAAATACCATTTACAATAGCCACCCAAAGGATGAAATATTTAGGAATAAACCTAACCAAAGAAACAAAGAGAATTATACAAAGAGAATTACAAAGAAAATTACAAATAAACATAACCAAAGAAACAAAGAGAATTACAAAGAATTATACAAAGAAACTATACAAAGAGAATTACAAAATACTACTACAAGAAACCAAAAGAGGCATACAAAAGTGGAAGAACCATGTACCTGGATAGGAAGACTCAACATTGTGAAAATGTCAATACT
>NW_006408520.1:42472208-42473795 GCF_000296735.1 Chrysochloris asiatica | reverse complement strand
TCACTATGGGATGGAACTGATTCACCAGGCACTTAACAACAACAACAACCAACAGAAAGATTGTTGACTTACATCCCCCAGAAGGGATCAACTTTAAAAAAACAAAAAGAAGCCATTGGGAGTCCATTGTTCTTTGCATATTTCTGTATTGAATCCTTTGACTAGCTAGTTAGATAAGAAAATATGACTTGTAAATAGACGTAGTACCTTTCTCTATTAGGATGCATGAATGGATGTGTCTGTATGGCTGAGATTCAAATTTAGGGACTCTTGATCTTAGAATGCATGTTCCTAGAACTTTTCTACATTAGCTTTAGGATAAGTGCTAAAGTGATGAAAATGAGATAGCTTTGATTGGAGCATGGTCTATTACCATACATACAGTATGTCAGCATAAACATCCTTTCCAAAAACAGTGTCATCTAAGCATACGGCATGAAATGTGCTTTCTCTACCATCCCCAGGAGCAGAATTGACCTGAAAGTGTCATATCAGTGATAAATGCAAAATTTTAAAGCAGCATAATGAAGGGTCAAGCAGGGACAAATGTCTTGAAGCAGATGCAAACATTTCCAATAAATAGTGCACATAATGAAATAATCAGACATAATCAGTGATATTTGTCTTAAAAAATAACTGTATTATATTTGTATTTTGTATGTACTGCTCACCTCTCAACTGTATTCATTCATGCCCATCTCAGGATGATTTCTATTTGGCAACATCCATCCACAACATGCTTAGGGGATAAGATATACATAGAGCTCTGGGAGGATTTACAATGTGAGGCTTCAATGTCTCAAAAAGGGATGTGCTTCTCTGGCACCTAACAACAACAACAACAAGAACTATCCTATGTGAATTTATGTCTTTGGTTAGTCACAAAACTATGGCCAGAGTTTCTGTGTCTAGAGCCTGTAACTGCTCCTCATTAAATAGTTATCTGAATCAAGCCTCCCTTCCAGATCAGCTTTTACTAAAAGTGCTCCTGGCCAGCCTCTACTTGAGTCACCTCATTGGCATAAACCCTCTGGGGGCCAGTAGATAACAAAGGAAGCTCAATTACACAGAACATTCCTAGGGCTTAGAGTTATCATTTAGGAAGTTAACTTCAAAATCAGTTAACTAAAAATAAATAAATAAAGTTTCTCCCCACCCCTGCCAAAAAAAAAGAAAAAGAAATGGACTTTAGAGCCTTTTCACTGCCTGTGGAGTAGTGCTATGGATTAATGCATGGAACAGCAAGCTCGCTATCCTCTCCTCAGAAAACCCTAGACAGTGTCACTTAGAGTCAGTGTTGACTTGATGACACTTAATAACAACAGCAGCAAGGTATTCATTGGAATCCTGGTTCAATGCTGTAAGATAATGTCCTGGACCAAAATGCCATGTAGATTCACAAGGTCTGCAGTTGAAATTCACAGTCACTCCCAGGAAACCCTAGACATGGTTTGATGAGTCAGAACCAACTCAATGGTACTTAATAACAGAGGCATTAATTTGGAAATGGTGTTGTTGTAATTGTTAAGTGGCACAGAGTTGGTTTCCACTCAAAGTTATCCTATGGATTTCCAAGCAGTGGCAGAC
>NW_006408520.1:42470055-42470662 GCF_000296735.1 Chrysochloris asiatica | reverse complement strand
GGTATAAAATTAACTGTGATTAGGGGAAGGGACAGTTGGAAAGCTAACATAAAAAGCTGACATTATTGGAGTAAAAATACAGATAACCATTTGAAGCCACAGATTTACTTTATGAAAATGTGTAAATATGTTTTCAGTGGTAACTCAATTATATATTTGCTTCTATGTAGAATTATTTGCAAAAAATTGATGATATATTGATACTTACAAATTTCTGCAATGCATTATAATTTTTAGTTTTTCCATCACATATTGCTAATTACGAAGCCCTGGCATGGTGCTATAGTAAAATCACCAGACTTCCAGCACCACGGTTGGCAATTCAAATCCACCCGGTGTTCCTCGTAAACTTTTTACAAAGTTACTATGATTCATATTCCACTCCACAGCATTTAACGGCAGCAATGTTGTAACTTTCTTGAAGGCAGAGGTCTTAGTCTTTATAATTGTGATCCTTTAAATAACATTAGTTGAAATGTATTATTGTTGTGTGCTACTGAGTTGGTTCCAATTCATATGTACAACAGAACAAAACATTGACCCAACCATCACCATCCTTATTGTTAATTGTTAATTTTTTTTTGAGGTTGCCTTATAGCCCATTAAC
>NW_006408520.1:42466641-42467826 GCF_000296735.1 Chrysochloris asiatica | reverse complement strand
GAACTCAGCCCTGTATCTGCTTTGCCTGGTATTCTGTGGTATGGCTGATGACTAATTTCACTGCACCTCCACCATCAAGTCCTGCCTCCTCCACCATCCCTATTGTTGAAGTCACTATGTCAGTATATCTTCAGTGACTTTTCAATTTTTCAAGCATGATGTTCTGTCTCTTCCAGGGACTGGTCTTTCCAGATAACATGTCTAAAGTAAGTGAGATGATGTCTAATTATCCTCACTTCTTTGGAACATTCTTGTCTTTCCAAGACACTTATTTGAAAGTAATGGTTACCTGTAGTAAAATGGATTCACTTGCAATTGATACTCACTTGCACTATCCATAGGCTTTGTAACTCCTACCAAATGACCAGATGAGACCATGCAAATAAGGTGTATAGGACTTTTATTCAGGGATTGGTCAGTTTTGCCATTGTTCTGCTTAAAATGGGCAATCATAGAAGTGTAAACAGATGATCTCAGGACCACCAAGGAATAAATGCCATAATGGAGCGTGCCCTTTAAATCTTGAGATCCCTGAACAGAGAAACTGTGGCAGCAGCAGAGACTGAATAGCAGACTCCTCAATTCATGGATCTAGAAAAGCTGAGTGTCTTCAAGCAGTAGTCTGGCTTGCACAGTGTGTTCATTGAGCATTTATTTGCAGCACTGAAGGAGCTTTGTAACACTTGTACTAGCAGGGTAGAGGACAGAGGGCCCTGTGGAAGAGAGACTGAGGACAAGAGTGGGACTAAAGCCAGATGTCCATGTAGTCCTAGCTGAGAAGAGACATTCCTGATAAGAGAACTACTGTATTCTAAGTTGTTTCTGATTCTGAATTATACCCTGTTCACTTCCCTAATAAACCCTGTAATTTTAAGTACTGTCTGTGAGTTCTGTGTTGTCATTTCAATGAATTATCAAACCCAGCAGAGAAGTAGTGCTGTAGCAGGGATGGTTGGTATCAAGATACAATAAAGAAGGTGGGAGGCAGTGGCTTATCTATCTTCTGCTTCATAGTAATCAGTCTTGGGCTGATGTGGAGTTTGATTTTTCTTGTGTAGTTAGAGGAGCTCAGACATGGCTTCCATGACATTTTTGCATTAATTAATAGAAATAATACAGTGATATATTAATCATTAATATACATCTTGTTGTTGTTGTTAAGTGTCATTAAGTCAGTTCTGACCC
>NW_006408520.1:42463752-42465296 GCF_000296735.1 Chrysochloris asiatica | reverse complement strand
TGCCACATCAGAACTCCATTTCAATTGGCAGCATATAACCAAAAAACAATTATACTAAAGGAAGAAGTCCAAGGTGCACTGAAGGCACTGGAAAAGAATAACACTTTGGGAACTTATGGAATGCAAATTGAAACCTTTCAACAAACTGAGGCAGCTCTGGAGGCAATCACTCATCTACGCCAAGAAATTTCAAAAAGGGCTACCTGGCCAACTAATTGGAAGTAATCCATATTTCTGCCAATTCCAATGATGTGATAGGAAATCACCATACAATATCGCTGATTTTGCATGCAAATAAAATTTTGCAAAAGATAATTCAAAAAAGGAGTGGGACTTATAGGTGGATTAAGGAGAAGGATTGTTCAGACCTCCACCCAGAATACCAGATGATACAAGTTCAAAGGACAGTCCCAAAACTCTGACCTCCATATAAAGGTATATTTAGAGGGATAGAAGGATTACTGCAAGTGGAATTTGAAGCAGAATCAAGAAAAGTAGTGTTTTCTGATTTGTAATGGCCAGTTAGTCCCAGTACAGCCATTTTGAGCTGGATGTAGCAGACACAAGATCAAGAGAGCATTCCCATTACAGAGGTCTGACTAGTCTTCAGAGATAAAGGTGAAATTTTTTTTTTTTTTTCATTCATCTTTCTCTCTCTGCAAATATCCACTCTGGTGACTAGAGGAAGTGCCTTACCAGAGGCTTCTACTACACATGTGCACATATCTACTCAGCAAAGATCACTGAGTACAGAATCAAAGAAGGGGGAGGAGTTAACAGGAACAGGTTACAATGGGAGTGTCTTCCAAAATGGCTCAGGCCAGTCCTAGGCTGTTTCTCTTTAAGAGAAATATCTGAACCATCTCAAGGAGAGAAGAGAGGGACAAAAAAATAAAAAGGCCAAAATATAAATCTTGACTTACATCATAAGTAGCAACAGTAACGTCTTTAAATTTCTCAGGTGGCCTTGGAGGCAAGGAACCAAGATAGGAGTATTAAAGTGGAACTCTTATTTTGCTACTTGGTATGTGTGGTGGTTATAGGCTTTAGTGTCTAATCTGGTTTTATTTTGGTATCACTTTTACCTTGAAGGCTCTTTCTCCTCCTACTTTATCCAAGAAGAGACAGCTATTACAGTCAGACAACCAGGCTAGACTCATACCCTATAAAATACCACCAGCTGGGCAAGAGCCAATACTAGTTGCTATACATCAGAGCAGTGTAAATAATCAACACCTGCTAAAATCACTCTGAGTTGAGTAATAAGAGAAATGAAAAGAGAAGCTCATCATCTGATCACATCCACCAGGAGGCAATCAGAGAGCTTATTAATACGTCTACATATGTTAATCTAATTATTGAAAATATGACAATACCACAATGACTAAAAAGCAACAGAAATTTTCTGCCCATGTCCAGAAACAAGATAGAGTAGCTGAAACAAATGAGCTGGAGGTAGACCTAGAATTCACATTGGAAGGAGGGTAGGCTTTGGGAATGCCTAATAAGAAATTCAGGAAAAATATATTGGGATGCATCCAAAT
>NW_006408520.1:42449204-42463607 GCF_000296735.1 Chrysochloris asiatica | reverse complement strand
ATAGGATAGCAAGCAGAAAAATAATTTAAAGATCTGAAGAAAGTCTTATATTGATGTGGGACAGCATGAAGAGGAAGAACCCAAGGGTTATAGAAGTCCCAGAATAGGAAGGATCACAGAAAACCATAGAGGAGATCATCGAAAAGTTGATGGAAGAAAATGTTTCTAAAACACTTAAAGACAAGAAGATAAGCATTCCAGAAGCAGAACTAACCTCAGGAAGGATAGACCCGAAAAGAAAATCCACAAGGCATATCATAATCAATCTCTCCGAAATGAAAGACAAGGAGAAAATCCTGAAAGCAGATAAGGAAAATAGAAATGTTACTTACAAAGACAAGCAAATCAGATTAATCTCTGACTTCTCAGCAGAAACCATACAGGTAAATAGGCAACGGGGAGACATATATGAAACCCTGAAAGAAGAAAACCCTGCAAAACCAAGAATCATATATGTAGAAAAGCTGCAAATCAAACATGATGCTGTAATCAAAACATTCTAGGATAAACAGAAGCTAAGGAACCTTGTTAAAGCCAACCCAGCACATCAAAACATCCTAAAGGGAGTTCTTTGGACTGAGAACCAAAAAGAATAGAAAACAACCTGAGATTCACATACATGGCAATACCACCCAAAACTCAGTTGACAGACGGAAGAATCCAGAATAGAACAAAATTACAAGAATGAATTTAGAGGATCTTGGAGACCAGTCTATAATCAAAGCAATTACAATGCAAAAGAAGGAGAAAATATAGGAACAAAGACCTAGGCTGTGAGTAGGACAGGTAGATTACAGGATAAAATGGTGGCAGTGGTGGTGTACCCTGGAATAATTTCTGACTCACAGTGACACTGTCCAGGGTTTTCAAGGCTGTAAATCTTTACAAGAGCCTCATTTTTCTTATGCTGAACAGCTGGTAGTTTCAAACTGCTGACCTTGAGCTTCAGAGTCTGATCGGTAACCATTACACTACCAGAGCGCTTAGATTGTTTTAAATGGTGGAAAAAGTTAATAGACTATAGGGTAACCTCAAAGAAAATTAATGCTTCATATTAATTTCAATATTAATTAATTAATTAATACAACATATCAAGAGAATGAGAATCCAAGAAGAACATGGAAAAATTAAAACTATGTAGAAAATGACAAGAAAAAGGAAAAACATAAACTCAGCACAGGAAGACATGCAGAACAAAGAAACCAGCAGCACCAAAAAATAACAACCATACATAATGACAACATTAATTCATAACTTTCAATGATTATGCTGAATGTTTATGGACTAAATGCATCAGTCAAAAGGGGAAATAATGTTAAGATGCTTGGCTGTCTTATGAATCTTGGTTTCCCTTGCCTACTATTGTAAAATAAACACTTGAGGGGGAGAGAAAGGAATAGCCAGAAACATCACTAAAGAGAGCTTGTAAGTCCTTCTTCAGTCTATAACTGATTGGAATACCTAAAATGGGGCTAGAACTTGCCCAATGAAGCAGGCTTCCTGTGGAACCTTTGCTTTGCATAAGAACATAGGTACAATCCTGATCCCCACCCAGAATCTTCTGAGGTGGGAGATTTCCTCTTGAAAACAAAAGCAGAACAGTGTGGAGCAGCTAGAGAAACAGAAGATACTTTTTTTTTTTTTTTTTTAATGCTTTATTGTGAGTTATGTAGTAGTTTATATGGGAGAACATTAGCTTCACATTGATCCCATCGTATATCGCTTCCTTGCCATGCTTACAATCCCCTCCATGCATCATCCACCAACCACAGGGTATACCCCACAAGCCCTGTTGCCCTGCGGTAGTTTACAGGCAGCCCCTCTCCCTCTCCAGGTCCAAAGTCCCAAGCCACTCCATCTCTCCACGTTGTCATCTCTGCCTCCATCTCTGGTATCACTGCTTCTCTGGGTAGGGTTCCATTCTCCGCTCTTCTCCCTTGATGGTTCCAGTGACCTCCACTCCTAGACTGCAAAGTTAATCCCTACCCTGCCTTTGCTACAAAAAATGTCTACCTTTACATTTCCAGCCCTTACAATCAGTCCTGATAGCAATTATTCACCATTGTATGGCAAGAGACCTATTTGCATCTCCTTTCCTTGGCCCCACCTAGACAGATTGGCTACTACTCAGTGGAGATTCTACCTTGCTCCACGCCCTCTGGATCTAGGTTCCCTCTTGAAAGCTTGTAAGCCAGTCACTTCTTGCCTCTGTACCCCCACCCCTATTATGGGTAGCCAATGTCCCAGTTGCCCATCCCTGATCTCTCTGTGTGTGGAAGGGGTGGGAATGATCCTTGCTGTGAAGATTTGTTCCCTCTTTTGAGCTACTGCTTCCATAGATGTAGGTCAAGTTCATCAAATTGTATCAGATTATTCTATTTTTCCTCTTCTTTCTTCTGGTTGCGCTCTGATCATCCAGCCATTGAAGCCAGATCAAGTGAGTATTATCTGTAAGTGTAGGTGTTCTTTTGCATATGCCCTCTCTTATCAGCTGGACACTTCACTCTCCACTCTAGTCCTCTGTGGCTATGTCACTGACTCTTGGACCAAGAGTCCCCAGGTCTTGCCATACTGCTGGCCAGCCAGGTATCCAGCTGGGTTCACAGGAGTCTATTGAAAATTATAGGGCTTATCTCACAGCGTCATTGCTGATTTTCCCTCATTTTCCCTTATCGGTGACAAATGTGGTCACCAGTCAGAGCGTGTATTCCCATTGGATCTTAGTCTTAGAAGGAGGTTTGCCCTGAGGGAACCCGACCACTTGCCTTGATGTCTCCTGGGCTAGCTACTTGTTTGTTCTTGTAGTAATCAGTCAATCTACCTGTATTGTTTTGTATATTTCCTGTCAGTCTTTCTTTCAAGAAGTATCTTCTGTTCTTCTGGCTGCTCCAGGCTGGTCTGCTTTTCCTTTCAAGTGGAAATTTCCCTTCAGAAGATTCTGGATGCTGTTCAGGATTTTACCTATGGTCTTGTGTAATGCAGAGGCTCTGCAGGAAGCCTCCTTCACTGGGCATGTTGTAGTTTTTTGGTTATTCCAATCAGTTATAGGCAGAAAACGACTTACAAGCTTTCTATGGTGATATTTCTGGCTATTCTTTCTGTTCTCTCCTTGTCCAGTGTCTATTTTATAGTGGTATGGCAGGGAAACCAAGATTCAAAAGACAGCCCAGACTCTTAACATTGTTTCTCCACTTTGCCCCATTCCAACCATGTCACAATCTCTGTATCCCAGAACTCTGTTTTTACAAGGTTGTGCATATATCATTATCTGCCCCTGTCCCACTTCAGTTTCACATTCATCCTATCGTATTACATTTTATTGCAATGATTACAATACCCTCTATGCATCATCAACTAACCAAAGGAAACACCCCACAGGCCTACCCCACCTGGCTGTGGGCAAACAGCTCCTCTTCCTTCCTGAGTCCCGTGTTCCCAGCCACTCCATCTGTCCACACTACCATCTCTGGCTCCATACCTGGCCTCACTGCCTCTCTGGGGAGGGTCACACTTTCTGCTCTTCTTACTTGATGGTCCCAGGGACCTCTGCTCCTGGGCTGAAAATCAATCAATCTCCTCCTTTTGCCCCCATTCCCAAAATCAGCCTTTCCATTTCCGACCCTCCCAGTCAGTTCTTATGGCAGATATTCACTGTTGTACCTCAAAAGTCTTATCCCCATTTCCTTTCATCAGCCAGGTCCCAACAGATTGGAAATCATTCAGTGGAGATTCTTCCTATCCCTGCCCCATCTGGAACTAGGCTCCCTCTTGAAAGCTTGTAAGCCCTTCACTTCTTGCCTTTATAGGCGCCCCACCACCCCTATTTTGGGTCTGGGCAATTTCCAGCTCGCCTCAAGATATTCCAGTCAGTTATAAACTGAAGATGGGATTACATGTTTACTGTTGTGATGTTTCTGGCTATTCCCCATCCCCCTCAATTATCTATTTCACAATGGTAGGAAAGGGAAACCAAGATTCAAAAGACAGCCAAGCATCCTAACATTATTCACCTCTTTTCCCCTTTCAAGCCATGCCTCTATCCCCGTATCCTGAAGCCCTGTTATTCCAAGGTTGTGCATACATTATCACTTAACTCTGTCATACCTAGCCCATGCAAACTTACCTGACAGTTCTCCTGTCCACCTTGTTCTTCTTTTCCCCTACCCTTTCTTGTGTACTGCCAGCCCATTCCACCCCCAGCCCCCAGGCTCTACTATGTCTATTCCCTACTCTGTCCTCTTTTTTCCCCTCCTTCCCTTCCCTCCTAGAATTGCACAGACAAAAGCTGACATAATAGATTATTGGGGCATATTAAAAATTGGAAACTTTTATACATCAAAAGATTTCACCTAAAGAGTAAAAAGGGAGCCCAAAGAATGGGGAAAAAAAACCAAAAAACTTTTGTAATGACATATCAGAGATGGGACTAATCTCTAAAATCTATAGGAAACCACAATAATTCTTAAAGAAAAAAACAGATAAACCAATTTAAAAATGGGCATAGAACATGAACAGACAGTTCACAAAGGAAGACATTCGGACAGCTAACAAACCTATGAAGAAATGTTCACGATCATTAGTCATCTGTTGTTGCTGTTATGTGTTGTGGAGTCGGTTCCGACTCATAACGACCCTGCACAGGGTTTCTGAGGCTGTAAATCTTTATGGGAGCAGAAAGCCTCATCTTTCTCCCACAGAACAGATGGTAGTTTTGAACTGCTGACCCTGAGGTTAGCAGCCTGATTCATAACCACTACGCTATGCAGATCAAAACACCACTGATATCATTGCATACCAGGAATAACAGCAAATTTCAAAAAGCAGAGGACAATAAATGCTGGCAAAGATGTGGAGACACTGGTACCATCCTACCTTGCTAGTGGGACTGTAAAATGTTCAACCACTCTGGAAAACAGTATGGCACTTCCTCAGAAAGTTGGAAATAGAAATACCTTGCTGTTGTTGCTGTTGTTAAGTGCCCTCAAGCTTATTTTGACCCATAGTGACCCTGTATGGGATTTCCAAGGAGAAGCTGATGAGTTTCAACCACCAACCCTGCAGTTCAAACTGACTTTGCAGTCCATTGCATTAACCCAGAGTGTCACACCAGGACTCCGATTACACCTGATTCAGTAATACCTCTGCTTGGTATATACCCACAAGAAATACAAGCCAGACCATGAATAGATAGATGCACACCAATGTTTAAAGCAGCACTATTCACAATAGCAAAAAGATGAAGCCAGCCTAAGTGCCCATCAGTGGAAGAATGAATAAACAAACTATGGTAAATGCACACAGTGAAAGAGTATGCTACCTAGAAGAATTTCTTAAATCCAGTTATGTGGAACATATAAATATGAGGAAGAGTTCATTGATGATTAAGTTTAGTTCTTAAGCATTATATTTATTTATTTTAATTTTTTTCTGATCTTCTTCTTGGCCTTTGAAGCAATCCATGATAGTAAATGAGGAAATATTTTAATTATGGTCACTGAATCTCCCCTTTAATCCCATATATTGCTATTCTAACTTGTTTTTCTCGATATGATTCTTTCAAAGAGGAAAAAAAAAAATCTTATGAGAAAAAAGCCATGAAATGACTATAATAATTTTACTTGTTGAGTATTATTTTTCAGTATGCACAACCTACTAGTAAGAAGTCCTGGTATCATAGTGGATTATGAGCTGGGCTGCTAATCCCAAGGTCAGTAGTTCAAATCTACTAGTTGCTTCATAGGAGAAAGATGATGCTCTCTGCTCCTATAATGATTTAGAGTTATAGAAACCCTATACATGGTCCCTATGTAGAAGTCAACAAAGCAGCTCACAACCAATGGCACCACCACCATTAGAGAAGCATGAATCACTAGATTCACTTCAGATTTGAAGATTTTTTCATCTTCTACATCTCATCCTTAATCTAGGTCCCCTTTCTTTTGAGTCTATGTCTCCTTCAGGCTCTGATAAACAACAGTGGGAATGGAATTTTTTTTTTTTTCATCTTTCTCTTTACTTCCTCTCCTATTTTAACATATTTTTATGTGGGTAGATAGGCAATGGTTCATATCAGGTACTCTTATAATCTAGATATGGGATTCGTTGGTCACAGATTCCCAAATACTAGCATTGTTTATATGTAAAATCTTACAGATTCTTCAAGAACCAGCACCCCTTTCTATTCTGAAGGCTTGCCGACATCTGCTGAGCTAACTGATATAGTCCCTTACTATATCTCACTTCACCTCCAGATTTTTTTTTTTTTCTTTGTGCCACAAACAAACTAATTCTGCTAAGGACTCTTCACTCTGGAAGGCATTTTTCTTGCTTGGAGATTTTTTCAAAATTACTCCTTTGTCCATCTGTCAGTAGCTTGTACACTAGCCAAATGCAATATTTACCTTGATGGTGCAGCTGACTTTCACTGCCATCCTTCTACCATTACAGGCAAATGTTACTAATGTCTCATTTTCAGACTTTTCAAATCAGGGATCAGCCACCAATACTTTGATATACAAACTCTTAAAGTTCTTCTTACTGAACTCCAAGTGGAAAGAGAAACCACTTCAACCTTTTGTACCAAGAGGATTTCACAGAAAAAAGCAAAATCTGGGAGGAGAGAAAGAAAGGAGTTTTATTGAGGAATAATATATCTCGAGCTAGGCAGTCTTAAGTATAACTGCAAAGCACTCTGCTGTCTTTATTAAGATAGAGATTTTTATCCATAGTGAACAAAGAAAAGGTAGTGGGTTAATGATTGATACAGCTTCACCTTTGGAGTTCTTTGAAATATGAAGGTCATCCATTTGGCTATTAGGTAGTGAGTTTTGCTTACTAGGTGAGTGGTACCAGCCAATTTAGTTATACACATTCTTCCTAGGAACAAATTGTTTACATCTTGACCTTTTGCTTCCTAGAAATTTCTGTTAATTCTGCCATTTCTGACTTGAGACAAGTTCCTTAATATTTCAATATTTCAGTCTGCAAAGAGAATAGGAGAATCAACCAACTCTCTGATGACTTTCTAAGAAAGGAAGGAAGGAAGAAGGAATGGAGGAAGGAAAGAAGGAAGGAAGGAAGGAAACAAGGAAGGAAGGAAGGAAGGAAGGAAGAAGGAAAGAAAGAAAGGAAGGAAGAAATAGAAAGGGAGAAAGAAAGCACTGCTTTCTCTTTGAAAAACAAAACAAACAAAAACACCTTATGGAATATAAATGTGTATGCAATAAGATTTAACTCAAGTGGACATTAAGTGACATATAACTGCCTGCACAATTTTCTTTTACGTACATATAAGTCTTGATGTGGTACTGTGGCATAAAGCACTGGACCGCAAGGTTGGTTTGAACCACAAGTCCGCAGTTCAAACTCATCAGCAACTCCTTGGAAACTCCATACAGAGTTGTAATGAGTCAGAACCGTCTGGACAGCACTTAAAATCAACAACAAGTGTTGGTCCAGTTTTTTTGTTTTGTTTTGTTTTAGAGAACATGTTTTACACACACACACACACACACACACACATAAAAATGTATCTTTTTATTGCAAAGAATTCTAAATATATGTATAGTAAACAGAATAGTGTAAAAAACAACTATGTATCCATTATTTCACTTCAATAATGAACATTCTGCCAATCTTGTTTCCCTCAAATCTTGCCACACTCCCCTCACACCATCTTACTTGATTCTCTTTATTTTCTTCTTTCTCTTAAAAAAAACTTAGATAAAATGTATATGCATTGAATGCACAAAACTTAAATGTATAATTTTCATAAATTGATACATCAATGTAATTCATACACTGAATTATGAATGTCTTTAAGAAGATACTTTTGGTGTAAATAGTAGTTAATAAACTTTAGACTGGTTTGAATTCCATTTCAATTTCTGTAGATAAATAAAAAGTCTTATTTGATGCTTGGACAATAAATTTAATAAAACTTATTGTTTGCAGGCAATTTTGAATGTTGACTGAGTCTGTCAGAAGTAACAAATAATCTTCTTTATATAGCTTGGTGCTGAGTAGGCTTAAACATCCTCTGCCTGTAGAATGAAATGTAATTATAAGACATGATTACAACTGATTATAATCAATCAGCATAGTCTAAAGTATAATTTATATTGCTGCAGCTGTGGTTAGATTTAATAATCACATAAGATACAATTTCTACTAGGTATGTGAAATTGTTTGAACAAACCCAAATAGAGTAAACTTATAATACCATAAATGCATAGTAAAATTTGTCAATTGCATAATACTTCAGTTCTTTGTTTATCATAAAATGAGTTCTCCCCCTACAGAGTTCAGTCTTGAGTTGAAAGATAAAACTGTTGCTTCACCAAGATTGGCAGATGGGTATTCTGGCTTTTGACTCTGCCTATGCTAATATTTTATATGTAATACTTAGTGTAATTGCTTTGGTACTTGAAAAGAATGCTTTGCTAAGGTTATAAAGTTGTGGATTTTGTTCCTCTCTTATGGAAGAACAAATAAGAGAGGGTTTCCAAATTTCATTTTCCAATCTCTATAAGAAATTCATTTTAATCTTAGCTTTGCATAAAACTCAGATTCACCAAACATGTATAGATGGAGACTTATTTTTGTTAGTTATTAATTAAGTAAGCTCTAATTCATGGAGACCTGTGTACAACTAATAAAATGTTTTCTAATCCAGCTCTATATTCACAAACACTGACATGTTTGAGTCCATTGCCATCATTATGTAGTGCCTTCCAACAAAGTGTTCATCTTTTAGCCCTATAGCAGAATATTTTGTTGTGATCCAAAGAGTTTTCATTGGCTAATTTTCAGAAGGAGATCATTAGGTCTTTCTTACTAGTCTGTTATAGTCACACTTTGCTGAAATCTGATCACCAAAGGTCACCCTGCTTGTATTTGAAATACTGGTTATATAGATTCCAGCATCACAATAACATGCAAGCCATGAGAGTACTACAAATTGACAGATAAGTGTTGTAGACTACAAGCAGTGAATTATTACATTCCTTGTTATGAGTCAACTTACAGTAAAAGTGGAACTAATAGAAAATGTTGCTGATAAGTGCCTTTGCATCAGTTTCTAGTCATAGCGACACTGTATATGATTTATGAGAAACAACTAATGGGTTTGGACTGCCAATCTTGAGACTAGCAGTCCAGTACTTATCCCATAGTGCTGAAAAGGAAAAGGTAGAAACATTCACTGCCTTCTCCTCCTGGGAGTCAAGCTAAAATGTCAATCAGATTACTGAACAGGACCAAACCTCTCCACCTAGGAGACAAACTAGAATGTTAATCAGGTTACTGAGCAGGACCAATCCTCTCCATCCAGGAGATGAGCTAGAATGTTAATCAGGAGACTGAGTGGGACCAATCCTTTGATTTCCCTCCTGTTTACAAACAGGTCTGCAACCTCAGCCCTCCCAGATTCTGACCCCATATAAGCCTGTACTACCCTGCACTCAAGCGTGGCAACAGTAGTGAGGTTGGCCCAGGATCGGGCAGTATTTCGCTCTGCTGTGCATAAGGTCACTATGAGTTGGTACCAACTCGATGGCACCTAACAACAGCAACAAAAATCCCTGTACTCGGGGTTCAAACTCTGGAAAAGTTAGCTCCTCTGAGCCAGCCAGTTAAAAATATCTGAAATCCTGTTTCACCTCTCTGAGTGGCCTATTTCTTCGTGGCCTGCTGCTGTGACACTCTTGGGCCCAGAGTTGCTGTGACACTCTCAGGCTCAGTGGTGCTGTGACACTCTTGGGCCTAGAGCTGTTGTAACACTCTCGAATCTAGAACTGCTGTAATATTTGGTTCCCTAACTGGGATACTGACTGCTCTGGCCCCTTGAGGCCCTGGCTCAGAGTCAGGACGTGGCTGATGGCAAGCTCCCCTCGGCAGATAAGACTGCACGTCACTGCCACATTTGATGGTCCCTCCTTCTCTGAGAGGGGGCAGCCAGCCACCGCACCTACTTCTCTTGACCAGGCTCAAAAGGAGAGATTGAACCAGAGAACCAACCAGGACTTCTGTAACAAGTAAGGCCCCTGGGTCTGGGTTAAACTCAGTCAGGCCTGCCCTTGTGGAGAGAAGTGGAAAACTGATCCCCTTCCAAGGTCTCACCTACAGGCCTCATTCAGGGACTCCCCTAAGGGGGATGGAACTGCCATAAACTCTGTGTGGTTAGTTAACTGTGGTTGCAAATATAGCCAAAGCGCGGCTTGTTGCACCCAGTCTGTGTGGTTCCACAGTTCCAGCTACGGAATCTGAGAGGGCCCTAACCTGCTGTTCTTGATGACATCAGATGCAACTAAGTTCCCAAGAGGGATATGGCCAGGAAGGCAACTGAGTGAATCCCTCCCTTGTCTGTCAGGACATCGATCAAGAGCACGACATACACTTAGGTGCTATGGGAAATTCTCATAGTTAGCTAACAGTATTAGAATATATGTTAATGAATTTTAAAAGGGAGGTCTTGTGTGCAGGTGTGTGTGGTGAGAGCGAGTGTGTCTGGCACTGGGCTGGTAGCAAATCTCATACAGTGTATGGAGACAGTCCTCACTGCTGGCGCGGAGTTGATTCCTGGTTTGAAACACTCCAAATCTAAGAGATGCTTGAAAATCCTCGCAAGAGGAACAGCAAGGTCTGGACATGATCTTTCTATTGTAAACACTCCGCCATGAGAGGCCTACTGGCTGTCTGTACAGGTGAGCCCAGGAGCACAGTAACCGAATACTCCAAGCAGCGCTTCCAAGAATCTTTTCTTGGGAGTCTTCTATCCTGTGTTTCTTGTATTCACCATCTCCTTTCCTCTTGCTTTATTCTGGGTATGCATATTGGGGCATGGTAGATAGGAAGTAATTTTCTAAGTGTCCCTTCAGTTTCTGTTAAGATTAACCTCTGATTCTAAAATGGAAATATAGTTCTCAATCCCAAAGAAAAACACTGTAAGGCATAATTATGACTGGTTTCTGTATGGGTACTCTCCTATGACATCAAAGGAAATGGTGTTTTACTGTAATACAACTTGGCCAATGCACGATCTAGATGATGGGAAAAATAGCCTTTACATGTATACTTAAATTATTATACCATCTTACAGCTTGAATTACTCAACCACTGTGTCAGATTGTCTATTTATTTGTAAAATTACTGTGTTTTTGTCCTGTATTTATTTTTAAGAAACTAAAAACAACCTGGAATTCCAAGAATATGTAAGTTATATCACATATATGTATTATAATGCATTTATATTGCTAATATGAAAGCCATGCAGAGGAAAAATGAATTCAGATGAATATTAGGTGAAAACAGAATTCTAAGCAGGCCTGTACATGAATATACAAAGTAACTATTCATAGTTACTTTTTTTGTATAGCTTTTGATTACAACATTGTTTTATTACAACTCCCGGTACAACCAGCAGCTGCCATTAGGGAAAACTATAGCTTTCCCTAGTGAATCTACCTGGCCATATTCAGTTGCTGGGAAAAGCAGTTTGTAAGTGATTTCTCTATAACATACCCTTCAAGGAACCCATTTCGGTAAAGGGCTACCTGAAAGAGAGGCAAGGCAATACCCCCTCTGCAGATGCCTATATGATTAAATATGGAAGGGCAAGCTGCAGGATATTACTGGGCACATACTCCTTTCTCTATCACTTGTTGGACTTGTTAAATAGGAAAAATTCAAATATTTCCTAGCAAGATGTTGTTGGGTGCCGTAGGGTCAGTTCCAACTCATGATGACCCTGTGTGAGGTTTCCTGGGAGTGACTGGTGGGCTTGAACTGCTGACCTTGTGGTTCGATCAGACTTAGTGGTCAAGCACACTGACCCACAGTGCCACACCAAGATGACCCAACCAAAATAACAAATTTGTTAACCACTGTTTTTGGTACCTATCATTCTAATTGGGCTATCATTGGTACCTATCATTCAGGCTTTGTTGACAATGCTCCTGACCAGCAATGAAAAAGGCTGGTCTGAGATAAGGCATGGGACGAAACAACATGCATCCATGGAGAGAAACCTGGATGGGACCCTTGTACTAATCAAGGCAATTCCTCTAGCTGACACAAATTGAAATCTAAATGGGCCTTCCACGGCTGGAGCACTATAAAAGGTGCATTCTCAGAGGTCTGAAAAAGGGAGTTCCTAAACAAAAGAACAGTTCGGCAGAAGCCAAATGAGGACCCCTCTGAATTATTTAAATGAATCTACCAGGCTTACTGTAAGTACACAGACCTTGATCCTGAGAACTCAGCAAATAATCGAATGGTTAATATGACTTTTATCTCCCAAAGTACCCTGGATATTAAAAAGAAACAGCAGAAATTAAACAGGGCATGAATCCATCCCAGCTGGTGAACATCATCTTTGAGGTCTTTAAAAGGCAAGAGCATGAGAAGTCTTAACTGTCCTCCTAAAGGTTTGCTAGAGGTAAGTAAGCCTGTGGGACCACAGGAAGGACCTCTGAAAGGGAAGAGGACCTTAAGCAAGTACCGATGTACTTATTGCAAAATCCTAGACACTGGAAAATAAATGCCCAAATATCAAGGAAGGATCTGGCAGAAAAAGCCATCCAACTCAACAGATGGTTGAACAAGCTTCATTGTCTGCAGACAATTAATGGTGTAAGGGGATAAAGGGGCCCAGCATGATTTGACATCAACCTCTGCTACCCCTATTGCCCCTATCCCCATAATCTCAACTGAAAATGACAATGGGGAACAGACTGTTATCGTTCCATTCAGTGATGGCAACTGAGATCTCAGAAAAGCCTGAAGACCAGTTCTTCCTGAAACCCCTAGAATACTTCATTGGGAAAAAGAAAATGACTGTCTTGCCCCTTACTGGGCCAGGACCTGCTTCCAAAGTTGCATGTTCAAACAGTTTTCTGAAACCAAAAGTCTGCAGATGGAGGTCCCCATGAACATGCCTGGCAATTACTGATTCAAACTCAGGAAACTAGTCACCTTGGCCTGAGAAGATCGACAATCAGGTAAACCCCTCATGTGTACTAGCGGAACTCTGGGGAGAGCCAGTTAACATCTCCCATCGAGGTCTGATTGAAGCCTGGAAGCTGACCATCTCACAGAAATCAATATCCTCTCAGGAAAGAGGCTGGTAAATTCCTCTGGCCAGCTCGTCACTGTCATTTCCCTGCTACAAAAGAAGGGAAACCTATGGCTCACAACAGCATAGATAGGTGATACCAGGTGATTTTTCCTGACAATCCAAATATTACCCTGTGAATTATGGGGTGACAAAACCTGCCATCCTCTTCCCTGATATGGCAACTAGAGGGCTGAACCATAATTGTATAGAAACCATTGGCCAAGTATTCTTCAGCCAACCTGACCTGTTTGACTATATCTGGTGGACTAGACATTATTTGTGAACAGACATAATTACATGGAAAAAGGGACTTAAATAGCAGGGTGTTTAATAGTAATCTTACAAGACTAAGTGGGGGCAATAACCCTCCTGCTGGGGATCTCAGTTCAAAAAAAAAGTTGAACTGATTGCATTGATGAGGGCATTAGAAATGTTGGCAAGAAAAACTGTGAATGTGTACAAAGAGGGCTTGAGTGTTGGACTGAAGCAGAAGAATTTGAGAGAGTGGTTAAAGGATGAAAAGTGAATGACGATGGAATTCTGGTTCTGAAAGGTTAAAAACTAGAAAGTAAATGGCAATTAAATGGTTCTGATCCTGAAAAACTAGCCCCTGTTCTTCTTAAATGAGTCCATGAAATAACTCACTACAGGAAAGAGGCCCTGGCTTGGTTCTTTAGGCCCTGGCTCAAGGGCAAGAAATTTTCAAAAAAAATCATGCAGGTCGTTAGCTCTAACTGTTTTATCTGTCTTAAGAACAATCTACTGGGGAATTAAATATTTGCTGGTTTTGCTTTTGTAGACACTTTTTCTGGTTGGGTAGAGGATTTCCCCCACCAGAACTAAGAAATTCAGAAATAGTGTAAATTCTTTTGAAGGAGATTACCTCCAAGTTTGGACTTCCAAAGTGTCCAAAGTGACAACAGAGCAGCAAACACCTACAGATAAAATGGAGATTACATTCAACATGGAGTTTCGAGAAAATGAACCATACTTTACAGAGACAAATGACAAAGCTGTGAGGAAAATTATCTACACTGAGACCAGGTGTTGTCTTAGCCCTATTTTAAATTCAGGTAACCCCCAGAAGCAGGCTTAAATTGAGCCCTTATTAAATTGTATATAGTAAACCTTCCCAGGAAGCTTCCCTCAACCCTCTACCTGACCTCAGCCAAGATTTAAAGGTGCAGCAATATGCTTAACACCTTCATCACACACTTTCTCTTATTTGTAAAATTGTTCTTCAGGTCTGCTTCCTTCCCTACAGGTAATCTGATCCTTTCCAGCCTGGA
>NW_006408520.1:42435635-42446778 GCF_000296735.1 Chrysochloris asiatica | reverse complement strand
CCATCTTAATAAAATCTGAAACTCTGCTTCACCTCTCCGAGTGTCCTCGGTTTCTTTGACAAAGGATCTGAAGTTGCTGTAACACTCTTGGACCTGGAGCTGCTGTGACACTCTTGGGCCTAGAGCTGTTGTAACACTCTCTAATCTAAAACTGCTGTAACAGTGGCATAAAGAATATAAATTGGTGTGGTTCTGTAGGATAAGCCCTGACTGGTGTGATGCTGTAGGATCACAAGGTCGGCAGTTCACACCATAATGTCTGCAGTTCAAAACTACTAGCTTCTCCTTGGAAACACTACACAGGATCACTGTGAGTCACAATGAACTCAACAACATTTAAAAATGACAATTAATTGACAATTGGTGATTCAAACCCACCAACCACTTCTTGGAATTCCTATAGAGGGTCGCTATGAGTCAGAATAGATTCTACAACACTTAAGAACAACAACCTAAAACAATTAGAAAAAGTGAAAGTAGCTTATACAACATTAGACAAAGAGCAGGATAAAATCAGGACCTGTTTTACTACTTAAATATGTCAACTATTTATTGGCATTTGTTTGTAAAGTTGATCTTTCTGTGTTTTCATCACTGCAAAATCAACATTCAAATCCACCAACCACTCCAAGGGGGAAAGGTAAGGTTTTCTGCTCCTGTAAAGATTTACAGTCTCAGATATCCTTTACAGGGTCTCTATGAGTTGGACAGGATGTTATGGTACCTAATCACTACCACCACCAAACCACATAGGGTGATTTAGGGTCAATGAATCAAAATTAATTTCATTGCAAAAAGCAGCAACATATATAAAGAGGAGGAATATTTGCCCATTTTCTAATTAAGTCTTCTGTGAACATCACATGGTAAAAATTCAGTGTCATCTAGAAGATTCTGACTTATAGTGACCCTATATAGGATCTCTTCTATGGAGCAGTTAGTGGATGTGAACCACTGGCCTTGTGATCTTCAGTATAGAACTTATACCACAGAACCATTAGGGCTCCTTCAAATGATATAATAAAAGTTCTTTGGAACCAATTTAAAAATTATAGTGTAGTTATTATGTGATTTCCTGTTTTATTACGGTTGATTTCACTGTTTCTTGAGCCAAATGTTTTTGTAAAATGAGACAATGTTGTTGTTAAATGCAGTAGAGTTGGTTCTAACTCATAACAATCTTGTATGGGATTTCTGAGGAGCAGCTTACAGGTTTGAACCATAAACCTTGCAGTTTGTAGTCCAGTGCTTATCCTACAGCTCCATCAGATAGCATATTATAATTTCAATAACATTTCTCCAGGTAATTTCTCTTCTAAAAATAATACAATTAGTATTGTAATGCCCACTTTTTATTCACATTGTGAAAAATAATTAGGTATACAGTAATTTAACATAATGACCTGAAAGTATGAGAAGAATCACAAAGGTAGAATATAGATGCAGTTATTTGGCTAGAATACAAGCTCATGACCAAATACAGTAAAATATGTGACTTTCAGAACCTATTCAAGGCAGAAACCATCAAAGAAGGAAAATAAAATATATGACACTAGTAGATAATAATACAAAAGTGGCAAGAGTACACCTTGTCAAATGTGGAATAGATGTGAGACCCCAAAAACTAACGCAATCTCATGGAACTTTGTTTCTCACAGGTTTCACTGAAATAATAATAAAAACATACATTTTTAACACAAAACCTGAAAAAAAATCATCTTTCAAAGTTAGCAACCTGTATCTATATCTATATCATATCTATATCTATGTCTATGTCTATATCTGTAACTATATTATCTATAGCTGTATCTATATATATTTTCCAGACTCATAAAGAATTCTTAAAGATAGTCAGCCAATTATTTCTTTTTGAAATGTGTAATTGAAAAACTATCTTCAACTGTTAAAAAAATAGTAAAAGAGGTGGTAAAAGGGCTTACCAGGAAAATTCAAAGGGTAGCTCAAGAAGACAAAGTTAAGTATTATAATGAAATGTGCAAAGATCTGGAGTTAGAAAACCAAAATGGAAGAACACACTTAGTATGTCTCAAGCTGTACTACTGAAGAAAAAATTCCAGCCTTGACTTGTAATAGTGAAGGATTCTATGGGCAAATCTGTAATGTAGAAAGCATCAGAAGAAGGTGGAAGGAATATAAAATGACTACGAAAAATACCGCTCCAAGAAGTAGCACATAATCAACGGCCAATGGTACCGAAGACAGAAGTCCAAGATGCACTGAAGGCATTGGTAAAGAACCAGATTTCAAGAATTGATAGAACAGAAATTGAAATCTTTCAACAAACAGATGCAGCACTGAAGGTACTCACTCATCAATGCCAAAAATATGGAAGACATTTACCTGGCCAACTGATTGAAATAGATCCATATTTGTGCGCATTCCAAAGAGAAGTGACATAAAAATGTACAGAAATCATCAGATAAAAACAAAATATCACTGTAAGTACAATTTTGCTAAATATAACTTTAAAATGGCCTTAAAAATACACTGAGAGAGAACTAGCAGAGGTTCAAGCCAGATTCAGACAAAGATGTATAATAAGGTATATCATTTCTAATGTCATATGGATCTTGACTGAAAGCAGAAAATGCCCGACAGACTTTTTTACCTGTGCTTTTTTTTTTGACTATGTAAAGGCTTTTGACAGTGTGAATCATGACAAGTTATGGACAACATTGTGGAGAATGAGTATTCTGGAACAGTTAATTGTGCTCAGGAGGAATCTGTACATAGACCACAAGGCAGTCATTCAGTAAGAACAAGGGTACACTAAATATTTTTTAAAACAGGAAAGGTGTGTGCCAGAATTATATTCTTTCACCATACTTATTCAATCTGTATGCTGAGCAAATAATCCTAGAAGCTGTATTATTTGAGGACATAATGGCATTAGGATTGGAGGAAGATTCATTAACAATCTGTGGTGTGCAGATGAACAACTTTGCTTTCTGAAAATGAAGGAGACTTAAAATACTTAGTAAAGAAGGTCAAAGACTGTAGCCTTCAGTATGGTTTGTACCTCCATGTAAAGTAAACAAAATCCTCATCACTGGACCAATACGTAATATTGTGATAAATGGAGAAAAGATTGAACTTGTGAAATTCTTCATTTTGCTTGGATACACTATCAACACTCATGAAAGCAGTGGTCAAGAAATCAAATGACGTATTGCATTAGGCAAATCGGTCTCACAAAACCCCTTTAAATTAAAGTGTTCAAGAACAAAGATGTTAGCTTGAGGGATATGGTGCACCTGACTCAGGGCATGGTATTTTCAGTTGCCTCATATGCATGTGAAAGTTAGACGATTAATAAGGAATACTGCAGAAGAGTTAATGTATTTGAGTTACAGTGTTGAAGAAGAATATTAAAAGTACTATGGACTTACAGGAGAACAAGCAAAACTGTGTTGGAATAAGTGCAGCAAAAAAGCTCCTTTTAACCCAGAATGGTGAGACTTGATATCTCATACTTTGGACATATGAGGAGAGTCCAGTTTTGGAGAAGGACATTATGCTTGGTAAAGTGGAGGATTAATTAAAAAGAGGCAGATGCGTAACAATATGGATTGGCACAGTGGCAGCAGTGGGTTCAAGAGCAACAATGATTGTGAGGTTGAAGCAGGACCAGAGAATTTTTTGTTATGTTGTGTATAAGGTTGCTTTGAGTTAGAACTTACTTGAAGGCATCTAACAGCAACAACATATAAAAAGGTTATAAGTGATAACAATAGAGCATTTACATAATTTGGCAGATGTTCCCTCAACACTAATGGTTTCTATTGAATGTTAAGATATTTCTGTTTGTTTGTATCTTGGTGTTTCAAAAGGAAAAGTTTTTTTGGAACTAACAAAGCAAAAAATTTTGTGAATATAAAAAGTATGCCTTTTAAAAGGAATAGTGATGTTTATTTGGGAAACTGATTGCATTTTTAAAAATCAAAGAAATGTCTCACTATGACAAATCACAGGGAATCTTATTTAAAAGCAAACTCATGAACTATTGATATTCCCCCAGGTAGACACTAAGTTTTTGTGGAATGAAGAAGAATGGTGAGAGCAACTCAGATAGTAAATACAAAATCTATGGAGGCCATCTGTCAGTAAATATTAAAAACTTACTTGTATTTTCATAAATATTTTATCTTTACCTATTTTAGAGAAGAACCATTATGTTCTTTTAATAAAAAATACAAAATAATTTCACTGTAGGGCTAGACTATTCTACAAATCAAACATGATATAAAATGTTCCTTAGAAGTTTCTTGTTAAAACTTTTCCATTGAATTGTGGGAACCTAAAAAAGCAAGCCAACATCTTGCTTCCTGGGTATAATAGCTTTGGGCAAACTTCAGGGATCCAAGTACACTTCCAAGAAGGCACTAGAACAATAGCTCAACACTTTCTGAAGAGATATAATTAGATTAATTACCTGAAATAATACTGCATTGTTCCCCATAAGTTGTGCTTGGTAAAGGGACCAAAGCAGATACTGAGAAGCCCACCAAGCACAGAGCTTGGAATCAGGAAGATGAGGGCATGGAGAATAAGCAGGAGGCAATAGAAGGCTGTCATAGCATCAGTCTTCAGTAGCACTGGGTGTATTGGGATACTTTCTAGGCAGGGCCCCTTACATCACCAACACATTTCTTGATATTAAAGATGAATGTGCAGCAAAACGTGAAAACAAATGTTTTAACCAAAACCACTGTATATGTGGTTCTTCTCCGTTTGATATCAGATCATGGAAAGCCCCTCATATCCTCCTAAGCATCTTCGCATCATCTCAACAAGTAAGAGTGTGAAAGATTAAAATCTGAAGAGTAAGGATTTCCTCAGAAGAGATTGAGTCATAAAGAAAGATTGCTTAAACTTGAGAAAGTAAGATGCTGTTGATGGGCAAGTCTCTGTTCTCAATTACCTTGAGACTACAAGAGGAAATTCTGATCACTTATAAAAAATAATAAACAATTAAGAAAATAAAGAATTTTTGCATACATTTTTTACCATGCATTTTAAACTATCCTGTAATCCGTGGCATGTTTATTTTCCCATTACCATTTATACTATTCTATTTTACACTATTTACCTTCATTTTCTCTCTTTGTTTGCTTCATCCTTTCCAGGCATACATCAAAATCCTCCTCTATCACATGTTTTTCTCCTCCACCCCCAATTCATCCTTCATCTTGGCTCAGTAAATATTTGTTGATTTTTCTATTTTAGGATGCAAGACTAAACACATAAAAATTAAGGATCATTTATTAAATTTTAATTTCAAATAAAACAAACTATTTTTAAAGTATAAATATGACCCAAATATTCCACTAAGCATACTTATACCAAAAGAATATGACCAAAATATTGTATGAAGTATACTTATACCAAAAGAATAGTTACTGTTTGTCTGAAATTAAAATTCAACTGTGTATCATGTAATTTTTCTGATAATTTTATCCTTTTTCCTATTTATGCAATTTAATTTTTTTTCTTAATTGAAGCAATTAAAAGAAACATTGACCTTCAAGGAATACATATTGCTCTACTTCCTTAATAAATTATCATAATAAGACATTATAATGGATCCTCATATATTCTAACCTCCGGACTCAGGCACAAGCAGGAAACTTCTTCAATGCCTCTGAAATTAAGATTCACACTTTGATTTTCTAGACAAAAGCTAGGTCAGTAGGCCTCCCCATGGCTATTTTACAAACATAATACTAACTCAACTCCAATTAAGATAAGGAGAATTCTTTTGATAGAAATTCAGACTAGATTTTAAAAGACTTGAAATCCATTATATGCTTCATCACTCTTACTTGAGGTGAACATAAAAGTCATTCTCATGGTAACCTCAATGCCCATTCCATTTCAGTTCTGCCTAATTACCGTACTTAACATCAAACCTCTAGCTAAGTTAATGACACAGTGTTTCAGTTATCTATTCCTTCATAACAAGCCACACCAAAATTTAGTGATTTAAAAGACCAGTCATTCTATTTGCTCACAATTCTACAATCTGGACAGAATTCAATGGGAGTGGTTGTTTTTCTGGCTGGCTTGCTGGTGTTTTGTGTGTCAATTAGGTAAAGTTGGTTAACCATGCTTTTGAAACCATCAATATCTATAGATAGATAGATAGATAGATAGATAGATAGATAGATAGATAGATAGATAGATAGATATTGCCTTCTTGTCCTATCAACTGAGAGAGCTGTATAAAGTTTCCAACAATATTTACACATTTATCTGCCTCTTCTTTTAATTTCATCAACATTTGTTGTGCAAAGTTTTGAAATTTTGAAGCTATAGTATTAAGTAAATATAGATGCATTTAAGCATTTTAGCTACATTATTGTTGAATCCCTTCATCTCATTTTCTCTAGTTGATTAGTACAGTGTGAGGTAAAATGTGTTAGGAAAAACAATTTTATGTTTGTATAATAAACATAGTAATTAGTTGGAGTATTTCATGCTATAAAACTGTAATTGTTGACTTTCCCTATCAATTCAGTTAAAATGTAATATAAAATACCAAACACCACTTAATGTGGTTTCTGAAATTCCAAACTTAAATAAATCATATTGCAATGTTTTGCCATTTTGGATTATTTTCAATTGTACACCTGAGACAAAACGTGTGCACCTTTCACAGGTGTTCTATAACACTTCTTTTCCAAATGAGTATATGGTAGCTCTTTCCATTTTATTTAAAGGTGATTCAAAGACTGTATTAAACCTCTCTCAAGTTCCCTATATAAATAGATCCCTTAATTCCTCCAAATCACTCAGTTCATGTGGCAGATAATTCTTTTTAAGTAGGAAAGTTTTGTTCATTATTGTGGTTTGCTTGCAGACATTTCCTTTTAATTTTCAGACTAAAGTCTCATCCCACCTCATTATCCTGCTTCAAATGATAAAATGCTATGTTTTTGAAACCATCAGTAGCCTTACTGATTTTGTCTTTTATATTATCAATTACTGAGATAGCTGTATAGTTTCCAACTATATTTATGCATTTATCTACCTCTTATTTTTATTCTCCTGGAGGGAAGCAAGGAGCCCAGATGATACAATGAAAAGGTAGGTAGTTTAAACACACCAGTTTTCCTGCAGTCTACTTCTATAAATATCACATTTTGGAAATGCACTTGGGTAGTTCTACTCTATCCTATAGAGTACCAATGAATCAGAATTTACTCTAAAGCAATGGAAGAAACACACTTTTTTCTGCCTTTGATCTCAGCAAATGTCCTTAGTGTTAATCAGCTTAGATTTATAACTTCCTCATATAAGGAAAAAATGCATTAATAGCCTTGAATACAAATTTTAATTGATTATATTTAAAAATCACTCTTCGCTCTCTTTACTTCTGTATTCCTAAGATTTTCTTATAAAATGTTTCACCAGAAGTTGAGCAAGACAATTTGTGTAATTCTAAAAAAGTCATTTTTGTCAAGGACAAAGAGAGAATTGGATATATTTGATAGAAACACTCAGGAAAAAAACTTGTCAGTTTCACTGACTTAACTTTTAAGGATGCACGTGTGTATGTGCGGTTGGGTGTGAATACTCACTTACTCCCCCATACACTCATTTCCTCAACATTATCAATGTAATATTGTTACATAACTTATTTATATAGATTCACCCACTGTATGCACATGCATTTTAACGTAATTTCCATTACATCAGTGTTACATTTATCTTCTTAGATGTATTGAGTAAAATTACATATAAAAATTTTACAGTCAAATGTTGAAAACATATTTTACTCTTTTGTGTCTTGATCATTAAAATTTTTAATTTTTGAAAAGAATCTTAGAATACTAAATATTCATTTTAGACATTGTTGGTATTGTTAGGTTGTCATCAAGTCAGTTCTGACCCTTATGGACACTTTGTACAACAAAATGAAACACTGTCAGGTACATTTTATACCATCCCCACAATTGTTGATATGTTTGAGCCCTTTGTTGCTGCCACTGTGTCAATCTATCTAATTGGGTTTCTTCCTTTTTTTCATTGATCTTCTGTTTTGACTAGCATGAAGTCCTTTTCTAGGGACTGGACCCTACTGACATCATTTCCAAAGACTAAGAACAAAATCTTACCCTCCTGCCTTCTAAAGAGCATTCTGGCTCTACTTCTTCCAAAACAGATTTGTTAGTTCCCTGGGCTGTTCATAGAACTTTCATTATTCTTCACCAATACTATAATTCTAATGTATCACTTCTTCTAAAGTCTTCCTTATTCATTTTCTAACTCTGCATTCAAATGATGGCGTTGAAAATTTTATTGCTTGGATCATTATCACTTTTGTGCTCAGAGTGTCATCATTGATATTGAATACATTACAAATGTCTTTTGTAGAAGATTTTCCACATGCAAATTTTACTTATTGATTGCTGTTTAAATTAGTGTTGATTGTGAATCCAAGCAAAATGAACTCTTTGATAACTTCAATCTTTTCTGCTTTTGTCATGATGGTATTTATTGGTCGTGTTGTGAGATTTTTTGTTTTCTTTATACTGAGATGAAATCCATACTGAAAGCTGTAATCTTTGTTCTTCGTTAGTAAATAATCAAAGTCCTCTTCATTTCCAGAAATCAAGATTGTGTCATCTGCATATCACAAATTGTTAATAAGTCTTCCTCCAATACTTATGCCATGTTCTTTTTCATATAGCCCAGCTACTTAGATGATTTTCTCAGCATAGAGACTGAACAAGTATAGTGAGAGGACACAACCCTGGTTACATCATTCCTAGTTTTAAATTATTCAGTAGGCCCTTGTTCTATTTGAACAACCGACTCTTGGTCTACCTACACATGAATAAAATGTGTCTACTAATTCAATTAAATTTTAATAATTTACTGACCACTCATCACACGTTAATTCAATAAAAATGGAGGTTATGCTGCTGTTGTTGTTAGGTGACATCAAGTTGGAACCAACTCGTAGTGACTTTATGGACAAAAGAATTAAACACTGCCCAGTCCTGAGCCAATCTCACAATTGTTGCTATGTTTGAGCCCATTGCAGCTGCCACTGTATCAATCTATCTTGTTGGGGGTCTTCCAATTTCTACCTGAACCACCACTTTACCAAACATGATATCCTTCTCAATAGAATGACCCCCTCCTAATAATATGTCTGAAGTATTAGGTATGAAGTCTGGCCATCCTGGCTTTCTGTGTGCATTCTGGCTGTACTTCTTCCAAAACAGATTGGTTTGTTCTTTTGGCAGTCCATCGTGCTTTCAATTTGTCCACCATAACTTAAATGCATCAAATCTTCTATTTTATTCCTTGTCCACCTTTCACATGCATATCAGGTCAATGAAAATATGATGGTTTGGGTCAGGTGCACCTTAGTCCTCAAACTGACATCTTTATTCTTTAAAGAGTTCCTGTGAAACAGATTTGACTAATGCAATATGTCATTTGATTTCTCGGCTGCTGCTTCTATGAGTGTTAATGGTTGGTCTGAGCAAAATGAAGTCCATGACAACTTAAATTTATTCTCCATTTAATTTGATGTTGTTTATTGGTCTTCTAGTAGGAGATTTTTGTTTTCTTTACACTGAGGTGAAACACATTCTGAAGGCTGCAGTCTTTGATCTTCCTCAGTAAGTATTTTCAGTGCTTTTCTCTTTCAGCAAGAAAGGTTGTATCATCTGCATATCACAGGTTGTTAATGATACTTCCACCAATCCTGATGACATGCTTTCTTCATATAATCCAGCTTCTCAGATTACTAGTTCAGCATACAAACTGAATAAATATGGTGAAAGAATACAACCCTGGCGCTCTGGTAGCATAGTGGTTACGAATCAGGCTGCGAACCTTAAGGCCAGTGGTTCGAAACTACCAGCCGTTCCACGGGAGAAAAACGAGGCTTTCTACTCCCGTAAGGATTTACACCCTCGGAAACCCTGTACAGGGTCTCTATGGGTCGGCTCCGACTCGAAGGCACTTAACAACAACAACAACAACAATATTAAACCACTTGGCATTCCCTTATTCTTTCAAACATTTTACTCTTGGTCTATGTACAGATTTTGCATGAGTACAATTAAGTGTTTGAGAATATTCATTCTCTGCATTTTGTCCATAGCTTGTCATGATCTACATAACAGAAAATCTTTGTGTAGTCAATAAAGCACAGGTAAACATCTTTCTGGTATTCCTTGCTTTCAACCAAGATCAACCTGATGTCAGCAATGATATCCCTCATTCCATGTCTTCTACTGAATCTGGCCTGACCCTCTGGAAGGTTTCTGTCAATGCATGCTTTCAAACATTTTGTATTATCTTTAGTAAAATTTTACTTGCATGTGATATTAATGATATTGTCCAATGATTTCCACATTCCATTGGGTCACCTCTCTTTAGAATGGGTACACATATGGACCTCTTCCCGTCAGTAGCCAGGTAGTTGTCTTCCAAATTTTTTTTTTTGCACAGATGAATAACTGCCTTCAGTGCTGTATCAATTTGTTGAAAGTTTTCAAATTGTATTTAATCCAGTCCCAGAGCCTTGTTCTTTGCCAATGCTGTCAATGCACCTTGGAATTCTTCTTTCAGTATTATTGGCTTTTTTATCATATGTTACCTCGTGAAATGGTTGAATCCTTTTCCTTTTGTTTCAGTAACTCCATTTATTCCTTTCATCATCTTATGATGTTTTCTGTATCTTTAAATATTTTGCCCAAAGAATCCTTTAATATTCCAAGTTGAGACTTGAATTATTCTTCAGTTCCCTCAGCTTGAGAAATGCTGAGCATGTTCTTCCCTTTTGGTTTTCTGATTCCAGGTCTTTGCACAATTCTTTGTAATATTTGACTTTGTCTTCATGAACTGACCTTAGAAATTTCCTACTTGGGACTTTTACTTCCTCATTTCTTAAATTTGCTTTAGCATCTCTATGCTGGAGAACAAGTTTCAGAGTCTCTTCTGATGTCCATTTTGGTTTTTTCCTCCTTTCTTGTCTTCTTAATGACATTTTGCTTTCTTCTTGTGTAATATGCTTGATGTAATCACACAAGTCTTCTGGTTTTAGATCTTTAATGTCTAATGCATTGAATCTGTTCCTCAGGTGATCTCCAAGATCTAT
>NW_006408520.1:42433588-42434525 GCF_000296735.1 Chrysochloris asiatica | reverse complement strand
CCACTGAATATTGTAAGGCTTAGCTTGCCGCTTCATTGCTGCCTTTACCCCACTTCTCCCCATCGGTGATGCATGTGGCCACCAATCCGAGCGTGTATTTCCACTGAGTTTCAGTCTTGGAAGGGGGCCTGCATTGGTAGAACCCAACCAACTGCCCCATTGTCTCCTAGGGAAGTGACCCATTCGTTCCTGTAGGAACAGTCCATCTGCCTCCATTGTTTCGTATTTTTCCTGTAGGTCTTTCATTCCAGACATATCTTTTGTTCTTCTCACCGCTCCAGGCTGGTCAGCTTGTCCTTTCAAGTAGAGATTTCTCATCTCTGGTGATCTGGATGTGGTTCTGGTTTCACTTATAGTTTTATGTATTGCAAAGGCTCCGCTGGAAGCCTCGTTCACTGGGTACGCTGTAGCCCCATTTTAGGTATTCCAATCAGTTAAAGACAGAAGACAGACTTACAAGCCTTCTAGTGTGATGTTTCTGACTATTTCTTTCTCTCCCCCTCCAGTGTCTACTCTATATTATAATGCAAGGAACACCAAGATTCAAAAAACAGCCAAGCATCTTAACACGATTCCCCGCCCAATCCAACCATGACTCAATCCCTGTATCTCTGAGCCCTGGAGTTCCAAGGCTGTGCATATATCGTCCTTTATCTCAGTCCCATTTGGCCCATTCAAATATGCCCAATTGTTCTCCCATCTGCCCCGTTTCTCCACTTCCCTCTCCCTCCCTGTATATTGCCCCCCTCCCCAGCACCCAAGATCTCCTGAGTACAATCCCCGCCATGTGCTCCACCTCTCCCCTTCCCCCCACCCACCACCAATTTCCCAGCAACCAACAAAAGCTTCCCCCTACCCCGCTTTGGTATAATTTCTTTTTCTTAGTCTTTTACAGTAAGGAGCTCTGGTAGCGTAGTGGTTACGAATCGGGCTGCGA
>NW_006408520.1:42413380-42413887 GCF_000296735.1 Chrysochloris asiatica | reverse complement strand
GTTCTGGGAGGCTGGGCGGGGCTCTAGCTTGTTATGGCGTGTGGGCAGCGTCAGCAGGGTGTGGGTGCGCTGTCTGAGGAGGAGGGAACAATCCCATGGGGGAGCCTCGTGGGCCTGGTGGGCGAGGTTGGGTCCTCGTGATCAGTCAGGAGGTGTGGGGCTAGCGGTGGGTCCTGTGGGCAGGGCAGCATTCAAGCGAGGTCCTGCAAATAGTGCAGGGGTTGTGGGGGTAGTGGGTTTGAGTGGCCCGTGGGGGGCTCTAACTTGTTATGACGAGTGGGCAGGGTCAGCAGGGTGTGTGCACTCTCTGAAGGTTAGGGCATGCTCCAGTGGGTGCTCGCAGTCCGGTCTGGTCTGGGTCCGGGAAGGTGGGGGTGTGGGGATCGAGGGGGTAATGGGGCTGGTGAGCACGGTTCAATTGGGCAGAGTAGAGGCCACTTTGCTGGGCAGACACAGTCCTTGCCCGATGACGTCAGACAGTCGCCGTTTTTTTCCCATTTTTTTTTT
>NW_006408520.1:42408004-42413050 GCF_000296735.1 Chrysochloris asiatica | reverse complement strand
AAAAGCTAGTTTAAGATTTTGAAGTACTGAGACTTATGGTGGCTGTAAGGATGTGGGTTCGCCACAGGAAGGTTTCTTTTGTGAGTTCCCCTCCCCCGAACCTGGAGCCTTACTCACCCATGCCATCTGACTGTCTGGCAAACCGGAAGTCTCAGTTTTTTTGTTGTTGAGATACTAGTTTTTACTTTGTTCCACATATTTGTGCCGAGCTCATAATGCTTGTGTTTTTCTTATCAGTGTTTACACTACCATTGTTCTAAAGTTAAAAAAACTCTGCATGGTTTTCTTTTTCTGAGTTTGATGTGAAAGTGTATTAATTTTCTTTGCTGTTACACTGTAATTTATTAATGTCTTCCATAATTTAAAACAGTTTGTTTTATCTTGAACTCTACTTGACTTCCTCACCAGTTTTAAATTCCATAACTATGCTTTTACTTCTTTTTGCTTTACAGTTGTCTTCATTATTAATTAACATCTCTAATTTCCAGTTTTCAGTCTTGTAGGTTTGTTTTACTTTGCCTACTTCTGTACTGGATTGATTCTGAGTGGTGTTACTGTGTATGTCAATCTCTGGTTGTTGTCTGTTGTTGCTTCTCAGTCCAAAACACTCTTTATTATTATTTTTTTTAAGTTGGTCTAGTTTTTACAAATTCCTTAATTTCTGTTTATCTGGAAATTATCTAACTTTTCTTTAGTATTTGAGGAACAATTTTACTGGTATGTGATTCTTGCTTGTTAATTTTTTATTTTTTTCAGATTTTTGTATATTTCTGCCTGCTGCCTTCTTGCTTGCATGACTTCTGCCAAGAAATCAGAGCTTAACCTTATGAGGTCTCCGTTGCAGGTAACTTTTTGTTTTTTCCTGAGCTGTTTCCAGCATCCTTTCATTATCTCCAACTTGAAGCATTTGATTATGATATGGTGACTTTCTTTAGGAGTCTATTTTATTTAGGGTTTGTTAATTTTCTTGTATGGTTATCTTATTGTATTTCATTATGTTAGGGAGATTTTCTCATAACAGCTCTTTGCTTATCTTTTCTGTGCTTTACTTTGTCTTTGCTTTTTCTGAAATTTTGATCACCTATAAGTTACTCCTTTTCATGCTATTCCATGTGGATTTTGGCTTCCTTCAGATTTTTTTTTTTTCTTTCAGATTTTATCTTATGAGTATTGAGAGGTTTATCTTCAAGATTATTAATGAGGGGTTCATATATTCATATCTACTTCTTTGCTTTTCTGAAATTTTAGTATTATTCTTGATTTCTATTTACATGTTTTGTGTCTTCTCCAATCCTTTATCTATTTGTCTTGATTGTTCTTGTATAGTACTTTCCTGAATTCTTCCTTGTTTTCCTCAAACTAATGTTAATCATTTTGTTTTCATTGTTGTTTTAAGTGCCATTGAATTGGTTCCAACTCACAGCAACCCCATATAAGGAGCAGTTACATAAATATTCCATTGAATTTTTTTAGGTAGTTTCAACAACTTTTTTTCCTCAAAAATGTTTCCTAGTTCTGCCTCTTGGTCACTTGTTCACATGTGAACAGATAGTATCAGCTTTTTTCAAGACATTATGATGCTGTTTTATTTGTATTAAGTTGGTGTATTCTTCGGCACTCTCCAAATGCATCCTGGTGTATATGATCAGAAGATGAGTTTATGTGCTGTTCTTTGTTCACTGTTTTTGTAGTTTCATTTAGGATGGCTTTGGCTGATGTTTGTTGTTGTTGATCTGGTACGTAGAAGTTAGTATTGACTTTTGCCAAATGGGCAAGTATGTGTAGCGGTTACTCTTATGACCAGCCTGTATGAATGCAGTTGCTATCTGCTGTTGGGTAATGTAAATGGAGTAAGCACGCATACAAAAAAAGCAGGAAAACAAACACAAACCAGCAAACAAAAGCAAATAAAGAAAACAATAAAGGAGAAAAAAAAACAGGGAATTGCTAGAAAAAGAATACAAAAACAAAAAAGAGTAAAGAGGGAGAGGAAATGCAATTAAAAAAGAGAGAGAATAATAAAACAGAAAATAAAATGAAGGGAAAAGATCTAAACACAATTAGGTAGAGGAATGCATAAAAGAGAAAGCAATTCAACAGTAGTTTAAAAAAAAAAGAAACAAAAAGAGATTAAATAAATACATTAATAATGAGAAATAAAGAAGCAGTAGCAGTTGGGAAAGAGATGAGGGGATAAAATGAAGGGAGATATAAAGGAGGGAAAGCAAGAGAGAGAAAGTGGAGGGAGGCAGAATATACAAACAGAAACAATGGAAAGAAAAAAAGGAAGAAAGAAAGAAAAAACAGAATAGGAGCCAAACACAGAGAGGAGAAAATTCTGGGGTGCCCTGCCTGTCAATGTGCTCACATCGTGAGTGGGAAAGGAAAGAGACAGTAATACTCAACCATAGATGATGTTCCTGTAGGACTAAGTGTTGTCTGTTGTCTGTTCTGAGCACCGAATCCAGAAGTAGTTCATGAAGACCCCTGGAGTATCAGGGTATTTCCATCCCAGAGGGGAGAAAAGGGGGAGAGGTCTTTCTAGTCCAGGGATGATCAGAACCAGCTCTGCAGGTCTGGAATATGCCACACCTTTTTCAAGTGCTAAGATTGGTGCAGCTAGCTCCTCACACATTTTGATACAACTTTGACAGGCTGTAGAGAAGCAACTACCCTGTGAGTACACTGATGGGGACTTGCCACACCTCCGATAATCAGGGGAGTGTATGGAATAAAAATAAATTGCACATTTGTATTTACAAATCACAGGCATGTTTTGCAATGCTGATATGCTTTCTTGTCTCTAAAGACATTCACAAAAGCTTGAGTTGGCTGCACCACTCATTCCATCATTGGCACAGGTTGCCACACTTCTTTTGCCATGTTTGCTCAGCTTTCTTTCTTTGTAAGCCTTCAATTCACTTTTCTATCCCTTAATCTGAAGTTCAGAGTTCCAGAATTATCATCTGCATCTCCTTCATTTGGTTTCCATACTTTTTTTGTAGCGGGGCTGTATAGGCTTTCTGCCTAGACTGTTATCTTGCTGCATCTTTCCTTTTCCTGATTTTAAATCTTTCAGGATTTCGTTGTTCTGTTTGAATGACTGCCTCTTGATGACATACAAGTTCCATATGAACATAATTAAGTGCTCTAGAATACCAACTATTCATAATGGTATCCATAGTTTGTCATATCCACACAGTTGAATATCTTTGCATAGTCAATAAAGCAAATAAACAGCTTCCTGATAGTCTCTACTTTCAGTCAGTATCCACCAGAAGTCAGCAGTGATATCCCTCATTCTACGTCTTCTTCTGAATCTGGCCTGAATTTCCAACAGTTCCCTATCAATGTATTGTGTACACTTTTTTTGGGATTAATTTAAGAAAAAAATGTACTTGCTTGTGATATTAATAATATTATTCAAAGTTTTCTACATTCTGTTGGGTTACCTCTCTTTGGAATGGGAACAAATATGGATCTCTTGTAATCAGTTAAAGAGGTAGTCTTTTTACAGATTTTTTGACATAGATGTATGAGTGTCTCCAGTGCTGCATGAGTTTGTTGAAAAATTTTAATTTGTATTCTGCCAATTTCTATTGTCTTGTTTTTGCCAATTCCCTTAATGCGCCTTGGACTTCTTCCTACAGACTAATCAGTTACTAATCATATATTACCTCTTGAAATGGTTGAGCATCAACCAACTCTTTTTGGTACAGTTTCTCTGTATATTCCTTCCATTGGATTTTGATGCTTTCTGCATCATTCAACAATTGTCCATAGAATCCTTCATTGTTACAAGTCGAGGCTTGAATTTTTCCTCCATTTATTCCAGCTTGAGAAATGCTGAGCACTTTCTTTCCTTTTGGTTTTCTAACTTCCAGCATTTGCACAATTTCATTATAGTATTTAACTTTGTCTTTTCAAGCTGCTTTTTGAAATTTTTTTAGCAATACTTTTACCTCCTCATTTATTTCATTTGCTTTAGCTTCTCTTTGCTCAAAATCAAGTTTCAGAGTATCTTCTGAAATTCATTTGTGTCTTTTATCTTTTCTGCATTTTAAAATACATTTGGGTTTCTTCCTTTATGATGTATTTGATGCCATCCCACATTTCTGATCTTTTGTCATTATTGTCTAATGCATCAAATCTGTTATTGAATCTTTTTCTAAATTCATGTGGGGTATCTTCAAGGCCATATTTTGGCTCCGGCTATAATTTACTTCATTTTCAGCATGAAGTTACATGTGAGTAATCAGTAAACTTTTCCACAGTCTGCCCCTAGGCTGGTTTTGCCTTATGATATGGAGAATTTCTGAAATCTCTTCACACAAATGAAGTTAATTTGACTTATTCTTATTCTACCTGGTGAGGTCCATGTGTAAAGTCACCTTTCATGTTGCTTAAAAAAAAAAGTTTTTGTAATGAATAAGTCATTGGTCTGCAGCTTGTGCCATATTTTCTAAATACTGATCCTTCCTCTTTGCTTCCAACTTTTGCATTCCTATTACTAGTAATTATCAATGCATCTTGAGTGCATGCTTGATCAATTTATGTCTGAATATGTTGGTAGAGTGCTTCAGTTTCATCATTATGGACTTTATTGTTAAGTGTGAAAATTTTAATTATAGTGTTATTAACTGGTCTTCCTGATAGGCCTATGGATGTTATTCTATCACAGACAGCATTATACTTAAAGACACATCTTGAAATGTTCTTTTTGGCAATGAATTCTATGCCATTCTTTTAAAATTATTGTTCTCTGCATGGAATACACAGAAATCAAATTGACTCCATCTGTGGAAAGAGACAGTGGAAAAGCATCATATCATTAGCCAAAACAAGGCCAGCGGCAGACTATGGAACGGACCATCAATTGCTCATATACAAATTTAGACTTTAGCTGAAGAAAATGAAAACAAGTCCACGAGAGCCAAAATATGACCTTGGATGTATCCCACTGGAATTTAGAGATCATCTGAAGAACAAATTTGATACATTGGACACTAAAGACCAAAGACAAGAAGAGCTGTGGGATGACATCAT
>NW_006408520.1:42402291-42405893 GCF_000296735.1 Chrysochloris asiatica | reverse complement strand
TTCTGTGACTCAAACTCACCAACAGCTCCTTGGAAACCCTATATAGGGTCGCTAAGGGTAGAAACTGACTCTACAGCACTTAACAACAACACACATATATATGGAGTACAGGTGTGGGGGTATTGGTTAATGTGCAAGACTGCAAAATCACTTTGACCTGCAAGGATGGCAATTCAAGCTCACCAGTAGCTCCTTGGAAACCCTTTACAGTGTCACTATTAAGCAGAACTGTTCAACAGCAATTAACAACAAAATATATGCTCTGTTAGTGTAGTGGTTATGAATTGGACTGTGAACCTTTAGGTCAGCAGTTTGAAACTACCAGCTACTCTGCAGGAGAAAGATGAGGATCTCTGCTCCTATAAAGGTTTACAGCCTCGGAAACCCTGTACAGAGTCACTATGGGTTGGAACCAACTCAACGACATATCTATATCTATCTATATAAAAGTGTGTATATAATACATATTATATATATGTCTGTCATGCTGTGGTGGTTTGAGATTTGGGATGATTCTGAGGGCTCTGCCACTGGTGTTTTATGTAACCAGCAGGGTCACCCATGGTAGACAGGTTTCAGCATAAACATTGATATCCTAGGCATTAGTGAGCTTCAATAGATTGGCATTGAATATTTTGAATCTCAAAATCACATGGTTTTGTATGCTGGGAATGACAAATTGAAGAGGTATGGTGTTACATTCATCATCAAACAGATCATATCAAGATCTATTTTGAAATACAATGTTGTCTGTGATAGGATAATACCCATCCGCCTACAAGGAAGACCAGTTAACACCACTATTATTCAAATTTGTGCAACAACCACTTAGGACAGTGATGACAAAATTGAAGAATTATGCAAACTTCTTAAGTCTGAAATTGATTAAACATGCTATCAAGATGTATTGATAATTATTGATGATAATTCAGAATGCAAAGATTGGAAACAAAGAGGAAAGATCAGTACTTGTAAATGATAGACTTGTTGATAGAAAAGATGCTGGTGGTTGCATGGTAGAATTTTGCAAGAGGCAGATTTCTTCTTGCAAATACCTTTTTAAAAGAAGACTGTACACACGGGCCTTACCAGCTATAATACACAAGAATCAAATTGATTCCACCTGTGGAATGAGACGGTGGAATAGCTCCATATCATGAGCCAAAACAAAGCCAGTGGCATACTGTGGAACATATCAACAATTGCTCATTTGCAAATTTGGGCTGAAGCTGAAGAAAATGAAAAAAAGTCCACAAAATCCAAAATATGACTTTGAAAATCCAAAATATGACCTTGAATATAACCCAGTTGAATTGAGATAATCTGAAGAACAGATTTGGTACATTAGACATTAAAGAACAAAGACCATTAAGAAGAGAAAAGGAAAAGACCAAAATGGATGTCAAAAGAGACTTGGAATCTTGATCTTCAACATAGAGATGCTAAAGCAAATGAAAGAAGTGAGGAGGTACAAGAACGGAACAGAAAATTCATCTCAAGAAGACAAAGGCAAATACTATAAAGAAATGTACAAAGACCTGGAGTAGGAAACCAAAAGGGAAGAACATACTCAGCATTTATTTAGCTGAGAGAACTGCAGAAAAAATCCAAGCATTGACTTGCGGTATTGAAGCATTCTATGGCCATATGGAGTCCTGGCACTGAACTGCAAAGTCGGTTTGAACCACAAGGTCAGCAGTTCAACCTTACCCAAAGCTCATCAGAAACCCTATACAGGGTTTCTATGAGTCAGAACTGACTTGACAGCACTTAACAACAACAACAACAACATGGGCAAAATATTGAATGATGCAGAAAGCATCAAAAGAAGATCAAAGAAATACACAAAGTCACCGTACAAAAAAGAAATGGTTGATGTTCAACCATTTCAAGAGGTAACATATGATCAAGAGAAAAGTATCCAGAAGGAAGAAGTCCAAGGTGCATTGAAGGCATTGGCAAAGAACAAGCACCAGAATTAAATGGAATACAAATTGGAATCTTTCAACAAACTGATGCAACACTGGAGCCACTCACTCATGTATGCCAAACAATTTGGAAGGCAACTACCTGGTCAAATGACTGAAGGAGATCTGTATTTTTGCTCATTCCAAAGAGAGGTGGCCCAGTGGAATGTGGAAATCATCAGACAATATGATTGATATCAATGCAAGTAAAGTTTTAGTAAAGATAAAGTAAAAGTGGCTACAAGCAAATTGACAGAGAACTTTCTGAAATTCAAGCTGGATTCAGAAGAGGAAGTGTAACAAGGTATATTATTGCTGATGACATCAGATAAATTTGACAGCAGAGAATACCATAAAGATATTTACCTGTGCTTTGTTGACTCTGCAAAGTTGTTCAATTGTGTGGATCATGACAAGCTATGGACAGCATTGTGGAGTATTCAGGAACACTTGATTGTGCTCATGAGGAACTTGTACAAAGAAGAAGATGCAGTTGTTCAAACAAAACAAGAGAATACCAAATGATTTGAAATTAAAAAAAAAATAGTATTCCACAGTTGTATTCTTTCACTATACTTATTGAATCCATATGATGAGCAAACAATTCGAGAAGCTGGATTATATGAAGAAGAGCATGGCATCAGGATAGGAGGAAGACTCATAATATAACCTTGCTTTCTGAAAGCAAATCACAGCCTTCGGTATGGGTTGTAAATCAATGTACAAAAAATAAAATAAAATCCTCACTACTGGACCAATAAACAACATCCATATAAATATCTAAAGATTAAATTTGTCAAGACTTAATTTTGTTCTGATCAACCATCAACACTCATGGGATCAGCAGTCAAGAAATCAAAGGATGTATTGCATTACGCAGATCTGCACAAGACCTTTTGTAAAGTGTTGAAGAGCAAAGATGTCAGTTTGAGAACTTATGCCTGACCCAAGTCATGATATTTTCAATAACCTCATATGCGTGTGAAACTTGGACAGTAAATAAGGAATGTTGCAGAGGAATCGATGCATTTTGAGCTATGGAGGAGAATTGATGCATTGAATGTTGGAGGAAAATATTGAAAGTACAATGGGCTGCCAAAAGTACAAATCAATCTGTGTTTGAAAAAACACAGCCAGAATGCTCCCTGGAAGTCAGGAAGGCCAGACTTCATCTCTCATACTTCAGACTTATTTTCAGGAGGGACCAGGCCCTGGGGGAGGACATCATGTTTGCTAAAGCGAAGAGTCAGAGAAAAGGAGGAAGACCCCCAATGAGATGGATTGGCACAGTGTGCCGGGGACCAGCCTTGACAAATTATTGGGGAGACTCTTGAAAGAGGATGTGGAGTCGGTGAATGAAAATAAAATAAAATTAAATTAAAGAAAACTCAGAGTCAATGGGTCATTTTTGAGTCTCAGGCAGATGATGGTAATGACTCTCTCTGATGACTCTCTTTATTTCAAAATGGTTGCTTCTTATATCCCTTTTAGAATATACTATGATCTCATAACAGTCACGTACAAGCAGTTACAAATCAATCAAATATTATATTGTTACATCAATGGTACAAGAGGAACACAAGGTCACCAAACATTCCTGCGTCTCTATACTCCTTAGTTACTCCTTAGTTACCA
>NW_006408520.1:42395481-42401791 GCF_000296735.1 Chrysochloris asiatica | reverse complement strand
ACATAAGATTGAATTTGGTGTGAAAGTTAATGTTAATGTGAAAGGCAACTATTATAACGTGAGGTTTGTTTAAAGTATCTAATGTTTATGCAAGATTTTCTAAAACTTCTTATAAGGAAATCAGAAATAAACTATTTTTCCAAGGGAAAGCCAGAAACCGTGGGGCCCTCCACATGAATCATCCCTTGTAGCTCTGCTAACCAAGGGGGGCATTCATTATTGCTCTGCTAAACAATGAACTTTTCATGCATAAGGCTTCTCGCAGTTCTGCTCCTTGGCAGGATGGTGTACCCCATTCGCAGGATGGCACCCACCAACAGTGGTAGCACCAATGGGCTCAGGTTTGACAATGATCATGAGGTCAGTCTAGGACCAGGCAATATTTTGTTCTGTTGCGCATAGGGTCACTATGAGTTTGTACCAACTAGAGTTGGCACATAACAAAAACAGTAGTCTTTCTCATTAATTTCTCTCTGATTTATTTCATGGGGCTAATGAATCAGACTAGGAACTATTGTGCTCTTGTTGTTAAGTGCCCTTTAGATTGTTCTGATGTATAATTACCATTTGCACAACAGAAAAATAATCTGTTTATTGCTGTGCCATCTTCACAATTGTTAAGTTTGAGCTCATTTTTTTCTACCATTCTGTGAATCCATCTTATTGGGGTTTTCCTCTTTTTTTCACTGACCCTCCACTTTTCAAAGCATTATATTCTTCTTCACAGACTAGTCCATCCTGACAAAAGTATGAGAAACAGTCTCACCATTCTGGCTTCTAAGTGCATGCTGGTTGTACTTCTTCCATGACAGATGTTTTGGTGTTCTGGTAATCTACACAGTACTTTCGGTATACTTATCCAACATTCTAATTCAATTGCATCAATTCTTTTATCGTTTTCTATATTCATTGTTCAACTTTCACATGTATAGGATGCAATTGAATATACTATGGCTTGGGTCAAGCATATCTTAGTACTCAAACTGATATCTTTGCTCTTGAATCTTAAAGAGGACTTTTGCAGCAGATTTGCCTAATGCAATACATCATTTGATTTCTTGACTGTTGCTTCCATGAGCATTGATGGTGGATACAATCATATTGAAGTATTTAACAACTTCAATATTTTCTCCATTTATCATGATGTTATTTATTGGTCCAATTGTGAATATTATTGTTTTCTTTACATTGAGGTGTAATCCATACTGAAAGCTGTAGTCTTTGATCCTCATCAGTAAGTATTTCAAGTTCTCTTCATTTTCAGCATATCACATTTAGTAAATGAATCTTACTTCAATTCTGATGTCATGCTATTCTTCATATAATCCAGTTTCATGCATTATTTTGCTCAACATATAGACTTAATAAGCATGGTGAAATAACGTATCCTTAATGCACATCCTTCTTGACTTTAAATCATTCAGTATACCCATGTTAAGTTCTCAAAACTCCACTTGATCTATGTACAGCTTCCTCATATGCACAATTAAGTGTTCTGGAATACCCGTTCTTCACAATTCTATCCATAGTTTGTCATGATCCAATCAAATTATTTAGCATAAACAATAAACCAAAGTAACCATCTTTCTGGTATACTCTACTTTCCGCACTATTTTATCTGATGTCAGCAATTATTTCCTCATTCCATACCCTCTTTGGAATTTGGCTTGAATTCCAGGCAATTCACTATTGATGTATTTCTCCAATTACTTTAGAATTTTTTTCAGAAAAATTTTACTAGCATGTGACATTAATCATATTGCTTGATGATCATATGGAGAATAAAATAATATTACAAACAAAAACTTTAACTTTTGCCTCAAATTGTATTTAAAAATTATTCAATTCAGGTCAAGAAAAATGCTTAAGAATATTCTGAGAATATTGCTCTAGATTATGTGATTTTTTTTTTAATGAATAGAAAATACTATTTAAATCACACAATTGCTAAAAATATTTTAAATGATTAACAATTGAATAGATGCTGTTGTGTATTACAGATATTATCTTAAAACAGGCTAATTTCACATCTATTTCCCTCTATAATCCCCCAAATGTACATAGATATGTCATGGATATGTTATATTAGATAGCTGGATAGGTAGGTTTATGTTATTGTTACTAGATTCCATCATGTCTTTATTAAACTCATAGAAACCTCATATGACAGAATCGAACTACCCCACAGGGATTTCTAGGTGGTATTCTTTATAGGAGCATCTTTACCAGGCATTACTTTATCACTTGTCACCTTGATTCAGTGTATTCAATTCTGTGAACTAAAATGTTAGAATAGGAGATATTTTCAAATTATATTACTACCCAGAATTTATAATGGATTAGGTTAAGCTTTTTTTTTAATGAAAAAGGAAAACAAAATAAAATTATAAGAAATGAAAGTTATTTTAATCTTTATCTCAAACTTCATATAAATGCAAAATTCTAACATATACTATTTTTGTGATGAATTTTTTATTCTTATACATATTTACATGGAGTCCTGGTGAGAATGTGTAGGATAAGCACTAGACTGTTAACCACAAGGTCAGCAGTTCAAACCTACCAAATGCTTCTTGGAAATGCTACATAGGGTTGCTATGAGTCAGAATGGACACAACAGCATTAAGCAACAACAACAATACACATATTTATTTGATTTTGATTTTTTAATTTTGTTTTTGTTATTTTCAAATAGTATTTCAAAACTAACAATCAGTAGTTAGATTATTTTCAACCAGCTTTACTGACAGAAATGCACTCACTTGTAGTACAAACACATTGTACTGCAATTTTACTGAACAGTACTCTTAGCATATTCTTTTTCACTTTTCTTGTTCTGAGCTGAATAATTTTAAAATGTAGTTTGAGGCAAAAGTTAATGCTGTCATTTTCAATATTATTTTTACTCTCCATATGATATTCTATATTCCAGTGAATAACTCATCATCAGTCGACTGTCAGTCTATTCCCTAAAGTTTTGCTTCCAAAGTTCAACATTATAGTGCAAACAAATCACTCTTTTTTGATTTTGCAGCCTTATTCCCAGGAGAGAGCAGTGAGGCAATGGATTAGAAAATGAAACTATGAAAAAGAGACTTATGACATCAAGCAAATATAATTTTATATTTGTCTTTATATCTTCTTTTAGTCTTGGTAATAATACTCTTCAACCAAACTATTTCCTTGAGTTATTTATGCAGAAAACTGTACATCTTTTTTCTCAGGTATACAGTAGCTCCAGAAGGTACTTATTATCTATGTCCTGAAGCTCATGTCTGATATAAAACAAGAGTCCAAATTATGTTCTAATGAAAATGTATACATGAAAATTATAACTCATAACCTGAAAAAAAAAGAATTAGGACAGCTGTGTTCAAAGAATCTGAAAGGTGAATAAAAAAATGAATGTAAATAAATTATGCTGACCACAAGTAGTAAAGATTTGGAAAGCATTATGCCCTTTATATTCCACTTGCTTGTTAGTAACTACAATAAATAGTTCCTAAAGCCTAAAAAATGCTTTAAAGACAAATAAACTTTGGTCCTTAAGCAACCCTATTTTTCCAGTCTTGTACAATGCTTCACACTAGAACAAATCATTTGCTCCATAACTCCTTCCTTTTAAAGTGACCTTTCTAATCACTGTATATCTGAAACATGACCACTTGGGGAGCCAGGAAAGGGAGGAAGAGATAACTTAATGAATCAGTGATTGCTTTTTTTAAAAAGTGCAGAAAATTTCTGAGTAAACGATGTATGCCTTGAATTTTTATGAATTTTCTCTTCACTATCTTCATATGGTAAATGCTGGACTGTGAATCACATGATCCAAAATTCAAACCTGCCAGCAGCTCCATGAGAGAAAGACGAGGCTTTCTGATCCCACAAATATTTAAAGCCTTGGAAACCCTAAACAAGGTTGTTATGAATCGGAACTGACTTGATGGCACTTAACAACAACAACAGTCATTCAGAAATAGCCAGGCTTAAAGCTATGGTTCTAGGGATAACTAGGAAGTCATTTTAATTCTATTTGGAGCTCTAGTGTTTATAAATTACTATTACTTTGAATAAATGACAATTACACCATCATATATTCTAGAACAAATCATGTTGCAATTTCCAAACTGAAACATAAGAGGCTAAATTTGTTATTTTGGGATCACTTTAGATGTATAAACTCTTGAAAAAGTACCTGCTTGATTTGGAAATCCTTTTCCTTCCCTTCATGAATTCTAATGCCTTACAATAAACACTTTATCAATCAGGCTTCATCCAGGAACTTGCTGTGCTTCTAATAATTACTCATCTTGTTCAGCTTCAGAAGAGAAAACTGCTGGGGAGAAATAACTTTAATATTCTGGCATGGAGAATAAAATATATTGTCAGACACTAATCTTCCCTTCATTGAAACATTTCAGTTGGCTTTGATGAAGCTAATCATGAAAAAAAATGAATGAAGACTTTATTTATATAACACCTTTTTAAAAAATTAATACAGAGACAAAAACTTCCAGTTTGGTGCAGGGCTTGCCCTGAGTATAACTGGTCTGAATTGACCTAAAAAGATTCAAGTTGGCACTAAAACTGTATGAAACAGCTGTTCCCATTTCTTACCCTGAAGAGGTTCCATGTCTTTTCTGGTAAGGGAAGGAAACTTGGCTGGCAAAGAAGTCCTCTGCTTACACAATGCCAAAATAACCAGAGAATCATGTCAAAACCAGAATCAAGTCACAAAAGAAAATTGGCACCAAAAAATGAAATTATCTATTTTAGATGGATAGATAGTATGAAATATAAATGTGCAAAGTAATCAATAATGATAAATATATGACAAGTTATAAATCTTGATATATTTCATAATTTGTCATACTACTCTGCCAAGTTTCAATTGTGGAGATGTTTTCAAGTTTGTCTAATTTTTAATTGTATCTCTGAACCTTTCAGGGTTTGATACAGAATAAATCCCATCACTCATCTGGCAGTTTGTCATACTGTAGTGGCTTGTGAGGTGCTGTGGTACTGGAAGCTATACCACAGGTATTTTAAATACCAGCAGGGTCATCCATGGAGGACAGATTTCAGATGAGTTTCCAGATGAAGACAGACTAGGAAGAAGAAGAGAAGAACTACTTCCGAATCGCTAGTCACTGAAAATCTTATGAATAGCAGAGAAACACTGTTAGATATAGTGCCAGATAATGAGCCCCTCAGGTTGGAAGGCACTCAAAATGATACTGGGGAAGAGCTGCATCCTCAAAGTAGAGTTGACCCTGATGACGTGAATGGAATAAAGCCTTCGTGCCTTCATTTGCTAGTGGGGCACAACTCAAGATTAAGGGAAACAGTTGTAAACATCCATTAATAATCAGAACATGAAATGTATGAAGTATGAATCTAAGAAAATTGGAAATAGTAAAAAATGAAATGAAATGCATATATTGATATTGTAGGCATTAGTGAGCTGAAATGGACAAGTATTGGCCATTTTGAATCAGACAATCACATGGTTTACTATGTGGGAATGGCAAATTGAAGTCGAATGGTGTTGAATTCATCATTAAAAAAGCATATCAAGATCACTCATGAGGTACAACGCTGTCTATAATAAGGAAAATATCCATGCACCTACAAGGAAAACAAGTTAATACCACTATTATTCAAATTTACACACCAACCACTAAAGCCAGTGAGGATGAAATACCAATGATTTGATCATTTAAAATAACTTCTTTAGATGGCGTAAGAGATGATTATAACATGGACCTGACAAGATGGAATACACAGAAATCTAACTGACTACATTTGTGGAAAGAGACAATGGAAAAGCTCTATATCATCAGCTAAAACAAGGCCAAGGACAGATTGTGGAACAGACCATCAATTGCTCATATGTCAATTCAGACTTAAGCTGAAGAAAATGAAAACAGAGCCAAAATATGACCTTGAACATATTCCACCTGAATTTAGAGATCATCTGAAGAACAGATTTGATACATTAGACACTAAAAACCGAAAACCAGAAGAGTTGTGGGATGACATATGAAGAACATCATACAGGAAGAAAGCAAAAAGTTATTAAGAAGACAAAAAAGAAGGAAAAGATCAAAATGGATGTCAGAAGAGACACTGAAACTTGCTCTCCAGCATAGTGATACTAAAGCAAATGGAAGAAATGAGGAGGTATAAGAGCTGAACAGAAAATTTTAAAGGTCATCTTGAAAAGACAAAGTCAAAGATTACAATGAAATGTGCAAAGATCTGGAAGTCAAAAAACTAAAAGGGAATAACACACTCAGCATTTCTCAAG
>NW_006408520.1:42392417-42394063 GCF_000296735.1 Chrysochloris asiatica | reverse complement strand
ATAGGGTTTCCAAGGAGCAGCTGGTGAGCTTGAACCACCGACCTTGCAGTTCAAACGACTTTGCAGTCTGGCGCATTAACAATAGGGGATTATAAATTATATAAAGAAACTAAGAAGGCTCAAACAAGTGAGTAAAATAAAAGAAAATGTTCCTGAAGAAGAAATGGTAACAGAACGACCTAAGAAAGAATTCAAAAGATATATTTAAGATGTTGTTCTTGTTTAGAGCCAGCAAGTCAGCTCTGACCCATAGTGACTCTTTATAGGGTTTCCGAGGAGCAGCTAGAGCAAGGAAAGCATCAGGAAGGATTTGATAAACCAATGCAGTTTTGACATACGTTAGCAGCAAGTTTGCTCAATTTTTTTTTTCATTCAGTGTTGTAATCTGAATCAATTGAAATGTCTACGGTGTTGGCTATTGTTTCTGCTGTTATTGGCAGGTATTCTTCAAGTAGGGCACAGAGATTAATTTTTTTTCCTCACAAATTGTTGTGGATGACCTGCCACTGCTAGTTTCATCTTCAAAATAATCTCGTCCCTTCTTAAAATGAGTTATCCATTTGTGATAATTCCTAATTTCTATCATTTATTGTCCCCATGAACTATTTGTAAAGCATTAATGATGTCATCATTTTTTCACTTAAACTTCACCATGAATTCACATGATGAATTCACAAGCTCCTGCTTCAATTTTAGCAGAATTCATGTTGTAGTGATAGAGGCTATTTTGAAACTGATGTCTTATCCTTCTTAGTGCCTCAAACTAGATCCTGTTAAGACATGCTATAACAAATTAGTGCAAGTTTATTATGATTCAATTTTTTTTTTTTTAATTCAGGCATCTGTCGTTAACTGCTTATCCTACAAGGCCATACACTGTTCAGACATGGCATTTTAAGTTAGTGCCAGTTAATTTTAGTGCAAACATTTTTTAAATTCATGCATTTGTTTTGTTTTTACTTTTTAATATGAACTGAGTGAAGGTTTAGAGACAACCAGTTTTACATAAAAAGAGAAATTATTTTTCATTTCAATTATTACAATCCCCTCCATGGAATAAATTATCCCACTTCCTTCCTGTGGCTCCTATTTCCATTCCATCCTTCTTCCCACACCTTCTTAACTTTGTACTTAGGTTTATGTTGTCCTTTTAATCTTGAATGATTGACCATTCCACGGTGAGTTAAACTTATTACTGTTGTTGTCCCTTCTATATATCTATCTAATTCTTGGCTAAAAACTGAATTCTGTAGCAGACATAAAAGATAGTCAAGGGCCATAGTCTCAGGTTCCTACAGTATTTTTCTGACTAGTATGCTCAGTTTAAAAAATAATAATAATAATTTTGAGTTTATTCTAAATGTTCTTCCACTTTATACAGAACCTCATAATGTAATCCCTTTCAGAGCAGTTGGTAGTAGTAGTGAGACACCATCTAGTTCTTCTAGTCTCAGAGTCATAGTGACTGATATTCACCTGCTCATTGGTTCATTGAACTAGTTGATTCCAAGCATCTTCAGTTTTTATCACTTTTATTACTTCCATATAGAGAGAGACCAACAATAGTACCTTACGTGGTTGTTACTAGCTCTTATAAGATCCCAGACACTACTTAGAAAAGTAGGGTACAGAACTTGTCTTTGTGG
>NW_006408520.1:42388956-42391167 GCF_000296735.1 Chrysochloris asiatica | reverse complement strand
CTATTAATTTTAGAGATCAATCCATTGCCTGATATGTCATTGCAACATTTTTACTCCCAGTCAGTGATCTCCCTTTTTAATCTTTTGACAAAATATTTTGATGTACATTTGTCTAATTTTTAGAAGTTCCCAATTATCTATTTTGTCATCTACTGCTTATGTATTTTTAGTTAGTTTTGACAGTGTGTTTATGCCATGAATTAGATTACAGAGTTTGTCCTTATTTTTCTCATTGATGATCTTTGTTGTTTTACATTTACATCTTTAATCCACTTAGAGTTTGCTCTTGCATATGATATGAGATAAGGGATTTCTATTTCCTGCAAACAGATTTCCAGTTTTGAATGTGTTTTGCCCATTTTCAAAGATCAACTAACTGACTATGTGTGAATCAATTTACTTTTGGGTTCTCACTTTTGTTCCATTTATTTATTTATTTTTCGTTGTACCATTACCAGGCTGTTTTAACTTCTATGGAAGTGATAAATTTTGAGATCAGGAAATGAGATCTCCAACTTTGTTCTTCTTCAGTAACACTTTATTTATCTGAGATCTCTTTTTTTCTGTATAAAATTAGTGATCAGTTCTATCTATTGAAAAGCATGACATTGGAATCTGCATTAGGATTGCATTATATATACCTATTGATATTGATATTGAGGTAGATCAAGATCTAGATATAGATATGGGAAGTCTTGACATATATATGATGTTAAGTCTTCCTATCCATGAATCTGGTATAATCTTCCAGTTTTGTAAGTCTCTTTTGTTTTCTTGTAGTAATGTTTTGTAGTTTTAGTAGTGTTTTGTAGTTTTCTCAATATTAGATTTTTGTTTCTCTGGTTAGATTTAGTGCTAAATATTTCATCTTTTATATAGCTGTTGAAAATATTATTCTTTTCCTGATTTTCTTTTAAAATCAGTCTTTATTAGTATATAGGAATACAACTGTTTTTTGTACATTGATCTTGTACCTTGCCACTTTGCTGAATCTTTCAAAGAGTTCCAACATTTTTCTTGCTGAAGCTTTGGGGTTTTCTATCTATAGGATTATACCATCTGTACATAGAGAAAGTTTTATCTCTTCTTTGCCAATTTGTTTGCCTTTAATTTCCCTTTCTTCCTCTATAGCTCTGGCTAAGACTTCCAACAAAATATTGAGTAAGAGTGCTGATAAAGAGCATGTTTGTCTGATTTTGGTTTACAAAAGGAATACTTAGTTTCTCTCCATTAAGAGTCATGTTGGCTGTTGGATTTGTAATTGTTGTTGTTGTTAAGTGCCGTTGAGTCGATTCCAACACATAGCGACTCTGTATAGGGTTTCTAAGGAGTAGCTGGTGAGCTTGAACTGCAGACCTTTAAATTCAAACAGCTTTGCAATCTGGTGCATTAACCCACAGCGTCACACCAGGTTTGTATATATTCCCTTAATTATGTTAAGGAATTTCCTCTCTACTCTTATTTTATTGAGTATTTTTATCATGAATGAATGTCAGACTTTGTCAAATGTCTTTTCTGCATCAATTGATAGGATGGTGTTGTTTCTGTCCTTTGCTTTATTTATGTGGTGGATAACATTGACTGTTTTTCTAATATTGAACCATCCTTGCATAACTGGTATGAATCCAACTTGGTCAAAATGTATTTTCTTTTTGATATGTTTTTGAGTTCTGTTGACTAAGATTTTGTTGAGAATTTTTGTATCTAGGGATATTAATCTATAATTTTCTTTTTTAGTGATACCTTTGATTAGTTTTACTCCGAGCATTATGTTCACTTCATAAAATGTATTTATGAATTTTCAATTTTTTTTAAGTTCTGGGATAGTTTGAGAAGTGTTGGTATCAGGTCTTCTCTGTAAATTTGGTGTAATTCATCAGAAAAGCCATCTGGGCCCGGATTTTTTTGTTGGGAGTTTTAAATTAACTAATCACTTTATTGTTCTGTTAGGTCTGTCTATGTTTTCTTCTTCCTTCTGTGTTAGTTTTGGAAGACTGTTTTCAAAAAAAAAAAAAAAATTGTTTATATCTTCTATATTTCCTTATTTTAGGGGTTATAAATCATTATGTTTTTAGGTGCCATTGATTCAGTACCAACTCATAGCAACCCTATGCACAACAGAATGAAACACTGCCCGGTCCTGGGCTAACCTCACAATTCTTGCCACACTTCAGCCCATTGATGCTGCCACTTTGCCAATCCATCTCACTG
>NW_006408520.1:42369790-42370527 GCF_000296735.1 Chrysochloris asiatica | reverse complement strand
AAAAAAAAAAAAAAAAAATACATCATAACCAAGTGGGATTCATATCAGGGATGCAAGGATGGCTCATTAGAAAAACAATCAATATGATTTGCCATATAAACAAGAAAAAAGGAAAACAAAATAAAACAACAAAACACATGAACATATCAATTGATGTCATATCATTTGACAAAATCCAACATCCATTCCTGATAAAAATCCTCAACAAAGTAGGACTTGAAGGGAAATTCCTCAACATAATCAAGAGTATATATACAAAACTAACAGCCTACATCACTCTCAATGGAGAAAAACTGAAAGTCTTCCTTCTGCAAATGGGAACCATACATGGATGTCCTTTGTCACCACTCCTATTCAATATTGTTTTGGAAATCTTTTTCAGAGCTATACAGCAAGATAGGAAAAATAAAGACATTCAAATTGGCAAAGAGGAAATAAAACTCTCTATTTGCAGACGATATGTTCCTATATAGAGAAAATGCCAAAGACTCAGTGAAAAAGGTACTAGACCTAATTTGAGGATTCAGCAAAATGGCAGGGTCTAAAATCAACATCCACAAATCAGTTGCATTCCTCTATACCAATAATGACAGTGCTGAAAAGGACATTAGGAAAGCAATACCATTTACAATAGCCACCAAAGATGAAATATTTAGGAATAAATGTAACTATAGGAGCTTTGGTAGCATGATGGTTACAAATTGGGCTGCAAACCTCAGGGTCAGCAGTTCGAAACT
>NW_006408520.1:42363246-42367647 GCF_000296735.1 Chrysochloris asiatica | reverse complement strand
TTATTATTATTATTTTGTTGTTGTTGTTGGTTACTGGGGTGTATGGGTTTGAGTGATGGGGAGGGTGGGGAAGGTGGAGCACAGAGTAGGGAATAGGCCTAGGATAGTGGAACACAGGATGTGGAATAGACACAGGATAGTATGGTGCTGGGGTGGGAGGGCAATACACTAGAAGGGGGAGAGGAAAGGAAAAATAATGCAGATGGGTGAATAGCTAGGCAAGTTTACATGGGCTTAATGGGACAGAGGTAAATAACGATCTAAGCACAAACGTGGAACAACAGGGCTCGTGGATACGAAGAATAAGGCATGGTTTGAATGGATAAAAGTGGGGAAATTATGTTAGGATGCTTGGCTGTCTGTTGAATCTTAGTTTCCCTTGCCTACTATTGTAAAATAGACACTTGAAGGGGAGAGAGAGGAATAGTTAGAAACATCACCAGAGAAAGCTTGTAAGTCTGTCTTCAGCTTAAAACTGATTGGAATAACTAAAATGGGGCTAGAACTTGCCCAGTGAAGGAAGCTCCCTGCAGAGCCTTTGCATTGCACGACACCATAGGTGGACTCCTGATCATCAACCAGAATCTTCTGAAGTGGGGCATTCTCAAGTTAAAGAACAAACAGATCAGTCTGGAATAGCTACAAGAACAGAAGATATTCTTAAAAGAAAGACCAGCAGAAAACAAAACAAAAACAATAACAATAGTCCATTGACTACTACAAGGAAAAGCAAGTTGTTCCCCAGGGAGCCATCAAGGCAAGTGGTCAGGTCCCCTCAAGGAAAACCCCCTTCCAACAACTGAAACTCAAATGGAATACACTAACAGGCATATAGATCTGCTACTGACTGCGTTGGTCACCTATAAATGGAAGAAGGGGAAAAACAGCAATGAAGTTGTGAACTAAGTCCAACCACATTCAATAGGCTCATTAACCTGGATTAAGACCTGGTTAACCAGCAGTATGACGAGACCTGGGGACTCCTGGGCCCAGGGGCAGGAACATGGCTCCAGAGGACTAGAATGGAGTGTGAAGCATCCAGCTGATATAAAGTGAGGGGGGATGCACAAGAACATCCACACTTGCAGATAGTACCCATTTGATCTGGTATCAATGGCTGGATGATCAGAACATGACTAGAGGAAGAAAGAAGATGAAAAAAGAAAGTAGTAACTCACTATAAGCAGATGAGTCTGACCTATGCTTGTGGATGTAGTATGATAAAGGAGCAGACAAATGTCTACAGTAAGGATTATTCCCACCCCATTGGTACACAGGGTTGACAGGGAGGGGGAACTTAGACATTTGCTACCCAAAATGGGGGTCCTACAAAGGCAAGAAGTGACTGGCGTATAAGCTTTCAATAGGGAACCTAGCTCTAGAGGATACAGGGAAAGGTAGAACCTCCACTGAATTGTTTCCAACCTGTCTGGATGGGGTTAATAAAAGGTGAGGGGGAAAAGACTCCTGTGGTTCAATAGGGAATGATTACTATTAGGTCTGACAGTGAGTGTTGGAAAGGTAAATGTAAATGCTGGTAACAAAAGGAGGGGAGTGGCTGATTTTGCAGTCTGGTTGCTGAGATCCCTGGAACCATTAAGGAAGAAAAGCAAAGTGTGAGACCATATCTGGAGAGGAGAGGCACTAGGGATGGAGGCAGAGGCAATGATGGGAACAGAAGAAGTGGCTAGGGACTCTGGACTCAGGGAGGGAGGGGGGTTGTGTACTGGCGGCTGGGGCAGGAGTGTGGAGTGTACCCTTTGGGTGTTTGATGATGCATGCAGGGGATTGTGATCATTGCAATGAAACAAAATAAGATAGGATGAATGTAAAGATAATGTTCACCCATGTAAACTAACACATAATTCACAATAAAAACTTTAAAAAAAGAGAGAAATCTTCTGACACAGTATTCCCCAATGCAATATATCGTTTGACTTCTTGATTTTTGATGGTGGATCTGAGTAAAATTAAGTCTTTGAAAACTTCAATCTGTTCTTCATTTATATGGATGTTGTTTATTGGTCCAGTGGTAAGGATTTTTGTTTTCTTTACATTGAGATGCAACCCATACCAAATGTTGTGGTCTTTGATTTTTATCAGTAAGTGTTTTAAGTCCTCTTCACTTTCAGCAAGCAAGGTTGTAACTTTTGCTATCACAGGATGTTAATAAGTCTTTCTCCTATCCTGATGTCAAATTTTTATTCATACAGTCCAGCTTCTCAGATTATTTGTTCAACAGACAGTTTGAATAAGTATGGTGAAAGAATACAACCTTAGCACACGACTTTCCTAATTTAAAACCCTTCAGTATTCTCTTGTTCTGTTCAAACAATTGACTCTTGGTCTTTGTACAGGTTCCTCATGAACACAATTAAGGATTCTGGAATACTCATACTTCACAACGTTGCCCATAGCTTCTCATGATCCACACAATTGAAAACCTTTGCATAGTTAATAATGCACAGATATGCATCTTTCTGATATTCTCTGTTATCAGCTAAGATCCATCTGATGCCAGCAGTGATGACCCTTATTAACATCCTATTCTGGATCTGGCTTGAACTTCTGGAAGTTCTTTGTCAATGTATGGTTGCATTATCTTTAGTAAAATTTTACTTGCATGGGATATCAATGATATTGTCAATTATTTCCACATTCTGTTCAGTGTTTTTTCTTTGGAATGGGCACAAATACAGATCTCTTCCAGTCAGTTGGCCATGTAATTGTCTTCCAAATTTCTTAGCATAGATGAGTGAGTGCCCCCAGTGCCTCATCAATTTGTTGAAAGATTTCAATTTGTATTCCAAAAATTTCATGTGCATTGTTTATTGCCAATACCTTCAGTGCACCTTGGGTTTCTTCCTGCAGGATCATTCACTCTTAATCATATGCTACCTTTTAAAATGGTTAAACATCGACTACTTCTTTTTGGTACAGTGACTCTGTGTATTCCTTGAATCTTTTTTTTTTTTTTTTTAAGTTTTTTATTGTGAATTATGTGATAGTTTTTAAGTTAAATTCAGCCTCTGAGTTACCTTTGAAGTACTGGTGCCATCGTCTGTCTAAATTTAGTTTCCAAAGGTTGACATAAACCTGAATGTGGTTTTACAGTGGTTAATCTTTTTTTTTATATATATATTTATTGTGGTTTATACGATAATTTACATGGGAGAACATTAGATTTACATTCCTCCTATCCTATATCGTTACACTGTGATCGTTACAATCCCCTCCATGCATCATCAATTAACCAAAGGGTACAGGGTACACCCGCAAGCGTACCCCTGGCTGTCAACAAACAGACTCTCTCCCAGAGTCCAGAGTCCCCAGCTGTTCCATTTCTCTGCATCATGGTCTCTGCATCCATCTCTGGCATTGCTGCTACTCTGGATAGGGTCCCGCACTCCGCTCTTCTCCCTTGATGGTCCCAGGGTCCTCTACTCCTGGACTGCTTTGTCACTTATGGTTCCAGCGTGGCTGTGGCCCCGCCCTCTGGTTTCCTCCCAGGCAAGGGGTCGCCAAGATTGTCCCATGTCCGGATTGATTCAACAATCACTGTATTTTGATTTTCACAGTCATATTTCTCTACCAGTAGGCACAGGAACCTGGAGCCCAGCGACTTATACAAGATCCAAAATTCTGGGGCTGTCCCGGGAATCATCTTCTCTGGTTTATTGGTCCTTCCCCTCGGGAGCCTCCCGTACTGTCTCTGCTTCACCCGCCACCCTTCTTGCATCTTATTTTGATGCTGTCTGCATCATTCAGTATTTTACCCATAGAATTCTTCAATAACACAAGTCAAATTTGGAAATTTTTCAGATCCCTAAGTTTGAGAAAAGTTAAGAATGTTCTTCCTTTTTGGTTTTCTAACTCCAGATCTTTGTGCATTTCATTAAACTATTTGACTTTGTGTGTTCTTGAGCTGACCTTTGAAATTTTCTGTTCAGCTCTCGTACCTCCTCACTTCTTCCTTTTGTTTTGGCATTTCTATACCAGAGAGCAAGTTTCAGAATTTCTTCTGACATCCATTTTGGTCTTTTCCTTCTCTCTTGTCTTCTTAATGACCTTTTTGTTTCTTCCTGTATGATGGTCTTTATGTCATTGCACAACTCTTCTGGTCTTCGGTCTTTAGTGTCTAATCATGAAATCTGTTCTTCAGATGACCTCTAAATTCAGATGTGATATATTCAAGGTCATATTTTAGCTCTCATGGACTCATTTTCATTTTCTTCAGCTTCAGTCTGAATTTGCATAAGTGCAATGGATGGTCTGTTCCACAGTCTTACCTTGGCCTTGTTTTAGCTGATGATATGGAGCTCTGGTAGCGTAGTGGTTACGAATCGGGCTGCGAACCTTAAGGTCAGCGGTTCAAAACTACCAGCTGCTCCACGGGAGAAA
>NW_006408520.1:42355689-42362051 GCF_000296735.1 Chrysochloris asiatica | reverse complement strand
CTCCTGTAAAGATTTACAGCCTCGGAAACCCTGTACAGGGTCGCTATGAGTCGGAACCAACTCCACGGCACATAACAACAACAACAATAATATATATGTTGTATTAGAATTGGAGCCTCACTAACCTGGCTTCTAAAGAACAGTCTCACTGCACTTCAAATACAGATTTGTTTACAGTAATACAGAATAACATGGTAATTTTTGCAGTAATACCATGGTAATTTCAGTGTTCTCCAACACCATAACTCAAATGCATCAATTATTTGGTCTTCCTTACTTATTATCCAACTTTTACATCTTTGTGAAGATATTGAAAACACCATGGCTTGGGTCAGGTGTGCCTTAGTCATCAAATTTACATCTTTGCACTTGAACAATATAAAGAGATTTTGTGCAGCAGAGCTGCCTAATGAAATGCATCATTAGATTTCTTGACTACTGCTTCTATGAGTGTCGATTACGGATCAAAGCAAAATGAACTCTTTGATAATTTCAATATTTTCTCCATTTATCATGATGTTATTTATTGGTCCCATGGTGAGGATATTTTTTCTTCTTCTTCTACACATTGATATGCAACCCATACTTGAATTGAAGAAGGTTGTGGTCTTCAATCTTCATTAGTAAGTGTTTTAAGTCCTTTTTGCTTTCAGCAAGCAAGATTGTATCATCTGCATATGACAGGGTGTTAATAATTTTCCTCTGATCCTGATGCCACGTTGTTCTTCAAATAATCCTGTTTCAGATTATTTGCTCAGCATACAGATTGAACAGTTATGGTGAAAGAATGCTGCTAACCTGACACACACATTTCCTGGTTTTAAACCATTCGGTTTCACCTTCTTCCTTTCTAAAATGACTATTTGTGTATGTAAGGTTCCTCATGAACACAAGTAAATGTTTCAGAATACTCATTCTCCACATTGTTATCCATAGCTCATCATGATCCACACAGTTAGAAGCCTTTGCATCATCAGTAAGCAGAGGTAAACATTTTTCTGGTATTTTGTGCTTTCATCCATGATCTTTCTAGCATCAGCAATGTTATCCCTCCTTCCACATCCTGGTATAAATCTGTCTTGAACCTATGGCACTTCAGCTAAAGAAATTAGTAAATAAAGAAGGTCATTTCAAACTTTCACAGAAAGAAACTGAAAATTGCAAATTATGTCTGTGATGTATATATAGATCATAGATGTGTGTTCAGTTGATTTCAACTCATAGCGAACCTGCATAGGGTTTCTGAATCTGTAAATCTTAACAGAAGCAGAAAGCGTCACCATTCTACCATAAAGTGGCTGATAGATTTGAAGTAGTTACCTTGCAGTTAGCAGCCCAGTTCATAACCTACTGTGCTAACAGGACTACTCAGCTTATCTATATAGGAAATAATAAATTTCTAACAATAAGAGAAAGGTTTTTCAGAGAAAGAAAGCTATTTGCAGAACAGAAAACTATGAGTCACAAAAGTTATATAACTTGTCATAGAGCATATAGTTAATACAGAGTGGAGCCAAGCCTCCCCAGTGTAAATTGCTAAAAAAAAATTTCCTGATGATATTTTCAAATGCAGTTCTCCTCCTTTCTAATATTTATCTGATTTCTCTGTTTTAAAGTTTTAATGAGACCTTCATGAAATTATTTAATTTGTTCACCATCTTAATTATTGTCTTCTCTAATAATTTAATCCATTAAAAGTACAAATTTTATTCATCACTTTATCCACAACACCTAGAACTGTGACTGTCCCATAGCAGCCCATAAATATTTGTTAAATAGAGTATTTTAAAATATCAAGTATTTCCAAATCAAGGATTATTTATCTTAAGATACCCTCAATGCTTATAATGAGTATTAAAATAGACTCCATTGAGGATGGAAAGCATTTAATTTATGAAGAAACTCTGGCAGGAGTGGTTGAGAATGGGAAGTAGGGAGGGTGAATATTTTGCTGGTGCAAAGTGAAAACAGCTGTTGTAATAGAGTTAAGGTGTTTGGAGGATTGGGGTTTAGGGATTAAGGGTGTTTTTCTAGGTAGTAATATAACTTAAGTTATTTTATTCTTTCTAAAATCCAGAGAGATCTATAAATTCATTCCCATGATCAATTTGCTGCAGGCATATTTTCAGAGTTAGTGAGACACTTTTGAGACCACATGGCATAGCAAATGCATAGCAAAATTGTCAGAGTGATAAAAACATAATTCATAATGGTTGTGTTTAAAAGAGTAAACTAGAATAATTTCAAACTCAAAGACAACATTTTATAGCAACTAAGTGATTGACTCCCCACACATCTATAAGTTCACCATATTGTGATGTCTTGTATGTCTCTGGGATACTGGAAGGTATGTCACAGGTGTTTCAAATACCAGAAGGATCCCCCATGGTGGACAGGTTTCAGTGGAGATTTCAAACTAAAAACAGCCTAGGAAAAAGGAATAGACAGTTTACTTCTGAGGGATTAGCCTTATGAATAGAACTGAAACATTTTTTGATATAGTACCAGAAGATGAGCCTCTCAGTTTGGAAGGAACACAAAATGTGATTAAAAAAGAGTTGTCTACTCAAAGTAGAGTCCACCTTAATGACACAGATGAATTTGATTTGCTGGTAAGACATGATGCATAATGAGAAGAAATAGCTGAAAACATGCACTAATAATCAGAACTTGGAATATACAAAGTATGAAAATAAGAAATTGGAAATTTGACCAAAATTAAATGGAATACATAAATATAAATAGCCTAAGAATTTGTGAGCTGAAATGGACTTATTTTGTCTATTTTGAATCTTGAAATCATATTGTTTACTGTGATAGGAATGATAAATTGGAGATGAATGGTGTCACATTAATCATCAAAAATAACATTTCAAATAAAAAAGAAATTGAAAAATTCTACCAACATTTTCAGTCTGAAGTGATCAAACATGCAATCAAGATGTTTTGATAATTATTGATGATTAGAATGTGAAAGTTGGAAACAAGAAAGAGGAGTCACTAGATGCCTTGGTGATAGAAATGACATTGGTCATTATGATAAAGTTTTACAAGACCAAAAACTCCTTTGTTGAAAATATCTCTTATCAATAAAATAAATAGTGACTATACATGTGACTATCACTAGATAAAATACATAAGAGTCAAGCTGACTACATCTGTGAGAAGAGATGGTGGACAGCTAAAGCAACACCAGGGGTAGAGGCCATAAATTGCTCATATACAAGTTCAGGATGAAAAGAAGAAAATTAACACATGTCAACACGAGAGCCAATATATAAAATTAAATATACACCATCTGAATTTTGATATCATCTCAAGAAAAAAATATGAGGCATTGAATACTAATGACTTAAGACAAGAGGAGTTATACAATGACATGAAAAACATAAAGAATGCAAAATGTCATTAAAAAGACAGGAAAGAAAGAAAAGACCAAAGTGGATGTATGAAAAGACTCTGAAACTTGATTATTTAATGTAGAATAACTGAAATCTAATGGTAGAAATAATGAAGTAAAGAATTGAACAGAGTACTTGAAATGTCAACTGAGAAGACAAAATAAAATATAATGAATTGTACAAAGACCTGGAGTGGAAGTTAGAAATCCAACAAGGAAGACACATTCAGCATTTCTCAAGATGAAAGAACTAAAGATAAATTTCAGTCCTTGAGATGCAATATTGAAATATTTTATGGCTAAGGCGCCAGACTGCAAAAACATTTGACTGCAAGATCAGCAGTTGAAGCTCACCAGCTACTCCTTGGAAACCAAATACCGGGTTGCTATGGGTCAGAACTGACTCGACAGCACTTAACAACAACAACAACAAATGGGCAAAAAGCAAAGGACTCAAAATTATGTATTGCACTAGGAAAATCTGCTGTACAAAATCTTTTTAAGGTGATGAATTAAAAAGATATCAGTTTGAGGACATAGGTACACCCGAATCAAGCCATGATATTTTCAATAACCTCATATACATGTGAAAGTTGGACAGTGAATAAGGAAGATTATTAGATGAATTGATGCATTTGAGTCAGGGCGTTGGAATATAATATTGAAAGTACCATGGGTGCCAAAGGGAAAAATAGAACTGTATTGGCAGAAGTACAGCCAGAGTGCTCCTTGGAGGCCAGGATGTCCAAACTTTGTGTCTCATACTTCAGACATATTGTCAGAAGGGACTAGTCGCTGGAGAAGGATATCATGTTTGGAAAGGTGGAGGGTCCAAGAAAAAGAGGAAGACCCTCAGTGAAATGGATTGGCAAAGTGACAGCATCAATGGACTCAAACATGGCAACAATTGTGAGGGTGGCCCAGGACCAGACAGAGTTTCATTCTGTTATGCATATGGTCACTATGAGTTGGTACCAACTCAATGACACTTAACAACAACAACAACAATGGGCAAAATATTGAACAATGAAGGAAGCATCAAAAGAAGTAATATGCCGAGCCATTGTACCAAAAAGAATTGGTTGGTGCTCAACCATTTTAGGAGGTTGCATATGATTTAAAACTAATAATATTGAAAGAATAAGTTCAAGATGTACTGAATTTATTAGTGGAAAACAAGGCTCCTCTAATTTATGGAATCCAAATTGAAATGTTTCAACAAACTGGAGCAGTGTTGGAGGCACTCATTTGTCTAGGCCCAGAATTTTGGAAGACTGCTAACTGGAACACTGGTTGGAAGAAATACATATCTGTGCCTATATCAAAGAAAGGTGGCCCAAGAGAATGAAGAAATTATGGAACAATATAATTAATATAACATGTAAGTAAAATTTTGATGAAGATAATTGATAAATGGTTGCAGGCGAACAACGACAGGGAACTCTCAGAAATTTAAGCTGGATTCAGAAGACAAATGAAATAATGGATACTATTGATGATATGAATTGTATCATGTCTGAAAGCAGAAATACCAGAAATATTTTGTGTTTTATTGAGTCAGCATAGGCATTGGACTGTGTGGATCATAACAAATTATGAATATGTTTGCTAAAAATGGGAATTCCTGAACACTTAATTTTGCTCGTGTAAAACTTGTATATAGGACAAGAGACAGTCATTCAAAAAGAACAAGAGAGTACTAAAATCAATAAAAGTGTGTATCAGGTTTGTACCATTTCAATATACTATTTAACCTGTATTCTGAGAAAATAATCTGAGAAGTTTAGCTATAAGGATTGGTGGGAAGTTCATTAACAACCTACAATATGTAAATGACAAAACTTTGCTTTCTGAAAGCAAAGAATACTTGGAGCAGTTGTTTATATAGACGACATTTGCCAAGGATTTCACTTTTCTTCAATCTACAATCAAAGTTCATGGAAGCAGCAGTCAGGAAAACATGCAACACATTTCACTGGGCAAATCTGCTGCAAAAGACCTCTTTCAAGTGTAAAATTGCAGATATCACTTTGAGGACTAAGGTGTGCCTGACACAAGCCATGATATTTCTTAATTGCTTCATTTGCATGGGAAAGCTTGAAGTGAATAAAGAAGGCCTAAGAAGAATTGATGCAGTTCATTTAAGTTGTTGGCAAAGAATATTGAAAGTACCATGGAGTGCCAGAAGAACAAATAAATATGTTTTGGAAGAGGTAAAGCCAGCATGCTCCTTACAAGTGAGGACGGTGAGATATCATAGTCATGTACTTTGGGCGTGTTTTCAGTAGGGGCAAGTACCTGGAAAAGGATATAATGCTTGGTAAATTAGAGGATGACTGTTAATGGACGGTAGAAAAAATGCTTGCAATATAATAATTTTGAGGATAGCATCGGACTGGTCAGTGTTTTGTTCTGCTGTATGTAGGGTTGCTATGAGTAGGAGCAAACTTGACAGCACCTAACAACAACAACAGATAGATTAATAATGGCAAATCTGAAGTGTTAAATCTTTTAATGTGTATGGAAATGGAACATAGAGTTTGGTCATCTATAATACACAACCAGATAACAAGAGACAAGTATATAATGTCAGCAAAGAGCTAGTCCCCTCTTTTGCATTTTCCTTAAATTATTAAACACAATAATAACTTTTATTTTCTGTTGTTAGGTACCATCGAGTCGATACCAACTCATAGTGTACCCAATGCACAGCAGAACAAAACACTGCCTGATCCTGGGCCAACCTCACTACTGTTGCCACACCTGAGCCTATTGATGCTGCCACTTTGCTAATCCATCTCGCTGGGGGTCTTCCTCTTTTTATCTGACCCTCCACCTTGCCAATCATGATATCCTTCTCCAGCAACTGCTCACTCCTGACAATATATCCAAAGTATAAGAGAAGAAGTTTGGCCATCATGGCCTTCAAGGAGCACTCTGGCTGCACTTCTTCTAACACAGA
>NW_006408520.1:42352182-42354818 GCF_000296735.1 Chrysochloris asiatica | reverse complement strand
TTTCATCCAAGATCCGTTGGACATCAACAATGATAGCCCTCATTCTATGGCCTCTTCTGAATCTGGCTTGAACCTCTGGAAGTTCTCTGTCAATGTATGCTTGCAACCGTTTCTGTATTACCTTTAGTAAAACTTAACTCACATGGGATATCAATGATATTGTCTGATGATTTCCTCATTCCATTGGGTCACCACTCTTTGATGGGCACAAATATGGGTCTCTTCCAATCATTCTACCAAATAATTGTCTTCTAGATCTCTTGGCAGAGATTAGTGAGTGCCTCCTGTGCTGCCTCACTTTCTTGAAAGATTCAATGTTTATTCCATCAATTCCTGGTGCCTTGTTCTTTGCCAATTTATTCAATGCAACTTGGACTTCCTTCTTCAGTTTATGTTACATCTTTAAATGGTTGAATATCAATCATTTCCTTTTGGTACAGTGACTGTGTGTATTCCTTCCATCTTCTTTTGATGCTTTCTACATCATTCAGTAATTTGATATTAAAAATGCACAATAACCATGTTTACATACTAGTTGTGTTATGTATGTCTTTGATTATATATGTATATACTATTGTTATTATGGAATCATAGTGTGGCTCTGAAGGTCAAGCACTGGACCACAAAATTAGTTTGAACTATAAGGATGGCGATTCAAATTCACAAGTCACTCTTCACAAACTATGTACAGGACCACTATGAGTCAGAATTGACTCAATGACTCAATGGCACTTAACAAAATCAACAACAATATTGTTATTATTTTGTAAAACCAAATATACTATACTATGTTATCCATGAGGGTGAGTCAAAAATTATCTGCACACAATAAAACGTCCATCCATGTCCATGGATTATTACAACATTGAGCATGCATGTGAAATGATTCTGTTGAATAGAATAGTGATAGTGGATTGTGTAGCAAATACTTTGCATATCAGCCATGGCTGTACCTATGAAACAATCCATGACAGACTTGTGCTTCAAAAAGTTTGTGCAAGATGGGTACCAAACAACTCACAAAAAAGCACAAACAGAAGCATTTGGACATCTGCAAATAAAACTCTGACCAATACTCGAAAGAAGGTAAAAGTTTCTTTTAAAAAATTGTTACTGGTGAAGATACACAAATCCATCACTATAAACCTGAGAATAAATGGCAGAGTATGGAATGGAATCATCCTCAATCTCTAACCATGAAAAAGTTCAAAAGTCAACAATCAGCTGGAAAACTAATGCTTATAGTTTTCTGGGATTTTCAAGTACCAGTATTGAAACACTATCAGAAAATGTTCAATAATCAATATTGCTCATTACATTGAAGAGCTGAAGCCTAAATTGGGATTAAACTCAGAGGACTGCTATCCAAAGGCATTGTGATCTTGCATGAAAATGCATATCCTCACATCTTTGTCCATAACTGTTGAAACTTTCCAATATTTTTGTTTTTAAGTGTTGAAGCACCCTCCCCATGGTCCTGATTTTGCTTTTTCAAATTTTCATCCGTTTGGTCCAGTGAAAGCAGCCCTTTGAGGATGAAGATACACCTCTAATGAAGAAGTGAAGACAGCTCAGTCTAAAGCATTTTTTAATAAGGGAATACAAAAGCTTGCTGACAGATGGACAAAGTGTATTGAAAAGCAAAGAGATTATGTCAAAAAAAAATAATGTATTTGTCTTTTTCTGAAAGTTGATTAAAATAAATTTTGCAGCCAGAGTGCAGATAATTTTTTTATTCACTTTGGTATGTTTGCATATGAAAGACTATTATACTAATAAAATAAAACTATTCATATATTCATATACATATACATGTTTGTATATATTTATATATGTATGTGTGTGTTACTGTGTTATGCTGGAAAGAGTGAGATTTTCATTTTAATAATTAATTTTATAACTGATTTTAAAAAAAGAATAAAATATCAGACAGTGATGTAGGACTGGTACTGGGATTTTCTGTCAACTCTAAACAACTATTCAATAAAACTGGTCAAAGTTTATGAGGTAACTCTTCTCAGGTAATAATACTGTAACATGTGATCCTAGAACAAAACAAAACAAAACAACTATTCAATAAAACTGGTCAAAGTTTATGAGGTAACTCTTCTCAGGTAATAATACTGTAACATGTGATCCTAGAGAGAAATCAAATACATGAAGTGAGTTGTGTACTGGTCCCATTGTCTCTGACCGTGCCAGTTGCCAATCTCCTAACAGTGGTGTAGACTATTGAATATGTAAGACAAGTATGATAAATTCTCTGAAATGAGTGGCAATTTTACTGATTCAGAAGCAGCAGTAGCTTTTGAGAGTGGGAAACCAAAAAAAAAAAAAAAAAAAGTTGTTAAGGTTTCAGATTAGCCACAGTAAAGTAATTGTGCATATCACTGTGGATTCAGTTGATATCCCTGGTAGTGCTTGGTGCTATGTGCCGTGGAGTAGACTCCGACTCATACTGACCCTGTACAGAGTTTCCGACATTGTAAATATTTATGGGAACAGATATCTTCATTTTTCTTCCGCAGAACAACAAGTAGTTTGAACTGCTGACCTTAAGGTTAGCAGCCCGATTTGTAACCACTACACAACCCTCCCTTGTTGCTGTTGTTAAATGCCGTGGAGTCGGTTCTGAC
>NW_006408520.1:42338589-42349942 GCF_000296735.1 Chrysochloris asiatica | reverse complement strand
CCCCTTGTATGGTTAAAAACTTAAAAGGTAGACATAGTGAGTGAAGTGATAGAACATCATAGTGGAGAAATGACAATTATAAAAGAGATCCAAATGAAAACTATTAAACTGAGAAGGCTGATACATAGGTTAGAGCTGAATGCAGGACCCTATCCAGAGAAGCAATGATTCCAGAGATGGAGGCAGAGACAATGACATGGAGAGATGGAGCGACTGGGGACTCTGGACTCAGAGAGGGAGAGGGACTGTGTGCTGGCAGTCAGGGGACAGGCTTGCAGGGTGTACCCTTTGGTTGTTTGATGATGCATGGAGGGGTTGTAATCATTGCAATGAAATGAAATACGATAGGATGATTGTAAAGCTGATGTTCTCGCATGTAAACTATCACTCAATTCACAATAAAAAAACTTTTTTTAAAAATCCCTTAATATCATAAAAATAACCAGGCTTAATGGTCTGATAGAAACTAGAGAAACCCTGATACAATGGCCCATATACATCCTCATGGATAAATATTCAGCCAAACAGTTGACAGGTAAACAAACACTAGGAAGGTCACATTCCTTAGAATAATCTACCATTTGAGATTAAAAAGATAGCATATGACCATGGATAATGGTGGGTCTGAAGCAGGAAGGTTTAGAAAGAAAGAGGAATGGAAAAGGAAAGCACAGTGAGAAAGTGGAATTAATTAGGTTACATTGTGGGGATTGCAATCAATGACACAAAAATAGGATGTGCTTGAATTGTTGAATGGAAAGTGATTTTATATGCAAGCTTTCACTTAATTCATAAGGCAAACTATAAATAAATAAAAATATGATACCATCTAGGTCTATAGAATTCAACCTGCTTCATTAAAATAACTGCCAGTAAAAAAAAAAATTAAAAAATCTGGAGACCATAAACTGTTGGGGTCCTGGCGTAGAGATGTAGGATAAGCACTGGACAGCAATGTTAATTTGGACTGCAAGGTCAGTGGTTCAAACCCACTAGCCACTCCTCAGAAACCCAGTACAGGGTCATTATGAGTCAGAACCAAATGGAAGGCACTTAACAACAACAACATGATCTATTAAGATTATAGTTTATAATACCTACAAAAGTCAATACAAATTGACATGTTGCTATTGTTCCACTGACTTTGTGGTTCAAACTGACTGTGCAGTCTAAGTCATTAACCCACAGTGCCACACCAAGATCCAAATATTCAAATAAGTATATCTAAAAGTCAAAACAGAAAATAAAATGAAATACTAAAGCATTCAATTAAACCAATTAAAAATTGAAAGTGAAATAAGCAGGAATAATTGAGCAAGGATCTCTAAAAAATCACTATTCCATAAAACCTACTGGAACACTAGCAAAAACTAACAAAAATCCACTTTCTTAGAACTCTAGAAATTACCCAAATGCCTGCAAATTCCTAAGAGTATTTATTCACAAAATGAAATTAAAACTTGAAAGAACTAAAAGCATGGAAATATATTATCCTATTACTATTTACCAATCATTAGTTGACCACTAAATGTATTTAGTAGACACTACAGAGGTCATTCATGGCAAAAGAATACAAACTTTAAATAACTGTTGTTGCCATTGTTAGGTGCTGTTGATTTGTCTCTGACTCATAGCAACCCTATGTACAACAGAACAAAACAAGTCCTGTTCCTGAACCATCCTCACAATTGCTGCTATGGTTGAGCCCATTGCTGCTGCCACTGTGCAAATCCACCTCATTAGTGCGGTCTCTGTTTCCACCGACTCTCAACTCTACAAAGTATAATGTCCTTCTCCAGAGACTGATCATTCCAGATAATAGGTCCAAAGTATGAGAGAGGAAATCATGCCATCCTGGTTTCTAAGGAACTTTCTGGCTGTACTTTTTCCAACACAGATCTGTTTGTTCCTCTGGCAGTCATGATACATTTGATATACTTCTCCAATACCATAATTCAAATTCCTCAATTTTTCTATAGTTTTCCTTATTCATTGTCCTATTGCCACACGCATATGTTGTTGTTGTTGTTAAGTGCCGTCGAGTCAGTTCCGACCCATAGCAACCCTGAACAGGGTTTCCGAGGCTGTAAATCTTTACGGGAGCAGAAAGCCTCATCTTTCTCCCGCAGAGCAGCTGGTAGTTTTGAACTGCTGACCTTGTGGTTCACAGCCCGATTCGTAAACACTACGCTACCAGAACTCCTTTAGGCTATTTAAAACACAATGACTTGGAGTCAGGCATATTTTAATCCTCCAGTTGATATGTTTGCTCCTCAACAATTTAAAGAAGTCTCGTGCAACTGTCTTGCCTAATTCAACATGTTGTTTGATTTCTTGACTACTGCTTCCATGAGTGTTGATAGTGGACCCAAGTAAAATGAAGTCTTTGACAACTTCAATCTTATCTCCACTTAAAATGATATTATTTATTGTTCCATTTGTGAAGAGTTTGCTCTCTTTACATTGTTGTTGTTATTAAATGCCACCAAGTTAATTTGGATTTATATCAACCCTACATAGAATTTCTGAGCTTTAGCTGGTAATTTTGAACTGCTGACCTTGTGGTTCAAACCAACCTTGAAGTTTAGTGCTCATCCTACCATGCCACAACAGTATAACTTCACCTTAGTTGAGGCGAATCACTTAAACAAACAAAACCCAACAACAATAATCAGCAAACAACAAGCCCTGGTAGGGAGATCTGTTTTATAGAATTATAAAATTTAATTATTTAAAATATGAGGCTTAAAAGATATGAATTATGTAAAGAAATAAGGAAGTTGACCCATATAGACTGAGAGGAGGAAGGAAACAATTACTGGTAACTGCTCATAAGGAAGGAAAACTGTTGGATAAATAAACTATTTTGAATAAAGTAAAATAAAGTACCATGTCTCAAAATATTTAAAACACTGATAAAGTCATATTAATTTTTAAAAAATAATATCAAGTGAAAATCCTGGAACTGAAAAGTGAAATATAATTTGAGAAAAAGAAAGAAAAGAGTGAGGAAACTTAACAGAGCATCATAGATTTGTGTGACACCGAGAATACCAACATAAGCATAATAGGAGTTCAAGATAGATGTTGTTGTTGTTGTTAAGTGCTATTGAGTTGGTTCCAAACCATAGCGAGCCTGTACAGAATTTCTGAGGAGTGGCTGATGAGCCTAAACCTCAGACCTTGTGGTTCAAACTGACTTTGCAGTCCAATGTATTAACCCACAGCACCACAGCAGGACACCTCAAGATAGATTAAAGAGTCAAAATAGAGTAGAAAATGTATCTGAGGACATAATGACCTGAAATTTCCCAAATTTGATGAATAACATCGGCTTAAGCTCGGTTATTTAGAGAAACAAAACCAGTGAGAAGATATATGCAAATATATGTATCCCAGTACCTCAACAAGGTTTTCACCCACACAAGGAATGTTCAGTTATTCATTCATTATGTTGAATGAATAACAATATATTTTGAGCTTTGTAAATGTGACAAGAACCAGTCTAAGCATCTAGAATGCAACAGTAAAAAAGATACATATCCACAATCACATTAATCTTATACTTTTGTAGCGAGAAAATATAATACAGCGACTAGATGTCCTAGTTCTGGAGCAATTTTGCCTGAATATAGTTCTGGCTCTCATACTGACAAACTATTGTTACTGTTATTGTTAGGTGCCCTCGAGTTCATTCTGACTCAGAGAGACCCCATGTAAAACAATATGAAACACTGACTATTCCTGCACCAGCCTCAGAATTGTTATACTTGACTCCAATGCATTTGCAAATTTATCAGTTCATTTCATTGGGATCTTCTTCTCCTTTGCTGACCCTCCACTTCACCAAGTATGATGTTCTTCTCCAGGGACTAGGCCTTCCTGACAATATGACCAAACAATGAAGGATGAAGACTCACCATCCTTGCTTTTAAGGAGCAAGGTACTGTCAATATTCTTCACTAAGACCACAATTCAAATGCATTAATAGTCTTCTTTATCACTGTGTGATGCTGTGGGTTAATGTGCTGGACTGCAACACTGGTTTGAACAACAAGGTTGGTGGTTCAAGCTCACCAACTGCTCCTTGGAAACCCTATACAGGGCTACTATGGGTCGGAACTGACTTGATGGCACTTAACAGTAACAATCCCTGTCTAAATTTCACATACACAAGAAGTGATTCAAAATATCATGGCTTGAGTCTGACAAAACCACATGGCTTAGTCTTCAAAATGTTCTCCTTGTTCATTAACACTTTAAATACATGTTGTGCAACAGATTTTCTTAGCTACTGCTTCCATGAACATTGATTGTGGATCCAAGTCAAATGAAGTATTTGAGTACCAATATTTGAGTACAAGATAATCAGTATACATGATCATGACCAGTAAAAGTTGTATATATTAAAACTCATTCATTTATAAGTAAGTTCAACAACTATGTTATTAATATTAATGTCCATCACTCAACTGTCACTTTCTTATATTTTGGTCTGTTGCATGTTACTATGATGAAGGAAGCTATGCCAATAGTATATTAAATACCAGCAAAATCACAAATAGTGGACAATTTCAGTAGAGCTTTCCAGAATAAGACAGAAAAGGAAGATGAAGAGACAGATACCTTGTGAATAGTTAGGCACTGAAAACATTATAAATAGTAGAGGAACATACATGGACAGATGCAGTACCAGAAGATGAGCTGCTTAGGTTGGAAAGTATTTAAAATATGAATGGGGAATAGCTGTCTCCTCAAAGTAGAATTGACTATAATGACAGGAAAGGAGCAAAGCTTTCAGGACGTTCATTCAATGATGACCACCACTCATCTATCATTTTGCCATGTTATGGTGGCTTGCGTGTTGCTATGATTCAGGAAGATATGCCACCATTATTTTATACAGCAGGAGGGAAACCCAGGGTATACAGGCTTCAGATAAGCTATCAGATTGAGACAGTCTAGGAAGAAGGAGAGACAGATTCCTTCCAAATATTTAGTCATGAGAAACCATATGAATAGCAGTGAAACAATATCAGCACCAGAATATTAAATACTGAAAAAGGAAGAGAGCACCAGAATATTGTCAAATATGGTGGTGGTGATTACGTGCCATGGAGTTAGTTCTGAGGCTGTAAATCTTTATGGAAGCAGAAAGCCTCATCTTTCTCCTGCAGAACAGCTGGTAGTTTTGAACTGCTGACCTTGAAGTCTGCAGCCCGATTCGTAACCACTACACTACCAGAGCTCCTTATTGCCAAATATAGTGCCAGACCCTTAGTTGGAAGGCACTCAAAATAAGACAGGCGAAGAGCTGCCTTCTCAAAGTAGAGTTGACCATGATGACCTTCATTTGTTTAAGGGGCACAACTCAAAATGAAGAGAAACAGTTGTAAGCATCCATTAATAATCAGGACATGGAATGTAGGAAGTAAAACTATAGGACAATTAGAAGTTGCAAAAATTAAAAGGAATGCAAAAACATCAATATCCTAGGCATTAAAGAGCTAAAATGGGACTGGTATAGGGCACTTTGAATCTCACAAGTACATGGTTTACTATGTGGAGAATAACAAATTGAAGAGAAATGGTATTCATTCATCATCAGAAAGAACATTTCAAGACCTATCTTGAATATAATGCTCTCTGTGATGGGATAATATCCATATCCCTACAAGGAGGGACAGTTAATACAGCTTTTATTCAAATTTAGGCACCAACCACTAAAGTCAGTGATGTTGAAATTGAAGAATTCTACAAACTTCTTCAGTCTGAAATTGATCAAACATGCAATCAAGATGTATTGATACAGCCAACTGATTTTCAACAAAGTGCCTAAATATATCGCAAGAAGGGTTGAGGGGGGACGAATAGTCTTTTCAACAGATGGTGCTGGCAGATGCAAAAGACTGAAACAAGGTCATTACTTCACACCTTATACAAAAACCATCTCATCATGGATTAGGGACCTAAATGTGAATCCCAGAATTATGAAACCCATCAATGAAAAAATAGGGACAAATGTGAGGGCACTAATTCAGGGCATACACAGATTACCAGACATTTTGAAAATTACACAAACAAATGTAAATAAAATAGATGATTGTGACATATTAAAAATTGAAAATTTATGTGCATCAAAAAACTTCACCAAAAGAGTAAAATGGGAACCCAGAGAATGGGAAAAAAATCTTTTACAATGAAACATCATACAGGGGACTCATTTCTAAAATATATGGTAAACTACAACACCTCTACAAGAAAAAGACAAATAACCCAATTAAAAAATGGGCACAGAATATGAACAGACACTTCACCAAGAAAGAGATCTGGGCAGGCAACAAATATATGAAAAAATGTTCATGATCACTAGCCATTCGAGAGATGCAAATTAAAACAACAATGAGATATAATCTCACACCAGCAATAACAGCTAAGATTGAAAAAAAAAGTAGAGGACAATAAATGCTGGCAAGAATGTGGAGAGACTGGGATGCTCCTGTATTGCTGGTGGGATTGCAAAATGGCCAACCTCTCTGGAAAGAAATATGGCACTTCCTCATAGGTTTGGAAATAGAAATATCTTTTGGTCCAGCAATTCTTCTACTTGGTATTTACCCACAAGAAATATGAGTCATAACACGAGTAGATATATGCACACCAATGTTCATAGCAGCACTATTTACAATAGCAAAAAGATGGAGACAGCCTTGGTGCCCATCAACTGAAAAATGGATAAACAAACTGTGGTACATACACACAATGGAATATTACGCTACGTTGAAGAATAACAAGGAAGCTGCAAGCTACCGCATAACATGGATGTACCTAGAGGACATTATGTTGAGTGAAATTGTTGTCGGTGTTAAGTGCCGTTGAGTCGATTCTGACACATAGCGACCCTGTATAGGGTTTCCAAGGAGCAGCTGGTGAGCTTGAACTACCAACCTTGCAGTTTAAATGGATTTGCAGTCTGGCACATTAACCCACAACATCAGATTCATAAAAGGAGAAATACTGCATAAGACCACTATTGCAAAAATCTAAGGAAAAAAACACACAAACTTACTAAAAGGGGTGGGGTCTTTGATGGTTACTGGGATGTGGGGGTGGGGAGTGGTGCGAGGAAAGGGGAAGGTGGAGAATTAGGTAGGGAATAGACACAGGATAGTTGGGTACTGGGGAGTGGGACAATACACAAGAGCTGGAGAGAAATGGAAGAACAAGGCAGATGGGAGAACAATAAGGCAGGTTTGCATGAGCTAAGTGGGACAGAGGTAAATAATGATGTATGCACAATCTTGGAACAACAGGACTCTGGAATGCAGGGATTGAGGCATGATTAGAATGGGCAAAAGGGGGCAGGGATATTAAGATGCTTCGTTGTCTTTTGAATCTTGGCTTCCCTTCCATACCATTATCAAATAGACACTTGAGGGGGAGAGAAAGCAATACCAGAAAGATCACCATAGAAAGCTTATAATTCCTTCTTTTGCCTATAACTGATTGTTGTTGTTATTGTTAGGTGACATCAAGTTGGTTTCGACTCATAGTGACCTTATGCACAGCAGAACAAAACACTGCCCAATCCTGGGCCAACCTCACTCCCGCCGCCACACTTGACGCCATCAATGATGCCACATTGCCAATCCATCTTGCTGGGGGTCTTCCTCTTTTTCTCTGACCTTCCACCCTACCAAACATCATATCCTTCTCCAGCAACTGTCCCTCCTGACAATATGTCTGAAGTATGAGAGACGAAGTTTGGCCATCCTGGCTTCCAAGGAGCACTCTGGCTGTACTCCTTCTAACACAGATCTGGTGGTTCTTTTGGCAGCTCATGGCACTTTCAATATTCTCCTCCAACACCATAACTCAAATGCATCATTTCTTCTACGATCTTCCTTATCCACTGTCCAGCTTTCACCTGCATATGAGGTTATTGAAAATACCACGGCTAGGGTCAGGTGCACCTTAGTCTTCAAGCTGACATGTTTGCTCTTCAACACTTTAAAAAGGTCTTGTGCAGCAGATTTGCCTAATGCAGTACATTGTTTGATTTCTTGATTGCTGCTTCCATGAATGTGGATAGTTGATCCAAGAAGAATGAAGTCCTTGATAACTTCAGTCTTTTCTCTGCTGATAAGAATGTTGTTTATTGGTCCAGTATAAGGATTTTTGTTTTCTTTACATTGAGATGCAATCCATACTGAAGGCTGTGCTCTTTGAGCTTCATCAGTAAATATTTTAAGTCTTCTGCAATTTCAGCAAGCAAGGTTGTATCGTCTGCATATCACAGGTTGTTAATGAGTCTTCCTCCAATCCTGATGCCACGTTTTTCTTCATATAACCCAGCTTCTTGGACAATTTGCTCAGCATACAGGTTTAATAAGTATAGTGAAAGAATACAACCCTGTAGAAAAACTTTGTTAATTTTAAACCATTCAGTGTTCCCATGTTCTGTTCAAACAATTGCCTCTTTGTCCATGTAGATTCCTCATGAGCACAATTAAGTGTTCCAGAATACTCATACTGATATTATCCTATCGCAGACAGCATTGTACTTCATAATTGATCTGGATATGTTCTTTTTGACAATGAATGCAACACCATTCCTCTTCAATTTGTCATTCCAAGTGTAGTAAACCATGTGGCTGTCAGATTAAAAATGGCCAATACCAGTCTATTTCAGCTCACTAATGCCTAAGATATCAATGTTTATGCATTCCATTTAATTTTTCACAACTTCTAATTTTCCTAGATTCGTACTTCATATATTCCATGTTCTGATTATTAATGGATGGTTACAGATGTTTCTCTTCATTTTGAATTGTTCCCCATCAGCAAATGAAGGTCCTAGGGGTTTTACTACTGCAAGCTTTACTCAATCCGTGTCCTCATGGTCAAGTTTACTTCGAGGAGCTTTCTCTTTCCCAGGCGCATTTTGAGTGCTTTCCAACCTGAGGGGCTATTTTCCGGCACTATATCTGACAGTGTTTCTCTGTTATTCATAAGGTTTTCAGTGACTGAATATTTGGAACTAGTTAATCAGTCCTTCTACCTAGTCCATCTTTATCTGGAAGCTCATCTGAAACCTGTCCACCATGGGTGACCCTGCTGGTACTTAAAATCCTGGTGGCATAGCTTCCAGAATATCAGCAACTCCCAAGCCACCATAGTACAACAAACTGACAATGAAATACCTAAAATGGGGCTACAACGTGACCGCTGAAGGAGGCTTCCTGTGGAGCCTCTGCATTACATAAGCCCATAGGTAGAATCCTGAATTCCATCCAGAATTTTCTAAGGTGGGAAATTTCCACCTGAAAGAACAAGCAAACCAGCCTGGAGTGGCTTGAAGAACAGAAGATACTTCTTAAAAGAAAGACTGACAGGACAAATACAAAACAATAATGGCAGTCCAAGTGACTACTACAAGAACAAGCAAGTTGCCCCTCCAGGAGACATAAAGGTAAGTGGTCAGGTCCCCTAAGGGCAAACCCCCTTCCAAGACTACAAGTCAATGGGAATACACGAGCAGATATGCACTCTGATTGTTGACCACGTTGGTCACTGATAAGGGGAAGTGAGGGAAAAACAGCAATGAAGCAGTAAACTAAGCCTTACCACGTTCAATAGACTCCTGTGAACCTGGGCCACAATAAATGGAATAAACAAATAAATTGACTACATCTGTTGAGGCACATTGGAAAAGCTCCATATCATCCACCAAAACAAGGCCATATTGTGCTTTCCTATTGCTCCTATGCAAGTTCAGGCTGAAGCTGAATATAATTTTAGCATGCGGGAGAGTCAAAATATGACCCTGAGCATATCCCACCTGAATTTAAAGATCATTTTAAGAAGAGATTTGATTAATTAGATGCTAATGATAAAAAACCAGAAGAGTTATGGGCTGATATCAAGAACTTCATAAACGAAGAAAGCAAAAGGTCATTAAGAACACAAGAAAGAAGAAATTTAAGACAAGGCTCTGAAGTGCTAAACTAAATGAAAGAAATGAGGACATAAAAGAACTGAATAGAAAATTTAAAATAGCAACTCAAGAAGTCAAAGTCAAATAATATAATGAAATATGCAAAGACCTGGAGTTAAAAAACCAAAAGGGATAATACACTCAGCATTTTTCCAGCTAAGGGAACTGAAGAGAAAATTCAAGCCTCAACTTGCAATACTGAAGTATTCTTTGGGGAAAATTCTGAATGATATAGAAAGCATCTAAAGAAGATGGAAAGAATACAAATAGTCACTGCACCAAAAATCATGGCCATGCTCAACCATTTCAAGGGGTATCTTAAGATTAAGAGACAATGATACTGAAGTCCAAGGTGTACTGAAAGCATTGGGAAAGAATGAGGCTCCGGGGATTGATGGAACACAAATAAATTCTTTCAACAAACTAACGTGGCAATGTGGCACTAACTCATCTATGTCAACAATTTTTTAAAAGACAGATACCTGGCCAATAGATTGGAAGATTTTTATTTGTGCCAATTCCAAAGAGGAATGACTTAACAGAATGTGTGTATAACAGACAATATCATTAATGTACACATGCAAGTAAAATTTTGCTAAAGATTATTCAAAAACAACTGCAACAGTACATTGATAGGGAACTGCCAGAAGTTTAAGCCAGATTCAGAGAATGATGTGGAACAAGGGGTACACATGCTGATATCAGAAGAATCTTGACTGAAAGCAGAGAATACCAAAAGACATCTACCTGTGCTTTATTAACTATACAAAGGCTTTCCATTGTATGGATCATGATAAGCTTTGGGCAACATTCTGGAATTGTACTGATGAGGAAGCTCTTCATAGAACAAAAGGCTATTGTTTGAACAGAACAAGGGAACACCAAATGGTTTCATTTAGGAAAGGTGTGTGCCAAGGTTGTATTCTTTCACCATACTAATTCAGTCTACATTCTGAGTAAATAATTCGAGAAGCTGAATTATATAAAGAAAAATGTGGCATCACGGTTGGAGGAACACTTATTAACAACCTATGATATCCAGATGATAACATCTTGCTTGTTAAGAGTGAAGAGTATTTAATATATTTACTGATGAAGATTAAAGACCACAGTTTTTGGTTTGGGTTGCATCTAAATGTTAAGAAAACAAAAATCCTTACCACTGGACCAATAAATAACATCAAGATAAATGGAGAAAAGACTTAAATTGTGAAGACTTCCTTTTTCTCAGATCAATCATCAACATTCATGGAAGTCACACTGTTGTTGTTGTTGTTGTTGTCAGGTGCCATCGAGTCGGAACCGACTCATAGCGACCCCATGCACAGCAGAACGAAACAATGTTCGATCCTGGGC
>NW_006408520.1:42321055-42336329 GCF_000296735.1 Chrysochloris asiatica | reverse complement strand
TGATTGCATGTTTGATCGATTTCAGACTGAAGAAGTTGGTAGAATTCTTCTATTTCATCTTCACTGGCTTTAGTGGTTGGTGCATAAATTTGAATAATAGGAAGTCACACTAAAGAAATCAAATGGTGTTTTTGTTTTACACTAGGCAAATCTGCTGCACAAGATCCCTTTTAAGTGTCCAAGAACAAAGATGTCAATTTGAGGACTAAGGTGTGTGTGTTCAAAGCTATGGTACTGTCAATAATCTCATATGCATGTGAAAGTTGTACAATGAATAAAGAAGGCTAGAATAATTGATACTTTTGAGCCCTGGTGTTGGCAGAGAATATTAAAGTGCCATGGACAGCCAAAAGAACAAGTAAATTCATTTTGGAAGATATACATCCAGAAGGATCCTTAGAAGCCTGCATGGCCAGACATCATCTTTCTTCAACTATGGATCATAACAAGCTATGGATATCATTGTGAAGAATGTATATTCCAGAACACCTAATTGTATTTATGATAGAACTGTACATAAACCAAGAGGCAGTCATTAGAACAGAAAATAGGAATAGTGAATTGTTCTAAAGTTAGGTAATTTGTATGCCAAGAATGTTTCCATTCTCCATACATATTCTATCTGTATGCTGAGCCAACAATTCAAGCAACTGGATAATATGAAGAAGCACATAGCATCAGAATTGGAGGAATAATCATTAACAATTTACAATACACAAATAATACAACTTTGCTGGTTGAAAGAGAAGAAGAGTTATAAAACTTACTGATGAAGATTAAAGACTACTATCTTCAGAATGGATTGCACCTCAATATAAACAAAATGCAAATCCTCAGAACTCGATCAATAAATAACATCATGATAAATAGGGATAATATTGAAGTTATCCAATATTTCATTATGCTTGGATACATAATAACCAGTCATAGAAGCAGAAATTTAAAAATCAAACAACGTACTGCACTAGGCGAATCTGTTGTACAAAACCTCCTCAAAGAGTTCAAGAGCAGTGATATCAGTTTGAGGATTAAGGTGCACCATACCTAAGCCAAGGTATTTTCAATTGCCTCATATATATATGAATACCGGACAATGAATAAGAGAGACTGTATAAGAAATCAAGCATGTGAAGTATGGTGTTAGAGAAGAATATTAGAAATACCATAGACTGTCAGATGAACAAGCAAACTTGTCTTGGAAGAGGTACCGTCAATATACTCTTTAGAAGCCAGAATGCCTAGATTTTGTCTCCCTTACTTTGGACACATTAAGAGGAAGGACCAGTCCTTGGAGAAACACATCTTGCTTGGTAAAATGGAGGCTCAGTGAAAAAGAGAAAGAACCCCCAATGAAATGAATGAATACAGTGTAAAACTTCTGAGGATGGTGCAAGAGCAGGCAGTGTTTCATTCTGTTGTGCATAGGGTCACTATGAATCAGAATTGACTGACAATAACAACACCGTCTTAAGACTCTAACTTTCCTGATTTTGTTAGATTTTTTTTCAGGCTCTTTATGGTCCCTAAATACTTTTCTCTTCAGAGTCTGCATTTACTATCACTTCTGTTTGAATGTTCTTTCCCCAACACCCTACTCATCTTTTTAACCTGTCAAACTAAACTCAAGTGTCACTTCCTTAAAATACAAGCTTCCATACTAGACACTATTCCCTCTATATATACCTATTGCAAAGTATATTTCTCTGTACTATATTATTAAAATTATAATACAAATTTAAATCTATAATGTAACATATTCTTTATTTAGAATAGAATACCAGTCTTGCAAATGCATTCACAATATGTGTCCTATCCTTCAGTGAACCTCCATTTCTTTGCAATATTAATATCTGTGGGGGAAAATCCATCCCATGGACTGGAGGTCTTGTTATATAATTAGTACAGGGAATAGGAGCTAACCACCGATCAACCACAAAGAATGTATTCATGTATCCCTAATGCCCTGTCCTGTCAGGTGGGTCTAGTAAAAGGAAAGGTAGAAAAGGTGACTTTCACCAAAATCAGATATGCACAGAGAAGAATACAATTAATTGGATGTGACCAAGGAACTAATCACAATGTCACTACAACAAATCAGCATTGTGATTAGTTTATGAATATAATTATAACAGACTGATGTAATGGGAAAGAAGTGCATCAGATCCAAGAAGAAATGGCCTATGATGCGCTCTAAATAATGAAAGATAAATGTAGGAATTAGGAGATAATTATCAGGAGACCTGGAGTCTGACCCAAAAGAAAAACAGAATAAAAGTGAAACTAGGAATTCTCTTGGCACTACCCTCACTTGCAAGGTGGAAGCCTGTTCTCATCTATGAGGATGTCTATGCTTAATAAATCTTCTTGCCTGCTTAAACCACTCTCTCACTGGCTTTCTTTATGTGTGTATCATGCCTACGTCCTACTAATTCTTTGGAGGGACAGTAGGACCAAACCAGGACACTTCATCTTCACTGTGACATTTTTGGTGCTGAAAGTTGGAATAATTCACTTACTTCCTGAACTCCCAGGCAAGTTCTCCTCATCCCCTTCTTTCTCCTCACTGCTAAGATGTGCTGCTTTGAAAAACTGCCTGTTGTTCTGCCTGGGAGCTCTCACACATAACCTGAAATGAAAATGCAACTAATACATTTCTCTGAGTCAGGGTTGCTTATCTGGGAAATTTCTTTCCTCTGGTTTCATGTTTCTGTTCATAGTCATGCTTCAAAGCAGACAGAGATCATTTGTGTGAGTCTCAAAGAAGGTCCCAGAGTCTGAAGGCACAAGAAGGCACAAGAGGCAATTCCCCCCCTCTGGTTCAAGGCTTTTTTTTTTTTTTTCCCCTCTTCCACTAACCAATAGACCAACATGGATGCAAGTAAGCTTACATGTTTGCTCATGTGTTCCCTTTAAATTTCAGTCTTGAGGGACTGGGGGAGGTTTGTCTTGAAGGGATTTGATTGCTTGCCTTAATGGCTCTCAGGCGAACAACTTACTTGATCTTGTAATAGTCAAACAGACTGCCAATTTTGTTTTGGATTTTTCCTGCTGATTTTTATTTTAAGAAGTATCTTCTGTTTCTCTAGCTGTTCTGGGCTGGTCTATTTGTCCATGCTTGTGTGAATTTCCCACTTCAGAAAGTTCTGGATTAGGCTTAGGATTCCACCTAAGGACCTATACGCTACAAAGACTCCACAAGAAGCCTCTTTCACATGGCAAATTCTAGAATCCCTTTTAGGTATTTCAGTCAGTGATAGGCTGAAGACAGGCTTATAAATATTGTGTAATCATATTTCCTGATATTCCTTTCTATCCCACTTAATTGTTTGTTTTACAATAGTAGGCAAGAGAAACCAATATTCGTAAGATAGTCAAGTATCTTAACATTATTTCACTTCTTCAGACTATACCTCAATCTCTGTATCACAGAGCCCTGTTGTTTCAAGGTTGAGCATACATCACTATTTACCTTTGTCCCATTCAGCCCAAGCAAACCTGACTCAGTGTTCCTCTATCTACCTTTTTCTTCCACCCCTCCCCCTTCTTTTGGATTGTGCTCCCCAATACCAGAACTATAACATGTCTATCCCCTACCCTGTTTTTTACTTCTCCCTCCTTCCACCCTTACTCTTCCACTCCCCGGCTCCCAAGGTAACCAACTAATTTTTTCTTCCTTTTAGTATGGTTATCTTTTCTTAAGCTTTTACAATAATGATCTTATGAAACATTTGTCCTTTTGTGACTAATTTCACTCAGTATAATGTCTTCAAGATGCATTCATGTTATGCAGTGGTTTGCAGCTTCCTTGCTATTTTTTAAGGTAGAATACTATTCCATTATGTGTATATACCAAAGTTTGTTTATCCATTCTTCCACTGATGGGCACTTAGGCTGCCCTAAACTATGTCTCCATATTTTTGCTATTGTGAATAGTGTTGCTATGCACATTGGTGTGCATATATACACTCATGTTATGGCTTGTGTTTCTTGTAGATATATACTGTAGACCAAGTAGAGGAATTGCTGGATCATAAGTTATTTCTATTTCCAGCTTTCTGAGGAAATGTCATACTGTTTTCCAGAATGGTTGGATCACTTTGCATTCCCACCAGCAATGTAGAAGGGTCCAGTTTCTTGACATCCTCTCCAGCATTTATCTTCTCCTTTTTAAAACGTCACTGTTATTGCTGATGTGAGATATCTCATTGTTGTTTTGATTTGCATCTCTCTAATGGCTAATGATCATGAACATTTCTTCATGTTTGTTGGCTGCTTAAATCTCTTGCTTGGTGAAGTGTCTGTTCATGTCCTGTGCCCATTTTGAAATGGGTTTATTTGTCTTTTTTTTTGTAGAGGTGTTGTAGTTCCCTATAGATTTTAGAAATTAATTCCTTGTCTGATATGTCATTGCAAAAAGATTTTTTCCAATTCTGTGGGCTCCGTTTTTACTCTATGGTGAAATCTTTTGATGCACATAAGATTCTAATTTTAAGAATATCATCTATTTTGTCTTCTTTTGTTTGTGTAATTTTTGCAATGTTTGGTAGTCTGTGTGTGCCCTGTATGACAACCCTAAAACTTGTCCCGATTTTTTCATTGATTGGCCTAAGGCTTTTGAAAGTGCCACATGAGTAGTAACATAGCAGAGATGCTTTCATGTGACTAAGGTAAAACAAAAATCCTCACCACTGGACCAATACACAACATTCTTATCAACGGAGAAAAGATTGAAGTTGTCAAGGACTTCATTCTTCTTGGATCAACTATCAACACTCATGGAATCAGCAGTCAAAAAATCAAATGTTGTATTTGCATTAGGCAAATCTGCTGCACAAGACCTTTTTAAAGTGTTGAAGATCAAAGATGTCAGCTTGAGGACTAAAGTGTGGCTGACCCAAGCCATGGTATTTTCAATCACCTCATATGCATACAAAAGTTGAACAGTGAATGAAGAAGACCATTGAAGAATTGATGCTTTTGAGTTATGGTGTTGGAGGAGAATATTGAAAGTGCTATGGGCTTCCAGAAGAACAAGCAGATCTGTTTTGGAAGAAGTACAGCCAGAGTGTTCCTTGAAGGCCAGGATGGCCAAACTTCGTTTCTCATACTTCAGACATATTTCCAGGAGGGACCAGTCGCTGGAGAAGGAGATCACATTTGGTAAGGTGGAGGGTCCAAGAAAAAGAGGAAGACCCCTCCCCCCAAGCTAGATGCATTGGCAAAGTGGCAGCATCAAGTGTGGCATCAATTGTGAGGTTGGCTCAGGACTGGGCAGTATTTCATTCTGTTGTACATAGGCTCTCTATGAGTTGGTAATGACTCGATGGCACCTAACAACAACAACAAGGTGATATTCAGGTACCTAGGGAAGATTTCCCTTTTATCAACACTTGTACAAAAAAAAAAAAAAAAAAAAAAAAAAATGGACTCTGATGGAGAGTGCCGCATAAGAACTAGTCCACAGATCACTCTTGAGTCTTCCTGAGCAGCCCCATGGGGTACCCAGGATGAACTGAAACACATAAATGGGAGGGTGCCACCAGTGGAGTGACTTCACTAAAAACATCTAGCCATATTCACTACTGACACAGTCCCAGTAAAAAAATAGTCAGAGATCCTCTGTTTTCAAATGCATCTCTGTGCTATTATTTTTACCACATGCCTATTTGCTAGACTTCTGTGGTATTAAAACCTCTGCCACTTTCAAGCTCACTGAAAGAACAAGCCCAAGTTCCTGTCCCCTTGTTACATGCATGGTTTCTGCTATGAGATTCCTTTGTTTTGAAAACTGTTCCTAAATCTTTTGGGGAATTCCATGAGATAGCTCTTTTTCTGTTTACTGGTGGAGAAATTCAGTATGGGATTCAGCAGAGACCAAGCTTCCCCTAAGGTCTGTCTCTTTGAAAGGTATGACCAAATCCTTACTAACAGAATTAGATACCATGAGAAATCTTTTCATACTCATCCTTTCTGACCTTACTCCTTTTTCTTGGGAGACAAGCAAAGTGAGATTTAAAAAGTCACACAAGGGGATTCTTTGCTGTTTACTGGGATGTGGGGGGTGGGGTGAGGGAAGGGAGGAGAAGGTGGAGAACAGGGCAGGGAATAGATACAGGAGAGTTTGGGTGCTAGGGAGGGGTCCAATATACAAGAAGGGGGAGAGGAATTGAAAACAGAGCAGATGGAAGAACAATTAGAATGATCTTACCTGCCAGAAAAGTCTAGTAAAAGCAAAGATAGGAAAGGTGACCTTCTCCACAATTAAGCATATATAGAGAAGAATAGGACTGATCTGATGTGACCAAGGAACTAATCATAATACCACTATAACAATTCAACAGTATGGTTAGTTTAAGACTACAATTATAACATACTGATGTCAGGAGAAGAAGTACATCAGCCCCAAGAAGAAATGACCAGTATGGTCTCTAAATTATGAAGGAAAATTGTTGTTGCTGTTGTTAAGTGCCGTCGAGTTGGTTCCGACCCATAGCAACCCTGTACAGGGTTTCCGAGGGTGTAAATCTTTACGGGAGTAGAAAGCCTCATCTTTCTCCCGCAGAGCGGCTAGTAGTTTCAAACCGCTGGCCTTAAGGTTCACAGCCCGATTTGTAACCACTACGCTACCAGAGCTCCTTATGAAGGAAAATTAGGAGACAATTATCAGGCTACTTGGAGTCTGCCCTGAAGAAAAACAGCATAAAAGTAAAACCAGCAACTCACTATTCAGCACTCCCCTCATTTGTAAAGTGGAAACCTGTTCTCATTTCTGTGAGAATGTCTATGCTTAATATATTTTCTTTTTTGCCTAAACTTTTGTCTCTCAGGCACCTTTTGTGAGTTGTATGCCTATGCCCTATCAATTCTTTTGAGGGACAGTATGACTGAACAAGGATACTTCATCTGTTCTGTGACAGTCGTACTATCAGATGCCATGTCAATGACAGAGCATGGAGTCTAGGTGGATGTGACATGACTGTTGAATTTACTCATACCTGAATGAGTCTCTTTTTCCACAGCTTTTACTGTCCATGCTCACATATAATGATTGTGAGCTAACTGGTACAGTTCGAGACACTATAAATTGAATTCCTACACTACAGGAATTCTAAAACTAGCTGAATAAAACATAAATACACATGCAGAAGAAAAAAATGGTCAAAATGTCTTAAGGAAAGAAAAGTACATAAATTATATTTCATCACTTTTGAGTTTAAAACCTCTTAATTATTTTGTCTTTGATTATGATAAACTTTTCCAAAGAAGCTATCAAAATATCTCTATAAGCCAGTATACTAAGGTATAGGAGCATGCTCCTCTTGAATTTCTTAGCATGGAGACAGGTCGGGAATACCAGCTGTGATAAATTATAAACTAAGTATGTACAATGTGAAAAGTCAGGCAAGAATTTGCTTGTTGGAGGGTTCTAAGTCTTGTGTTCTTACTTTTGTCCCTCAAAATGTTCATGCAGACTAAACAGTGTGCAAGATCAGTCACAGGGAGTGTAACTATTGCAGAGTATATTTTTTTCACTTTGTGGGTACAGTATCCACAGTATTGTTGTTCTGATCATCAATTTGTGTTGTATTGGTCTCTCTCATATTTATGAATGCCATTTTCTTTCCCTTATTGTCATGCCTACCTCCAATGTCACTTTCCACATCAGTTGTTGTTGGTGTTGCTAAGTGCCGTCAAGTTGATTCTGACCCACAGCGACCCTGTATAGGGTTTCTGAGGAGCAACTAGTGAGCTTGAACCACCGATCTTGCAGTTCAGATGGCTTTTCTGTCTGGCACATTAATCCACAGAAACACAACAGGACTCCTTCACATCAGTATCCTACACTTCTATCCATACTTAGATTTTTTTGTTTTTCTTTTGCATCTAAGATCCATTGTTTGCCATTGCAGCAGAGTTGACTCAACTGTTTCACTGTCTCTATCCTCTATTCACAGTTTGTTTACGTCTCTATGTATTTTATTAATCTACTGATGTGGAGTAGGTTAATAGACTAATAGTAGAAGTGCTTAAACTCCTTAATCACAGTTCACATCTGGAAATGAACTCCACCCAACCAACCCCAACCCCACCCCCCCTCAAGGGTCAATTTTTTTTGTAAAAAAATAGACAGGTTTATAAGGAGAACAACAACACAACAGACGTAAGCACAACTTAGGATAATCAACCATTTGTGATCAAGAGGGCAGTATTTACACAAAAACACAATTCTAGTGTTAAAAAAGAAAGAGAAACAGGAAACATGGAAGAAGTGGAGTGATTGATATTACACTATGGGACTGTGATAAATGACATAAAATGTGTTTTGGTTGTTGAATAAAAATGGGTCTACTCGATAAACCTTCACTCAATTCACAATAAAAAGTTTTTTTTAAATTCTGAATGATGCAATAAGTAAATAATGCATGGAATTTTATAACTACAATTTTAGCATACGAGTTTATAAAATAAAAAGGAAAAATAAGAAAGCTGTTTTCTGGGTTCCTTAGAATATTCTTCTCCAACACTAATAGTGTTTCTAACCATCTGGTAAATCTACAATTACTGCAAGGAAAACCAACATTCTTCTCTCATTAATGGTACTTAGATTTTCTGAAAACTTCTGAATTCTGTGCTCAATTCCCACTAGGTACCACCCTTTCTGATGTGGTGCTATGGGCTTATGCGTCAGACTGCAAAGTCCTTTGAACTGCAGGGTCAGTCATTCAAGATCACCAGCTTCTCCATGGAAACCCTATACAGGGTTGCTATGGGTCAGAATCGACTTGATGACACTTAACGACACCAACAACAGTAACCACACTTTATGCTTCCTACTCCACAACTAATCTGTCAGTTTGTCGTACTGTGGTGGCTTATGAGTTGCTATGATTCAGGAACATATGACACTAGTACTTCAAGTATCAGCAGGGTCACCCATGGTGGACAGGATTCAGGTGAGCTTTCAGACAAAGACAGATTAGGAAGAAGGACTGATCGACTACTTCCAAATATTTAGTCACTGAAAACCTTATGAATAGCAGAAAAAAACATTGTCAGACATAGTGCCAGAAAATGAGCCCTTTGGTTGTAAGACACTCAAAATGCAACTGGAGAAGAGCCGCCTCCTCAAAGTAGAGTTGACCATGTTGACATGAATTAAGTAAAGCCATTGGGAGTAACACCCACAAGACCTTAATTTTCTGATGGGACAAACTGAAAAATGAACAGAAATAGCTGTAAACATCCACTAATAATCAGAAAATGGAATGTACAAAGTATGAATCTAGGAAAATTAGAAATTGTCAAAAATGAAATGGAATGCATAAACATTGATATCTTAGGAATTAGTGAGCTGTAACGGACTGGTATTGGCCATTTTGAATCTGACAAACACGTAGTTTACTATGCTTGGAATGATAAGTTGAAGTGGAATGGTATTGCATACATTGACAAAAAGGACATATCCAGATGAATCATGAGGTACAACTTTGTCTGTGATCGGATAACATCCATGCGCCTACAGGGAAGACCAGTTAATACCACTATTTTTAAAATTTATGTTCCAACCACTAAAGCTAGTGAGGACAATATTGAAGAATTCTACCAACTTCATCAATCTGAAATTAATCAAACATGCAATCAACATATATTGATAATTAGTGGTGATTGGAATGCAAAGGTTGGGATGCAAAGAGGAAGGATCAATAGTTGGAAAATATGGCCTTGGTGATGGAAATGATGCTGGAAACCGCATGATAGAATTCTGCAAAATCAATGATTTGTTCACTTCAAATATCTTCTTTAGACAGCATAAATGATGATGATACACACGGACCTCATCAGAAGGAATATATGGAAATCAATTGACTACATCTGTGGAAAGAGAAGATGGAAAAGTTCCATATCATCAGTCAAAACAAGGACAGGGTCAGATTGTGGAATAGACCATCAGTTGCTCATATACAACTTCAAACTGAAGATGAAGAAAATGAAAACAATTCCACAAGAGCCAAAATATGACCTTGAATATATCCCACCTGAATTTAGAGATCATCTGAAGAACAGATTTGATGCATTAAACACTAAAAGACCAGAAGAGTTGAGGGATGACATCAAGAACATTATACATGAAAAAAGTAAAAAGTTATTGAGAAGACAAGAAAGAAGGAAAAGGTCAAAATGGATGTCAGAAGAGACACTTAAACTTGCTATCCAGTGTAGAGATGCTAAAGCAAATGGAAGAAATAAGGGAATACAAGAGCTGAACAGATAATTTCAAAGGTTAGCTCAAGAAAAAAAAGTCAAATATTACATCAAAATGTGCAAAGATCTAAAATCAGAATACCAAAAAGGAAGAACACGCTCAGCATTTCTCAAGCTGGGGGCACTGAAGAAAAAATTCAAACCTTGACTTTCATTATTGAAGGATCTCTGAACAAATTATTGAATGATGCACAAAGCAGCAAAAGAAGATGAAAGGAATATACAGAGTCCATATACCAAAAGGAAATGGTTGATGTTCAACCATTTCAAGACATAGCATATGATCAAGAGCCAATGATACTGAAAGAGGAAGTCCAAGTGGCATTGAAAGAATTGGCAAAGAACAGGCAACCGGGAACTGATGGAATAAAAATTGAAGCCTTTCAAGAAAGTAAGGTGGCATTTGATGCACTCACTCATCTATGCCAAGAAATTTGGAAGATAACTATCTGATGGACTGATTGGTGGAGATCCATATTTGTGCCCATTCCAAAGAGACGTGACCCAATGGAATGCGGAAGTTATCAGACAATCTCTTTGATATCCCATTTGAGTAAAGTTTTACTAAAGGTAATACAGAAATGGCTACAATCATACATTGACAGAGAATTTCCAGAGGTTTAAGCTGGATTCAGAAGAGGCCATGGAACAAGGGATACCATTTCTGATGTCCAATGAATGCTATCTGAAAGCAGAGAATATCAGAAAGATGTTTACTTGTGCTTTATTGCCTATGCAAAGGCTTTCAATTGTGTGGATCATGACAAGCTATGGATAACATGACGAAGTATGAGTATTCAGGAACACTTAATTGCGCTCATGAGGAATCTGGACCTGGACCAAGAGGCAGTTGTTCGAACAGAATACGGGAGCACTGAATGGTTTAAAATTAAGAAAATTGTTGTACTGTTTCACCATACTTATTATTCAACCTGTATGCTGAGCAAATAATCTGAGAAGCTGGGTTCTATGAAGAAAAACGTGACATCAGGATTGGAGGAAGACTCATTAACAACCTGCAATATGCAGATGATACAACCTTGCTGCTGAAAGTGAAGAGGACTTAAAACATTTACTGATGAACATCAAAGAGCACAGCCTTCGGTATGGATTACAACTCAATGTAAAGAAAACAAAAATCCTCACCACTGGACCTATAAAGAACATTCTTATCAACAGAGAAAAGATTGAAGTTGTCAAGGACTTCATTCTTCTTGGATCAACTATCAACGCTCATGGAAGCAACAGTCAAGAAATCAGATGCCATATTGTATTAGCCAAATCTGCTGCAAAAGACTTTTGAAAGTGTTAAAGAGCAAAGATGTCAGCTTGAGGACGAAGGTATGCCTGACCGAAGTCATGGCATTTTCAATCGCCTCATATGCATACGAAAGCTGGACAGTGAATGAGGAAGACCATAGAAGAATTGATTCTTTTGAGTTATGGTGTTGCATGAGAATATTGAAAGTGCCATGGGCTACCAGAAGATCAAACTGATCTGTGTTGGAAGATGTGCAGCCAGAGTGCTCCTTGGAGACCACGATGGCCAAGCTTTGTCTCTCATGCTTTGGACATATTGCCAGAAGGGATCAGTTTCTGGAGAAGGATATCATGTTTGATATGGTGGAGGGTCAGAGAAAAAGAGGCAGACCCCCAGACAATGGATTGTCAATGATGGAGCATCAATGGCCTCAAAAGTGACAACAATTTTGTGGTTGGTCCAGGATCGGTCAGTGTTTTGTTCTGTTCTGTTTAATGTAGCTATGAGTTAGTACCAACTCAACGTCACCTAACAAAAACATTCTTTCCACTGCATTGTCATCAACAAGAAAAAGAAAGGGATAGTGTTATACTAGAGGTCTCTATTTTGTAGAAATCGTGATTAGTTGTGAACCTAAAGATTGGTAATTCCAATCTGCCCACAGTTCCTTGTAAGAAAAGCCTGGATATCTATTTCAGTTAAAATTATAACAAAGTATCACTATGAAGCAATTCTACTCTATAATAAAGCAGTGAATCAAAATTGGTAACTATTTTACAGCAGTGTGTATTCATTTGTTTTAGTGATTTACAGGTATGGTTGTAAAATTGTAGATAAACCAAAACAAAACCCACTGCCATCAAGTTAATTCTGACTCATAGTAAACCTGTATAGGGTTTTCAAGACTATAAATCTTTCTGGTAGTAGAAAGTCTAATTTTTCTGACCTGGAGTGACTATTAGATTTGAACCATTGACTTTTTATTTAGCCATCCAGTGCTTATCTTGTAGTGCCACCAGGGCTCAGATATGACTACTAAGAAATAAAATTGAAAATTGACTTAGGCTCTTCAAAGTCTTAACTATGGGAATCACAGGGATATAAGCAACACAAATTCATCATAACATTTGTAAACAGTTCACTTACTTGCTAATTAATCAAAAGGTTGAAGATTCAAGTGTTCCTAAAGATATCATGGAAGAAAGACCTGGGCATTGTCTTCTAAAATATCAATTATTGAAAACTTTACGGAGCACATTTCTACACTGATAAACACGGAGTCACCATGAGTTATAATCAACTCCAGTCTCCAGTACTTTTTTTTTCCTGTATGCACTCTGCCCTTTACTAAGATCTGCCGTCCTCTTGTAATTTTGGATGAGCTATTCACACTCCTAAGGTCAGTGTCTGTATTTGTTTATAAAGCCAAATCCCCTGACATCTCCACAAAGAAGCTATACATTAGTTTTCTTGTCTCTTTCTTGGGTCTTTGTCTTCCTCTCTACTGTATCATTTGTGTTAAGAAGTCCCTATAAGCATCCATAAGAGGAAGACTGTGAAGGAGTATCTATAGAGTAATAACCATAACATTGAGGGCCAGAGAGAAACTGGGGATTGACCTGCTAGTGTGCTAATGATGTTGCAAGGGTATACTAGCTCTCCTTATGGATTCTGAATTGACTCCTGGGTAGAAAGAAGGGATAATGGAGATTAATCAAAAGAGATTTTGGTAGATTGATTGATGGGGCCCTGGATGCCAGCATGGTCCTTTCAGTGGTATCTAAGTTTGGTTACTTGGAGCTCTAAGGCAAATGAGTAACACAACAGTTGTTGTTGTTGTTAGGTGTTGTCCAGTTGATTGTCCCCCTCTCACAGATTGTATAGGTATGGTGAAAGAATACAACCCTGGCACACACATTTCCTGATTTTAAACTATTCATTATCCCATTGTTCTTTTCAAATGACTGTCTCTTGGACTGTGTACAGATTCTTCATGAGCACAATTAAGTGTTCTGGAATATCCATGGAATAACCATTTTTCACAATGTCATCTATAGCTTGTCATGATCTATACAGTCGAAAGCATTTACATAGTCAATAAAGCACAGGAAAACATCTTTCTGGTATTCTCTGCATTCAGCCAAGATCAATTTTACCTCAGCAATTATATTCCTCATTCCACATCCTTATCTGAATTTGGATGAAACCTCTGGCAGTTCCCTGTCAATGCACTGTTGCATCTGGCTTTGAATTATCTCTAGAAAAATTTTACTTGCATGTGATATTAAGGATATTGTTTGCTAAATTTTGCATTCTCTTGGGTGACCTTTCTTTGAGAATGGGCACACATAAGGGTCTTTTCCAATTGGCTGGCCAAGTAGCTGTCTTGCAAAGTTCTTGGCATAGATGAGTGAGTGCCTCCAAGTGCATCAGTTTGTTGAAAGATTTCAACTTGTTTCCCATAAATTATCAGAGCCTTGTTCTTTTCTAATACCTTCAGTGCAGCTTGGACTTCTTCCTTATATGTCATTGGTTTTTGATCATATGCTAGCTCTTGAAATGATTGAACATCACCTATTCATTTTTGGTGCAGTGACTCTGTGTAATTCTTACTTCTTATTTTGATGCTTTCTGCATCATTCAATATTTTGCCAATATTGTTGTTATTAAGTGCCATGGAGTTGGTTCTGACTCATAGTGACCTTACAGTGGATTTCTAAGGAGTGACTAGTGTTTGAACCACCAACCTTGTGGTTAGCAGACCAGAGCTTATCCTGCATTGCCACATCAGGAATCCTATTTTTGCCCTTCGAATCCTTCAATATTACAATAGTGGCTCAAATTCATGTTTTATTTCTTCTACTACCCAATAGCTTTTTAACAAGGTGTTATTCAGTTTCCATGTATTTGACTTTATTTCCTTTTGTCTTCCTATTGTTGATTTCTGATTTTATAGCAGATTTTGTAGTCTGAGAAGATGCTTTGTATTATTTGATGTTTTGTGGTCTAACACATGGTCTATTCTGGAGACTGATCCATGTGCACTGGAAAAGAATGTGTACTGTGCTATTGTTGGGTTGAATGTTCTGTACACCTCTATGAGGTCAAGTTGGCTGGTGTGTTAATTAGTTCCTCTGTCTCTTTGTTGAGTTTCTTTCTGGTCATTCTAGCCTTTTCCAAAATTGGTGTATTAAAATCTCTTACTGTTACTGCACTTTTAGTCCATTTCTTTCTTCAAATCTATTAGAGTTTGCTTTATATATTTTGGAGCTCTTTCATAGGGAGTATAGATATTTATTATGGTTATGTAATCTTGTTCAATTGACCCTTTAATCATGAGATAAATGTCCATCTGTATCTAGTATGTTGGTTTTTGCCTTAAAGTTTATTTTATCGGAGATTAGTATTGTCACTCCTGATCATGTTTGATTGCAATTAACTTGGTATATTTTTTTCCATCCTTTAATTTTAGTCTGTTTCTGTCTTAGTGTGTAAGGTGTGTCTCTTGCAGGCAGCATGCTAAAGGATCTTCTTTTCTTTTCCATTCTGCCTCTCTCCATCTCTCAATTGGTGCATTTAATCCACTAACATTCAATGTAATTATTGATAGGTATGAATTAATTGCTGTCATTATGTTTGCTTGCTTTTTGTGGTGCTGCTGGTTTCTTTTTACTGCATACCTTCCTGTTCTGAGTTCATGTTTTTTTTTGTTCTTTCTTGCTAGAATCTTCATAGTTTTAATGTGTCCAT
>NW_006408520.1:42291294-42293644 GCF_000296735.1 Chrysochloris asiatica | reverse complement strand
TTTTTCCCCCACTTCCCATTATCAGTGACAAACATGATCAGCAGCAGGACCATATACCTGCTAGTGCATTCCATTTGAGTTTCAGTCTTACAAGGGGGTTTGCTTTGAGGGGACCTGACCACTTGCCTTGATGGCTCTCTGGGGAACAACTTGCTTGCTCTTGTAGTAGTCAATTGGACTGCTGTTTTTTGTTTTTTTCCTGCAGGTTTTTCTTTCAAGAAGTATCTTCTGTTCTTCTAGCTGCTCCAGATTGGTATTCTTGTCCTTTCACGTGGGAATGTCCCACCTCAGAAGATTCGGGATGATGATCAGGAGTCCACCTATGGTGTTGTGCAATGAATGCAAAGGCTTTGCAGGGAGCCTCTTTAACTGGGCAAATTCTAGGCCCATTTTAGTTATTCTAATCAGTTATAGGCTGAAGACTGACTTACAAGCTTTCTCTGGTGATTCTTCTGGCTATTCCTCTCTCTCCCCTTCAAGTGTCTATTTTACAGTAGTAGGCAAGGGAAACCAAGATTCGAAAGACGGCCAAGCATCTTAACATCATTTTCCCACTTTTAACCATTCAAATCATGCCCCAATTTTTGTATCCATGAGCTCTGTTGTTCCAGGTTTGTTCTTAGATTGTTATTTACCTCTGTCCCATTTAGTTCTTGTAAACCTGCCTAGCTATTCTCCCATCCACCTTATTTTTCCTTTCCCCTTTCCTAGAACTTCTAGTGTATTGCCCCACCACCAGCACCAAACTGTCCTGTGTCTATTCCATACACTGTGTTCCACTATCCTGTGCCTATTCCCTACCCTGTGCTCCACCTTCCCCTCATTCCCCTTGCCCCACCCTATACACCCAGGTAACCAATCTTAATATTTTACAATAATCGATCTATGTCATATTTTGTCTGCTTTTGTTTATGTAAGTTTCAAAATGTTTGGCAGTCTGTGTGTGCCCTGCATTAGAGCTCTCACATTTTCCCGTATTTTTTATTGATGGTGGTTGTAATTCTGGGATTCACATTTAGGCCTTTAATCCATGCTGAGTTCGTTTCTGTATAACGCATGAGGTAAAGTTCTTGTTTCAGTCTTTTGTATATTGCTTTCCAATTCTGCCAGCACCATCGGTTGAAGAGACCATCTCCTCCCCATGGAATATACTTAGGTACTTTGTGGAAAACATTTGGCTCTATGTGGATGGGTTAATTTCTGGATTCTCAGTTCTGTTCCATTGATCAATGTATCTTTCATTATACCGGCACCAGGTTGTTTTGACTACAGTAGCCATGTAGTAAATTTTGAAATCAGGGAGTGAGAGGTTTCCCACTCTGTTCTTTAAGCAACACTTTGCTTATCCTTGGTCTCTAACCTTTCCATATAAAGTTTGTAATTGTTTTTCTATCTCTTTGAAGAATGTTGTTGGAATCTGGATTGGGATTGCATTACATATGTAAATTGCTTTGGGCAGTATTGACATTTTCACAATGTCAAGTCTTCCTAAACAGGAGCATGATATTCCATTTTTGTAGGTCTCTTTTGGTTTCTTGTAGTAGTGTTTTGTAGTTTTCTTTGTATAGGTCTTTGTTTCTCTGGTTACATTTATTCCTAAATATTTCATTCTTTGGGTGGCTAGTGTAAATGGTATTGTTTTCCTAATGTCCTTTTTGGCATTGTCATTACTGGTATAGAGGAATGCAACTGATTAGTGGATGTTGATCTTATACCCTGCCACTTTGCTGAATCCTCCAATGGGATCTAGTAGCTTTTTTTACTGAGTCTTTGGAGTTTTCTATATATAGGATCATATCATCTACAAATAGAGAGAGTTTTACTTCCTTTTTGCCAATCTAGGTTCTCCTTTGTCCTTTCAGTATATTGTCCATTTCTGATATTTTGTTATTAACCATCTGGACTTCTTTTTGCAGGTTTTGGATTGTTTCCAATGCCGTATCTTGTTTGATTGATCCTGTAGCACTTTCCTGACTTCTTCTTTATTTCCCTCCACCCCTTTTTGGAGCATTTGAATTTGTTTCCATATTAGTCTCCTGAATTTCTTCTCAGGCAGATCCAGAGCCTGCTCTTCTATTGGAAAGTCTGTGTCTGCTTCTAGATGATTTGTGTCAGTTACTTTTTTTCTATTTTTGGACATGTGTTGAGATCTTTAATTGTGTTTTTATGTACATTTCCAACAGTTATGTGAGTTCTTAATCCCTAAATGGATGTATGTTGCTTTGTTGTTAAGCTTGCTGAGCATCTCCTGGTGGATATGATCTGGAGATAGGCTTCCATTTTCACGTGTAATGCCTAGCAGCTGGTTTTGGCTTTTGTACAGATGGTGGGGTATTACAGGGTATGCTTG
>NW_006408520.1:42253165-42290434 GCF_000296735.1 Chrysochloris asiatica | reverse complement strand
GATGATACTGAAAAATAATGTATTTTTCTTCTCTAAAAGTTTATTAAAATAAATTTCACAGCCAGAGTGCAGATAATTTTGATTCATTGAAGTATATTTACTAACAGAACATATATATTTTAACAAATCAAGATTTATTATTAATAATGGGTCATATGTTGATACATTTTGTGACAAAAAATTAGAGTTGTTGTTATGTTATTGTTAGGTACTGTCAAGTCAGTTCTCACTCACAACGACCCTATGCACAACAAATTAAACACTATCTGATTGTGCACCATCATCACACTCAATGTTACACTTCAACCCACTGCTGCCTCCACTGTGCCAGTCAGTCTTATTGGTTATCTTCCTCTTTTTTGATTACCTTCCACTCTACCAAGCATGATGTCCTTCTTCAGGAACTGATCCCTCCTGAAAACTTGCCCAGAATATGAGAGATGAAGTCATGCCATCCTAGATTTTAAGGAGCAATCTGGCTGTATTTTTTCCAGCATACATTTGTTTTCTTCTTCAGGAAGTCTATGGTTCCTTCAATATTTAGCTACAACACCATAACTCAAATGCATAAATTCTTCCATGATAAGTATTTAATGTCCTCTTCCCTTGCAGCAAGCAAGGTTGTATTAACTATATATTGCAAGTTGTTAATGAGTCTTTTTCCAACCCTGATATCACATTCTTCTAGATACAATTAAGTTTCTTGGATTATTTTCTCAGTATGCATATTGAATAAGTATGGTGAAAGAATTTAATATGGTGCTCATTATTCCTGATTTGAACCATTCAATACCCCATTCTTCTGTTCAAGCAACTGCATTTTGGTTTATTTACAGGTTCTTCACGAGCACAATAAAGTGTTCTGGAATAACCATTTTTCACAACGTTATCCATAGCTTGTCATCATCCACACAGTTGTCAGTATTCTGCTATTCTCTGCTTTCAGCCAAGATTCATCTGTAGTCAGCAGTGGTATCCCTTGTTCCACATTCTAGTCTGGACCAGGCTTGAAACAGACATTTCCTTTTGAATGCACTGTTGCAGCAATTTTTGAATTGGCTGTAGCAAAATTTTACTTGCTTATTATATTAATGATATTGTCTTATGTTTTTCGAATTCCACTGGGTCATCTCTCTTGGAAATGGCGACAAATATGGATCTCTCCCAATCAGTTGGTCAGGGAGCTATCTTTCAAATTTCTTGGCATAGGTGAGTTACTGCCTCCAGTGCTGCATAAATATGCTGTAAAATTTCAAACTGTATTCCATCAATCCCTAAGCCTTGTTCTCTGTCAGTGCATTCAGTAGTGATGCCTGAGATGCAGGCAGAGATGATGACTTGGAGATAGGGCAGTTGAGGACTTTAGACACAGAGAGGGAGAGGAGCTGTGTGCTGATGACTGGGGGCGGGGGCAGGCTTGTAGTGTATACCCTTTGATTGTTTGATGATGCATGGAGGGGATTGTAACCATGACAATCATGTAAAACTAATGTTCTCCCATGTAAACTATCACATAATTCACAATAAAACATTAAAATATATTTATATATATTGCACTTTGAGGTTTAACATTTTTTTCTTCAGTTCTTTCAACTTGAGCAATGCTGTGTGTTCTTCCCTTTTGGTTTTCTGTTTCCAGGATTTAGCACTTTTCATCATAGAACTTGACTTTATCTTCTAGACAAATATTTTGTTCAGTTCTTTTACATTCTCATTTCTTCCATTCACTTAAGCATCTCTATGCTGGGCAGCAAGTTTGAAAGTCTCTTCTGACATAGATTTTTATCTTTTTGTGTCTAATGCATCAAATCTGTTCTTTTTTAAAAAAAAAACTTTATTGTGAATTGAATGAAGGTTTACAGGGCAGACTATCCATTTCACATTCCCTCCATGTACCAACAGTTAACAACCTTTACTTCTATTCACTCCCATCACTGCTCCCGTTATTTTGTTTCTCTGGTTAGATTTATTCCTAAATACTTCATCCTTTGGATGGCTATTGTAAATGGTATTGCTTTCTTATTTCCCTTTTCCCGCTTTCATTGTTAGTATAGAGGAATCTAACTTGTGCTTGTATGTTGATCTTGTAACCTGTCACTCTGCGGCCTCTTCCAATGAGTTCCAATAGTTTTTTTGCTGAGTCGTTGGGGTTTTCTATGTATAGGATCATATCTTCTACAAATAGAGTGACTTTTACTTCTTCTCTGCCAATTTGGATGTCTTTAATTTCCCTGTCTTGCCTTATAGCTCTGGCTAAGACTTCCTGCATAATAATGAGTAGAAGTGGTGATAAAGGGCATCCTTGTCTGGTTCCTTTTCCCAGAGTGGAAAACCCTCATTTTATCTCCATTGAGATTGATGTTGGTGGCTGGTTTGTATATATGGTCATAATTATTTTAAGGAATTTCCCTTTAATTCTTACTTTGTTGAGTGTTTTTATCAGAAATTAATGTTGAATTTTGTCAATTGCTTTTTCTGCCTCAATCTATATGATCATGTGGTTCTTTTCCTTTTTTATTTATTTACTTACATGATGACTTACATTGATTGTTTTTCTAATATTGAACCATCCCTGCATTCTGTTGGCTAGGATTTTGTTGACAGTTTTTGCATCAGTGTTCATGAGGGATGTTGATCTAAAATTTTCTTTCTTAGTGATGTCCTTCTTTCATTTTGCTATGAGAGTTATGCTTGCTTCATAAAATGTATTGAAAAGTTTTCCATCCTTTTCTATATTCTAATATAAGTTGAGTAGAATTGATGACAGCTTTTCCCTGAAGGTTTGGTAAAGCTCACCACTGAAGTCATCTGACCCAGGAATTTTTTGATTGGGAGTTCCTTGATGAACTGATCAATGTCATCCTTTGTTATAGGTTTGTTCAAGTTTTCTACTTCACTCTGAATAAGTTGAGGTAGGCCATGTTTTTCTGAAACTATCTATCTCCTTTAGATTTTCAAATTTGTCAGAGTACAATTCTTCATAGTACTCTGTTATCATCCTTCTTATTTCCATTGGTTCTGTTGTGACATCACCCATGTCATTTTTATGGGTGTTTTTTTGGGTCTTCTTCTTCTTTTCTTTTGTTAGATTTGACAATTTTATTAATCCTTTGTTTTTCTGTTTCCTATCTCACTTATTTTTGCTCTAATCTTTATTATTTCTTTTCTTGTGTTTACTGTAGGTTTACTTTGTTGGTCTGTTTCTAATTGTTGGAGATGTTGTGTTGATGAGTTAATTTTGGTTATTTCTTCATTTTGGATATGTGTATTTATTGCAATAAATTGTCCTCTTCAGCACTGCTTTTGCTTTGTCCCATAAATTTTGATATGTTGTGTTTTCATTATTATTTGTTTCTAGAATTCTGTAAATTCACTTTTATTTTTTCTACTACCCAGTAACTTTTAAAGAGGTTGTTATTCAGTTTCCATGTATTCAACTTTATTTCCTTGGCCTTCTTATTGTTGATTTCTAATTTTATAACATTGTGATCATAGAATTTTGTAGTAATATTGATGTTTGTAAATTTATGGAGGCTTGTTTTGTGGCTTAACACATAATCTATTCTGCAGATTGTTCCATGAGCACTGGAAAAGATGTGTATTGTGCTGTTGTTGGGTTGAATGCTCTGTACACATCTATGATGTCAAGTTAGTTGATTGTGTTGTTTAGTTCCTCTTTGTCCTTGTTGACTTTGTTTCTGATTATTCCATCCTTTTTCGAAAGTGGTATATTAAAATTTTTCATTATTATTGTAGATTTGTCTATTTCTTTCTTCAATTCTATTAGGGTTTGCTTTATATATTTGGGGGCTCTTTCATTAGGAACATAGAATTTATTGTGGTTAATTTGTTCAATTGACCCTTTATTCATAAGATAGTGTTTTTCTTTATTTTTCAATGCTGTTCTTTTTGCCTTAAATATTATTTTATAACAGGTTAGTATTGCCATCCTTCCAGCAGCTCTTCAAGTATCTCTTCTGTGGTCTTCTGAGATCCCTGCTTTTCCAGGAATCTGATAACTCTGATTATTCTTCTTTATATTGTCCTACATGAATCTTAGACTTCCTTCAGATTTTTATTTTGTTTTCCTGTATGCTTTTCCTTCTTAGCAGTATCAAGAGATTTGCTTTAAACTCACACGTTCTGATTTCCATCTCCTCAGTTCTATTCCTTTGCCCTTTCAGTGTATTGCCCATTTCTGATATTTTATTATTACTCATTTGGATTTCTTTTTATAGGTATTGATTTTTTTCCAATGCTCTTTCTATCTTATTTGATTGTTCCTGTAGCACTTTCCTGATTTATTCCCTATTTTTCTTAAACCTTCTGTGAAGTGTTTGGATGCACTTAAATATTCTCCTGAATTCCTTATCAGGCATTTCCAAAGCCTGCCTTCCTTCCAATGGGTATTCTAGGTCTACCTCTAGGTCATGGGATTTTGCTACTCTATCTTGTTTCTGGACATGAGCTGAGATCTTTGATCATTTGGGTGGCATTTTCAGTAATTACATGGATGAATATACAAGGAAACAATCAAGATAGCAGATTGAATAGATGTGCAGTGAGGAGCTCTGTCACCAACAACACAGAATACCAGGCCAAGCAGGCAGAGGGGATGGTGCTAGAACTCAGAATCACATATAAAGGAATATTTAGAAGATTGGAAGACTTACAGCTAAGGGAATTTTTAGGAGAATCAAGAAATACATTGCTTTCTAATTCAAGATGCTCAGCTATTCCCAGAGCTGCCATCTTGGGAGAGAACAAGTGGGGAAAGGATCAGAACAGCCAAGAATGCCTGACAGAACCGAGGCGATACAGGTGTGGACATTGATTTTTTGGGGGGTATCTGCCCATTGTTCATTGGTCTCTCATTGACAGCGCACCTTCATTATGGTAACTAGAGGGGATACCTGAGCAAATGGATACCCCACCCCACCCCTGGAGGATTCTATTATCCATGTGCACAGATCTCCTCAAAATTTAAAGTGACAGTTTCGACATAAAAGCAACCAGCCACCATTCATCTGTCTGTTGTACTATGGTGGCTTGTAAGTCACTGTGATTCTGCTTTTTAAATAACCAGCACTGCTGGTTTTAAATAATATTTTAAATAACCAGCACTGCTATTTTAAATAACCAGCAGGGTCACCCATGGTGGACAGGGTTCAGATGAGCTTCCAGACAAAGACAGACTAGGATGAAAGAGTGAGGAACTACTTCTGAATCTTTAGTCACTGAAAACCATAAGAATAGCAGAGAAACACTTTCAGATACAGTGCCTGAAAACGAGCCCCTCAGGTTGGAGGCATTCAAAATGCACATGGGGAAGAGATGCCTCCTCAAAGCAGAGTTGACCTTGATGACGTGAATGGAGTAAAGCACATGGGAGAAAAGCCCACAGGACCTTCATTTGCTGATGGGGCACAACTCACAATGAAGAGAAACAGCTGTAACATTGATTGAAAATCGGACCATGGAATGTAAAAAGTATGAAACTGGGAAAATTGGAAGTTGTCAAAAATGAAATGGAATGCATAAACACTTAGGCATTAGTGAGCTGAAATGGACTGGTAGTGGCCATTTGAATCTGAAGACAACATGGTTTACTATGCCAGGAATGACAAATTGAAGAGGAGTGGTGTTGCATTCATTGTCAAAAGGAACATATCCAGATCAGCCATGAGGTACAATGCTGTATGTGATAGGAAAATATCCATGTGCCTAAGGAGCAAAGAGAAAGGACCAGTAGTTGGAAAATATGGCCTCGGTGATAGAAATGATGCTGGAGATCGTATAATAGAATTCTCAAAACCAATGATTTGTTCATTTCAAATACCTTCTTTAGACCGCATAACAGACGACTATACACATGGACCTCACCAGATGGAACACATAGAAATCAAATTAACTACATCTGTGGAAAGAGAAGATGGAAAAGCTCTATATCATCAGTGAAAACAAGGCTAGGGGCAGACTGTGGAACAGACCATCAATTACTCATGCAAATTCAAACTGAAGATGAAGAAATTGAAAATAAGTCCACCAGAGCCAAAATATGACCTTGTATATATCCCACCTGAATTTAGAGACCATCTGAAGAACAGATTTGATACATTAAACACTAAAGACCAAAGACCAGAAGAGTTGTGTGATGACATCAAGAACATCATACATGAAGACATCAAAAAGTAATTGAGAAGACAAGAAAGAAGGAAAAGGTCAAAATGGATGTTAGAAGAGACTCTGAAACTTGCTCTCCAGCGTAGAGATGCTAAAACAAATGGAAGAAATGAGGAGGTCAAAGAGCTGAACAGAAAATTTCAAAGATCAGCTCGAGAAGATAAAGCCAAATATAATAAAATGTGCAAAGATCTGGAATCATAAAAGCAAAAATGAAGAACACGCTGAGCATTTCTCAAGCTGGGGGAAATGAAGAAAAATTTCAAGCCTCAACTTTTGTTATTGAAAGATTCTCTGGGCAAATTATTGAATGATGCAGAAAGCATCCAGAGAAGATGGAAAGAATACACAGAGTCACTGTACCAAAAGAAAATGATTAAAGTTCAACCATTTCAAGAGGTAGCATATGATCAAGAGCCAATGATGCTAAAGGAGGAAATCCAAGGTGCATTGAATGAATTGGCAAAGAGCAAAGCACCAGGAATTGATGGAATAAAAATTGAAAGCTTTTAAGAAAGTGAGGCCGCATAGGAGGCACTCACTCATCTATGCCAAGGAGTTTGGAAAACACTATCTGGCTGACTGATTAGAAGAGAACCATATTTGTGCCCATTACAAAGAGAGGTGACCCAAAGGAATGTGGAAATTATCGGACAATCTCTTTGACATCCCATGCAAGTAAAGTTTTGCTAAGGGTAATATAGAAATGGCTGCAATCATACATTGACAGAGAACTTCCTGAGGTTAATGCCAGATTCAGAAGAGGCCTTGGAATGAGGGATATCATTGCTGATGTCCAATGGATCTTGGCTGAAAGCAGAAAATATCAGAAAGATGATTACCTGTGCTTTGTTTACTATGCAAAGGCTTTCAATTGTGTGGATCATGACAAGCTATGGATAACATTGCGAAGTATGAGTATTCCAGAACCCTTAATTGTGCTCATGAGGAATCTGTACCTGGACCAAGAAGCAGATATTCGAACAAAACATGGGGACACTGAATGTTTTAAAATTAAAAATATGTGCGATAAGGTTGTGTTCTTTCACCATATTTATTCAACCTGTATGCTGAGCAAATAATCTCAGAGGGTGGATAATATTAAGAAAAATGTGGCATCAGGATTGGAAGAAGACTCATTTACAAACTGCAATATTCAGATGATACAACCTTCCTTGATGAAAGTGAAGAGGACTTAAAACATTTACTGATGAAGATCAAAGAGCACAGCCTTCAGTATGGATTGCATCTCAATGTAAAGAAAATGAAAATCTTCACCACTGGACCAATAAACAACATTCTTATCAACAGGGAAAAGATTGAATTTGTCAAGGACTTCATTCTTCTTGGATCAACTATGAACATTCAAAGAAGCAGCAGTCAAGAAATCAAATGTTGTATTTGCATTAGGCAAATCTGCTGCACAAAACCTTTTTAAAGTGTTGATGAGCAAAGATGTCAGCTTGAGGACTAAGGTGCGTCTGACCCAAGCCATGGTCTTTTCAATAACCTCATATGCATGCAAAACCTGGACAGTGAATAAGGAAGACCATAGAAGAATTGATGCTTTTGAGGTATGGTGTTGGAGTAAAATATTGAAAGTGCCATGGTCTGCCAAAAGAACCAGTAGATCTGATTTGGAACAAGTGCAGCCAGAATGCTCCTTAGAGGCCAAGATGGCCAAACTTTGTCTCTCATTTTTTGGACATATTGTCAGGAGGAACCAGTCACTGGAGAAGGATATCATATTTGGTAAGTTGGAGGGTCAGAGATAAAGAGTAAGACCCCCAACAAGATGGATTGGTTATGTGGCAGCATCGATGGATTCAAGCCTGGCAACAGTAGTGAGATTGACCCAAGATCTGGCAGTGTTTTGTTCTGCTGTGCATAAGGTCGCTATGTGTAAGTACCCACTCAATGGCACCTAACAACAATGACAACAATGCCTTGGATGTTCATCTTTATGCATTCCATTTCATTTTGACAACTTTAAATTTTTCTAGTTCATGTTTTGTACATTCCATATTCCAATTATTGATCAATGTTTACAGTTGTTTCTCCTTATTTTTCGTTTTTGTCAATCAGCAAATGAAGCCCCTGAAAGCTTTCCTGTATTCTTAGCCTCATGGTCAACTCTATTTTGAGAAAGTGGTTCTTCCCTAATCATATTTTGAGAGTCTTACAATCTCAGAGGCTCATATTTCTGCAAGTATATCTGATGTTCTAAGCATAGTGGTTACGAATCGGGCTGTGAATCGCAAGGTCAGCAGTTTGAAACTACCAGGTGTTCCGTAGGAGAAAGATGAGGATTTCTGCTCCCGTAAAGATTTACAGCTTTGGAAACCCTGCACTGGGCCGCTATGGGTCGGAACTGACTGGACAGCACTTAACAACAACAATGCTACTCAGCATGTTTTCATCAGTCAGCACTATATCTCACAATATGCTGTTCGTAAGTTTTCCAGTTGTTAAACATTCAGAAATAGTCTTCCTCCTCTTCTTTGTTTCTTGTCTTTCTTAGTCTCTAATCTCAGCTGAATCCTTTCCCCCATTGATAGTGCTTTTATTTAAAATATCAGTCAAATAGCTTCTAGCATCACAGAAAAACACAAGACACTATTGTATGACAAACTGACAGATGAGTGTAGAAAAAGGAGTAAATGGATGAAAGTTGATTGTAGGGTGTGGTAATGTGGTAGGAGAAGTCTGGTTATATAAACTGGGAACAAAGATTTGAATCAAATTGGAAAACAGGTTTTAGGATAGCTAAGGAAACCCATTCCAAATCTAAGTGCCAACTAAGACCCTGAGCTGGGACAATGCATGGCATTTTTCTTTTCTTTTTTTTTTTTTATGTTAACAAGGAAACCAGTTAATCCAACTCAGAATGAATAAGTAAATTTATAAGTGATAAGGAAAGAGGGATAGCTGTAGTCACACAAGAGTATGATAACAGCTTTGGTTTTTATTCTGAGCAGAGTTCCTAAGCAGTGTTGTGTCTTGGTGTGAGTTTGTTTTTGTTTTTGTTTTAAAATAATTACTCTTGTTACTGAATAAATATAGATTTAGGGGAGAAGATCCAAGAACATGAAAGAAGTGAGTTAGAAAGCAGTTACATTGTTATTGAAATAACCCAGGCAAAAAATGGTGGCAACTTAAAACATTGAGGAAGCAGTGACAATGAAAATGAGCGATAACATATACTCAAGAAATATAAGCAACATTATTAGGTCGTTGTACTCTGAACTTGATTTTGTCACACTTTCCCATTCTGGAATTGATCTCACATCAGAATCTTTAGAAGGCTTTTAACTCCTCAATTCACTTAGTTGCTTCACATCTTTTTTTATTTGATCTTATTCAGTCCTGGAATATGTTTCTCCCAAGGAGTCTCATGGTTTGCTCTCTTTTACTCCATTCAGGTTCTTGCTCAAATATATTAATTCTAAAATGCCTTCCTTCTCTATCTTATAAAAAATAGCAACCAACATCATTTACTATTCTCTATTTCATTTTAATTTTCAACATAGTGCTATCATCAGTTTAAATATATTATCAATTTATTTTATGCTCTTCTTCTCCCCAATTCCCTGAGAATTTGGTTGGATATGTAACAACTAAATCCAACTCTCTGAAAAATTATCACTCACACGTTTACAAACTTTGAAATATTCTGCATTTCTAAATTTTTGATTGTCATATGGCACTAATAAATATATTGACCACATCCTGGTAAATATCACCATCCAATCACTCAAATTTTCCTATAACATGACTTTCAAATTTCAAGAGTGGGACAGGGGACAGAAGAAAGCTGCATAAATCTACTTTTTGACACAACTATACTCTGAGTAAATATCCTTCTAGTATCTGTAATTCAGTTTGAATTTTCAGAAAGCTTGTTCCCAACCCAATTTGCCTGGATCTCATCTTGCTGTTCTAGGCATAATAATGCAAGAGCTGAAGCAGATTGACAAGAGCAAAATTATTACAATTGTGCTTGGTTTCTTCATTAAAGAAAGTATTTCATACACTTGAAGAGTCAATATTAAAATATGTGCTCTTTGATCTCCAATACTGGGAGGATTTGAGGTACACTTAGAGCAGTAGATTTTGTCCACGTAAAGCATTTTTGTTGCAAATCTACTTTTCTCCTGCTTGTTATTATTAACCAAACAACCTGCTTTTGTCAAAATTGTAGAGCAGTTGCTGTTTCTCTTTTCTTTCTAAATTCCCATTATATTTTCTCATTTCTTTTACCTTCCTTCTCTAGTCATAATGAATTCAATTGTTTTCTTGATAATCAGCAACTTCAATTCCATTATTACATGCAATTTAGTTCCAGGTAAATTAAGAAATAAAAATGATCTTAAGAAATGGAATTGTACAAAGTTATGACGTATTGACAAAACATTTCATTCCAATTTCCTTATACCATATATACATTCATATTCCCTCTCTAAGGTCATTTGCTCATTGATTCAGCCTTGATTTCAAGCAACATAGTGAATTTGACTTTGACCTGTGCCAATTTGTTGTAGGTATGTAATGGGACAGAAGAGAAAGAGAACAGAAGATAATTGGGACACATTCATGGAGTCTCTTTTACTTGTTAAAGGGAGAAATATATGAAGGAAACTGATCTCTGGCTCCTTTAAATACTCTCAGCACGTTCCAAGGAATATTTGGCATGTAAACACTTGAAACATGGCAACTGCAAAAGTACATTTTTTATTTAATTTAATGTTAATATATGTAAATGTATATAGTCACATGGAACTAGTGGCTACTATATCAAATTGTTGTTGATAGTGCAGTCCAGTTGATGCTAACTCATGGTAACCACATATGTTACAGAGTAGAACTGCTCCATGATTTTCAAGGCATTGTTCACAGGTGCCTCTGGGTGGTTTTGAACCATCAACCTTTTGGTTTACAATTGAGCACTTATCCATTTGCCATTCAAGGATCTCAACAAAATCAGAGAAGACAAAATATACTTTGTAAGCTTTTTATTGCTAGGAGAGACAATTGGAAGGACTATATACTATTTTGAGAGTTTCCCACAACTTACTTACAGCTCACACAAACTGTTGCTAAATGCAAGAAAGTTTAGACTATTGAAAGCTAAATTGACCTTGTTGTTGTTTTTAAGTGCCGTCGAGTTGGTTCCGACCCATAGCAACCATTTAGAGGGTTTCCAAGGAGCGACTGGTGTTGAACCACCAACCTTGCAGTTCAAACTGATTTTGCAGTCTAGCACATTAACCCACAGTGCCACAATTGGCCTTAGGAACTCCACAAATATCCTATCAAAATGAAACCTACTGTTGCCTGGAAAATTCTGGAAGATTTTCTTTTGAATGGGACTAAAGAGAAATGTCCTGTTTTGTGCTGTTCCCATTTATATTTTCCTGGCTGTCACAAACAGATACATATCTGGGCTGGACATGAAAATTATCAGCAGAAGGTCAAACCAGAATGCATCAGTCCTAATAAATATTCACTTTGAAATAAGCAAACAATAACAACAAAAAATCCTATTGGTCAATTAATTATGCACTAGTATAGCAATTTTTTTCATCAATCATCTATCTTTTCAGAAAACATTTGTTCTTTTCTCGTCCCTGACTACTTACACTACCTTATCATCATGTGTAGAGGATAGAGACTTGAATTGTTTGTTGCTGATTTTGTTAGGTGTTGTGGAGTCTGTCCCGGATTCTTTTATAAGATAATAAAAGATAGGAATAACACTGTGCTTGTTATGTCATATAACTCTTCAAAATGCTTTCATCCTACAAAGTAGACATTATTATGAGCATTACACAGATTGGAAAATAATATGGGCATTTACCTACAACTTTTACCACTTGAGAAAAAATATTTCATTTCAGAGTGCATGATTTTGGGGGCTACAACGTGCCCAGTGAAGGAGGCTTCCTACAGAGCCTCTGCATTACATAAGACTAGAGGTGGAAGCCTGAACCACATCCAGATCTTCAGAGATGGGAAATTTCCACTTGAAAGCATGAGCAGACCAGCCTGGAACAGCTAGAAGAACAGAAGATACTTCTTGAAAGAAAGACCTACAGGAAAAATATAGAACAATATAGGCAGACCAACTGTTACTGCAAGAACCTTGCCCAGGAGACATCAAGGCAAGTGGTTGGGTCCCCTCAGTGTAAACCCCCTTCCAAGACTAAGACTCAATGGGAACACACGCTCTGATTGGTGACCACACTGATCACCGATAAGGGGAAGTGAGGGAAAAACAGCAAGGAAGCTGCAAGCTAAGCCCTACAATGTTCAATAGACTCCTGTGAACCTGGGTGGAGACCTGGTTGGCCAGAAGTGTGGCAAGACCTGGGGAGTCTCGGCCCAGAGTCATTGACATAGCCACAGAGGACTAGAGTGGAGAGTGAAGCGTCCAGCTGATAAGAAGAGAGGGTATATGCACAAGAACACCCACACTTGCAGATGATACCCACTTGACCTGGCTTCAATGACTGGATAATCAGAAGAAGAAAGAAGGGGAAAAAAGAGTAATCTGATACAATTTGATGACTTGATCTACACATTTGGATGCAGTAGTTCAAAAGAGGGAACAAATCCTTACAGCAAGGATCATTCCCACCCCCTCCATACACAGAGTAGACAGGGATGGGCAACTTGGACACTGGCTACCCAAAATGGGAAAGGCTAAAAGGGCAAGAAGTGACTGGCTTACATGCTTTCAAGAGGAAACCTAGATTCAGAGGGTGTGAAGGAAGGTAGAATCTCCACTGAGTAGTATACAATCAAGACTGATTGTGAGGGTTGGAAATGTAAAGGTAGACGTTTTGTAGCAAGGAGGGGAGTGATTAACTTTTCAGTCTAGGAGCAGAGGTCCCTGGGACCATCAAGGGAGAAGAGCAGAGGGTGGGACCCTACCCAGAGAAGCAGTGATGCCTGAGATGTAGGCAGAGACAATGATTTAAAGAGATGGAGCAGTTGGGGACTTTAGACACAGAGAGGGAGAGGGGCTGTGTGCTGACAACCGGAGGGCAGGCTTGCAAGGTATACTCTTTGGTTGATTCATGATAAATGAAGGGGATTGTAATCATGGCAATGAAATGATATATGATAGGATGAATGTAAAATTAATGTTCTCCTATGTAAACTATCACATAATTCACAATAAAACATAAAAAAAGCATGCATTAATTTTTTTTTAATTTGACTGTTACAAATTTGCTTGAGAAAAGCTGTTATTTGTCTAACATGATATTCACATTTAAATTAATGGCCCTATTTTATAGTAACTTTTTTCTTTAAATTATTCTATATATTTAATCTCATGTCACTGTGGGTTAATGTGCTGTACTGCAAGGTTAGTTTGAATTGCAATGTCGGTGGCTCAAGCACACCAGCCATTCCTCAGAAATCTTATATAGTGCCATTATGAGTCAGAATGGACTCCATGGCACTTAACAACATCTATAATGGGAAACATTAGGTGGTGCAAACAGTTAAACACTCAACTATTAGTGAAAGGTTAGTGGTTCAAACCAATCCAAAATCACCTTGAAAGACAGAACTACACATCAACTTCTGAAATCTCACAACATTAAAAACCTTATGGACAAATTATAGTCTGTAAATATGGAGTCACTATGAATTGTAAGTGATTCAATAACAGGTAACAAGAATAGTAATATACCTATGACAATATTTGTCAATTAAGTGACAGGAAAAATGGATTATCAACTCTAAATTTGGGGAAATTTTTTGTCTATCAGTTTTCACCATCACTTGTCTGTCAGTTAGTCATACTGTGATGGTTTATGTCCTGCTGTGATTCTGGAAGCTATATCACTGGTATTTTAAATACCAGAAGGGTCACTCATAGTGAACAGATTTCAGCTGAACTTCCAGAAGAAAACATATTAGGAAAAAGGACAGATGCACTACTTTTGAATATTTTGTCACTGAAAACCTTAGAAGTAATAGTGGAACACAGTCAGAAAGCTACAAAGCATCAAATATTGAAACCTGATAATGAGTACCAGTATATTGTCAGCTATAGTACCAGAAGATGAGCCTCTCATGTTGAAAGGCACTCCAATTATGACAGGGGAAGAGTTGTCTATTCAAAGTAGAGTTGACAGTGATAATATGAATAGACTAAAGCCTTCAGAACCTTCATTTGCTGATGGAGAACAACTCAAAATAAAGAGAAACAGATGTAAACATCCATTAATAACCAGAGCATAAAATGTATGAAATATGAATCTAGAAAAGTTGGAAATTGTCAAAAAGGAAATGGGATGCATAAACATCAATATCCTAGGCATTAGTGAGCTGAAATTGACTGGGATTGGCAATTTTGAATCTAACAATCATGTGGTAGTATAGTATAGTAGAGGAATGGCATCATATTTTTCATCAAAAATAACCTTTTAAGATCTATTTTGAAAGTAGTACACTGTCTGTGATAGAATAATATACATTTGCCTATAAGGAAGACCAGTTAATATCACTATTATTCAGATTTATGCATGAACCACTAAAGTCAGTGATGATGAAATTGAATAATTATACCAACATCTTTAGTCTGAAATAGATCAAAGACTCAAAATGCATTCATAATTAACGGCAGTTAGAATGGAAAGGCTAGAAACCAAGAGACAGGATCAGTAGTTGGAAAATATGGCCTGGAATAGATACAATGCTGGAGATCCATGAAATAATTTTACAAGATCCATGACTTCTTCAAGGCAAATACCATTTTGAGCAACATAAAAGACAGCTAGACTCTTGGAACTCACTAGATGGAACACAGAGATATCAAATTGATTACATCTGTGGAAAGAGACAGTAGAAAAGTCCCATATCATCAGCAAAAATAAGGCCAAGGATATATTGTGGAACAGACCATCACAACTCCTTGGGAGCCCAAATATGACCTTGAACATATCTCATCTGAAATTAGAGATCATCTCAAAATTTGATACATTATACATTAAAGACCAAACACCAGAAGAGCTGTGGGATGACATCAAGAACAACATACAGGAAGAAAGCAAAAGGTCATTAACAAGACAAGAAATAAGACCAAAACAGATGATCAGAAGAGACTCTGAAATTTGCTTTCCAGATAGAGATGCTAAAGCAAAAGAAAGAAATGAGGATGTAATAGAGCTGAATAGAATATTTCAAAGGGCAATTCAGGAAGAAAAGTCAAACATTATAATGTAAATGTGAAAAGACCTGGAGTTAGAAAACCAAAACATAAAAAGGAACTTAGCATTCCTCAAGTTGAAGGAACTGAATGAAAAATCCAAGCTTCTCCATGCAATACTGAAGGATTCTATCGGGCAAAATGTTGAATGATGGAAGGAATACTTAGTCGCAATACCAAAAGAAATGGTTACTGTTCAAACTTTTCAAGGGTTAGCATATTAAAAAGAGGCATCAGTATTGAAGGAAGAAGTCCAATGTGCACTGAAGGCATTGTAAAATAACAAGGGTCTGGGAATTGATAGGATACAAATAAAACTCTTTCAAGAAACTGATGCATCTATGCCAAGAAATTTGGAAGGCAGCTGTATCACCTACTAAATGTAAGAGATCCATATTTGTGCCCATTCCAAAGAGAGGTAACCCAACAGAATGCAAAAATCAAAGGAAAATATCATTAATATCGAATGTAAATAAAATTTTGCTAAAGATAATTTTTAAACGACTGCAACTGTACATTGACAAGAACTGCCAAAGGTTCAAGCTGGATTCAGACAAGAATGTATAACAAGGGATATCACTGATGAATTCAAATGATTCTTGGCTGAAAGCAGAGAATACCAGAAAGATGTTTACCTGTGCATTATTGGGTACACAAACCTTTTGATTGTTTTGATCATTGAAAGCTATTAACAACATAGTGGAGACTGAGCATTTTGGACACTTGATTGTGCTCATGAAGAACCTGTACATAGACAAAAAAGGCAGTTGTTTGAATGGAGCAAAGGAACAATAATGGTTTAAAATTAATGTGTGCCAAAGTTGTACTCTTTCACCATACTTATTCAATCTGTATGCTGAGAACATAAACCGAGCAACTGGATTATATGAAGAAGAACGTGGCATCAGGAGGAAGGCAGTAGTATCCAATCTGTCTAGGCGGAGCTGATGAAATGAAATGCAGATGGGTCTCTTGTGATACAATAGTGAATAATTGTTATCAGGACTGATTGTGAGGGTTGGAAACGTAAACGTAGATGTTTTATAGCAAGGAAGGGAGTGATTAACTTTCCATTCTAGGAGTGGAGGTCCCTAGGACCATCAACAGAGAAGAGCCAAGAGTGGGACCCTACCCAGAGAAGCAGTGATGCCTGAGATGGAGGCAGAGATGATGATGTGGAGCAATGGAGCAGCTGGGGATTTTAGATCCAGAGAGGGAGAGTGACTATGTGCTGAAGACTGGTGAGGGTGGGGGGGGGGTAGTGTAGGGGGCAGGCTTGCAGGGTATACCCTTTGGTTGGTTGATGATGCATGGAAGGAATTGTAACTATGGCAATGAAATGATATATGATAGAATGAATGTAAAAGTAATGTTCTCCCATGTAAGCTATCATAATTCACAATAAAACATTTTTTAAAAAAAGAATGATGTCTTAGTTTAGCTGCTGAGTGCTGACTTTCCTTATTGCTCACTTAATGATTTTATTAATTTGAATTGTTCATCAATTTTGTATGTTTGCTTTGTGTGTCTACTATACATGGTATGTTGTTGTTGTTTTTGCATGCTGTTGAGTTAGTTCTGACTCACAGAGACCTTATACAGAGTTTCCAAGGAGTGACTTGTAAGCTTGCACTGCCAACTCATGGGTAGCAGTCTAGTGCTTTTTCTCAAGTGCCACACCAGGATTCGATATATTGTATAAGCTACTTAAAATATATTTATAAAATATCCACAGACACTAACTATGAAGTATCCATAATATCATAGAAATAATTTGCAAAATAAAATCATTATTTGAGAAATATTTTTAGACCCAACCAAAATAAGGAGATAATACATATATTTCTTAAACAAATCAATAGTGATAAATTTTTTAACTATCTTCTGATATTCTTAAAATCAAATGTTTCTAATTGATAACCTCCTAGAGTTAATCTTCTTTGCCAAGGAATGTTCTGCATTCACTACACTAAACTGAAAGAGGATGGATATCACAAGTGAGACTTTAATACTCTGTGGTACTGTTTCTCAAAACTGCTGATGTAAATATGTGTCCTCTGAGTTTACATTAGGCAATTATCCATGGAAGTCAAATATCCTCAAGTAACTGGTTACAATTGCCTTTTGATTAAGCATTTTCTAAAAATGCAGAACAGTACTTGTCTATTTAATTTTTAGATTATAATTACATTGTGTATCTTAATTCTTTCATTGCATTATTATCAACTGTCTCTCTTTCCTGTCATCAGACCACTGTGACAGAAAATGGTCACTAACACATTTATATTTTGTCAAATGCAACTTCTATATTTAAGTATCAGATTTCCCATATCGATTGTTCTGAGTTATTTAATAACACACAAAGACAATTGCAAAAATTTCTACTTATTTATTTAATATATAATTAGGTATGGTTACATGGGTATGTGAGTGGCATTACTGGTAATCAAACAAATTTCTCTCATGTGTAAGTTCTTGCTGTTGTTGTTATTGTTATTAGATGCCATGGAGTCAGTTCCGAGTGTATTATTCCCTTTTGATTTTCTGGTCCTAGGTGTTTACACATTTCATTATAACAATTGACTTTATCTTTTGGAACTGTCCTTTGAAATTTTCTATTCTTTTACTTCCTAATTTCCTCTAGTAGCTTTAGCTTCTCTACATTCAAATGCAAGTTTTAGAGTATCTTCTGATATCCATTTTGATCTTTTTTTGTTGACTCTTTCTAATGGCTTTTTGTCATCTTCATGTGTAATGTTCTTGATGCTATCACACAACTTCTCTGGTCTTTAGCCATTACTAGTTAATAAATCAAGTATGTTATTGACATGGTTTCTAAATTCCAGGTCATATTTTGACTCTTATGAATTTGCTTTATTTTTTTTCATTTTCATCTGCATTTACATATGAGCAATTGATGGTCTAATCTAAAGTTTCTTCTTAGTCTTCATTTAGTTGATAATAATGAGATTCTCCATTTTCTCTTCCCACATATGCAGTCAACTTGATTTCTAGTTGTTACATCTGATGAGGCCCATATGTATAGTTGCCTCTTATGTTGTTGAAAAAAAGGTTATTTTCAATGAATTAGTCATTGGTCTTCCAAAATTTTATCATGCCATCTTTAGCATCATTTCTATCACCACAACGCTATTTTCCAACCAAAAATCCTTCTTCTTTGTATACAACATTTGAATTACAATCACCAGTAAATATCAATGCACCTTGATTGCATGCTTGATGGATTTCAAACTACAGAAGTTTGGTTTTGTTCAGTGCTTTCTAGTAGTTTCCAACTCATAGCAACCCTGAATAGGATTTCATATCTTCACAGAATAAGAAAGCTTCATCTTTCTCCCAGAAAAAGCTGATAGAATTCTTTATGTTTATCATCATTGCCTTCAATAGTTGGTGCCTAAATTTGAATAATATTTGTATTAACTGGTCTTCCTTGCAGACTTGTTGTTATGTGCCACTGAGATAGTTCTGACTCATAGCAACCTTATTCACAGCAGAACAAAACACTGCCCTGTCTTGCTCCACACTCCAAATAATTATTACATTTGAGCTCATTGCTGCTGCTACTGTGCCAGACCGTCTAGTTTTCATGTTGTTTAAAAAAATGTATTTTTAATAAAGTCATTGATCTTTCAAAATTCTATCATACAATCTCTAGCATAGTTTCTATCAACAAGGACATATTTTCAAACCGCTGATCCTTCCTCTCTGTTTCCAACCATCAAATTCTCATCCCCAGTAATTACCAAACCATTTTGATTGCATGTTTGATCTAGTTCAGACTGAAAACGGTACAGATTCTTCAGCTTTAACTTCACTGGATTTAGTGATTGGTACATAAGTTTGAGTAATATTGGTATTAACTGATCTTCACTATAGGCATATTTTCCTACACAGAAATTATTACACTTCTAGACATGTCTTGGAACAATCTTTTTCATGATGAATGTGATACCATTTCCTTTTTATTTTTTTTTCATTTTCTGGCATAGTAAGCCATATGATTTTCAGATATGATACCAGTTCATTTCAGTTTATGAATGCCTAGGATATCAATGTTTATGACTTCCGTTTCATTTTTGACAATTTCCAATGTTCCTAAGTTAATATTTCATACTATAATGCTACAGTTACTGTGGGTGTTGATAATTGTTTCTCATTTTGAGTTGTGCCCCATCAGTAATTGAAGGTCCTTAAAGCCTTACTCCATTCACATCATCATAGTCAACTGTACTTTGAGGAGGTAGCTCTTCAAGAGTCGTATTTTGATTGTCTTCCAACCTTATGGGCTTATCATCCAGCACTATATCTATCAATAATCTGGTATTATTCTTAATGTTTCAATATTCTGGTACTATCTGATAGTGTTCTATTGCTGTCCAAAATGTTTTCAGTGGTTAAATATTCAGAAGTAGGCCACCTGTCCTTCCTGGTGTGTCTTAGTCTGAAAGATCAGCTGAAACCTGTCACCCTGGATGACCCTGTTGGTATTTAAAATATTGGTGTTATAGCTTCCAGCATCACAGCAACATGCATGTCACCACAATATGACATACTGACGTATGGATATTAGCTAAAGGCATATAGCATTGTACTTCAAGTTAGATCTTGAGGTAATCTTTCTGATGATAAATGTGACACTATCCCTCATCAATTTGGTGTTCCTGAAATAGTATTCCATAAGATTGTCAGCCTCAAAATGCCTAGTACCTACCCATTTCAGCTCACTAATGCCTAGGATAAAGATATTGATGCATTTCATTCATTTGTGATGATTTCCAAATCTGCTATATTCATTCTTCATATATTCTAGGTTCTTAGTTTTAATTAATGCTTATAATTATTAATTTTCACTTTGAGTTGTACTCCATGTACAAATGAAGGTGCCCAAAGCTTTGGTATATACACATCATTAAGGTTAACTATACTTTAATGACGTAGCTCTTCTTCAATCGTATTTTGAGTGTCTTCCAACCTGAAGAGTTCATCTTCTGATACTATATCAGACAGTATCCTACTGCTATCCATAATGTTTGTTTTTTGTTTTGTTTTGTTTTTTCCAGTTGATAAACCCTGCACAAGACCTTTTTAAAGTGTTGAATAGCAAAGATGTCAGTTTGCGAACTAAGGTACGCCTGACCTAAGCCATGGTATTTTCAATAACCACCTATGCATGAGAAAGCTGAACAGTGAGTAAGGAAGACCGTAGAACAATTGATTCTTTTGAGTTATGGTGTTGGAGGAGAATATTGAAAGTGCCATGGACTGCCAAAAGAACAAACCAATCTATATTGGAAGAAGTGCAGCCAGAGTGCACCTTGGAGGCCAGGATGGCCAAACTTCATCTCTTATACTTCAGACCAGTCGCTGGGATATTATGTTTGGTAAGGTGGAGGGTCAGAGAAAAAGAGGAAGACCCACTGCGAGATGGAATGGCAAAGTGGCAGCATCCATGGGCTCAAGTGTGACAACAATTGTGAGGCTGGCCCAGGACTGGGCAGTGTTTCGTTCTGTTATACATAGGGTCACTATGAGTCCATACCAACTTGATGGCACCTAACAACAACCCTTAAGAAATGGTCTTATTCTCCTTCTAGTCTGTCTTTTTCTGGAAGCTCCATTGAAACATGCCCAGCATGGGTGACTTGTCTGGTATTTAAAACACCAGTGTTATAGTTTCTAGAAGCATCTTGTCCTTTTTCTTCTGCCCAATCTTCCTCTTTGTGTCCTCATATCCATTAAACATGTCTTTGTGCAATCTCTTAAGCACCCCTACTGGAAGTAAAATCATGAAAAACCTGTATTTAACAGTGACAAAGCATATTGGCCAGGTGAAAAATTGCACATGAACTTCACTATCAATTTGTTTTAGAGAGATTAAAATTTTTTATTAGTCTAATCAGTATTAGATTCTGTCAAAGTACATTTATATACTTAATAGCAATAGGAATTCATAAAGAGGTCTCCTTCACTCATAAAATGTCTCTAAAATTTGCTGGTAGACTTAGCAAATAAAATTGCAGTTATTAAAAAAAATTAATCACAAACTAAAATTCAAATCAAACTCAGAGCCTCTATTTTACCTGACAACTCTAGTGAAAACAACTCTTCTCTCACAAATCCCAAGTATCATGACTGCATATTTCAAAAGAGAGAGAGAGAAATAAGATTTGATATGACCTTTTATTAATAGTAGCAAAACACTATGCTGCTGTTTATACATTATACTCTGGGTAGGAACTGATGAAGTTCAAAACTCAATGATATTTTATGTCAGGAAGGTGTTTGGACATGCTTGCCCACTGGCCTACCAGCACCCAAAACTCCACATTACATTGCTACATGTCAGATTTGATATTAAAAACCCAAATGTAGCTATTCCCTCAAAAAACTTCAAACAGGAGTCACCAGAATAACTCAGGGCTGAAAATGTAGGTTAGCATTTTATAAACTCATGATCAGTGTGGTGCCAGGTTTCTGTTTCACAAAGTATGTTTTACATAATTCAAAACATTTTGTGTAGTTTTGATGAATGCTATCTTGAATTAAGTGTGCATTTCCCCATCCCTAACTCACATATGAACTTGATTACTTAGCTCCCTCATCCAGAACAATGACTGAGAAACTAGGCTAGCTCCCTTTTTTTCTGGATCCTTTGAAGAACCTTTCAACTTTATTCTTCCCTGCTGCAATCAGGTCATTTTTAATGATTGCAAATGTCTAGTGTCTCTTGCCCGTCTGAAAACTTGCTGCCTCTGTGTCATCTGCTGCCTAATTCTTTCCCTATCTCCTAGAAGTTTTATCCTGAGGCAGACATAATTTATTCTTCACTGCTTATTCGAGAAGACTTTCCATACCCTTGCCAAAAAGCAAACTCTTGCCAAATAGAATCCCCGTGTGGAATTCTTTCAAAATCATGTCTTCCAACCAGAGGTGCAGCCAAAGAACTATCTGGGCAGCCACATTAGTTGTCATACTTTTCAAAGTTGCTGGCAAGCAGCCTAAAGCACAGTCTGTCAAAAACCTCACTTCCATTTTAACCAGAGCACAGGTCTTCAAGGACATTCTCTCAACTCTCATAGCCACTTAGAAATGGCTCCAGCAGCTCTGTCAGTTTCCTGACTGAATATGAGTTCCTGCTGCTTTGAAAGTTTGCTAAAGGGAAACATCTGCTTAACTATGGGTTTGGTTCAGCTTCCATTTAGGCAGTGAGCTCTTTTTTCACCTTTTATCAAATGTTAACAATTTCGGCAACCATGTTTTAGCAGCTTCCTATATTTTAGCCTTCAAATTGAAATATGTTTGTATTTTATGAAAGCTTTGGGGAACATTAGAAATTGATCTTTTCATGCTTATAGCATCACAGTGATAATGATTAAAATCGAATATATGGTGTGTTCTTTCTAAAGTTTTGTTTTTTCCCTTCTCTTCTGCTTCATATCAGCTTTGCACCACAGACATTGTTTTATGTGGATATGTCCGATTAATCCATCCACACAAGAATCATTTACCTTAAATAACTGTTTACTTTCTAATTTATTTCCAAATGATTCATCGATTCACATATTTACTTGACCCTTTTGTTCTAATCTAAAATATATAGCCTCTGAGACCTTTAAGTGATTTCAAATAAACTCTCAGAATCTAACAATCAATGTCTACTGTACCTGTTGTTTACCTGGAAACTTTCTTCACAATTATATTGCCAGACTATTTCTTCTACTACTTGTTTAATTCCATAATACATTAAAGTCAGAAAACAAAATTAGGGAACATCCATGAAAGTTAGAACTGAAAGACCAAGTTATAGAAACCAGGTGTCTTTATTATTGGCATTTAATATATTATTATTTTTACTATTTTTTAAACCTCATATTATTTGTGTATATTGAAAAGCAGTATAAGTATTTGGTCAATCAGACCTAAGTTTAACTCTTTTCTTTGTCACTTATTGTTTCATTCACTCTCCTCCTTTAATAATTATTAATACGCCAATAATTTCTGAAATTACATCTACTTTCCTATTCTCTCCCTTGGGCTTTTAATCCACATATCCACCTCTGTGGAGTAGACATTTCCACTAAAATCTTTCACAGACAACTCTTTCTTCTCTCTTTTCTGCCATTCCAGTAACGCATGTCAAAAATCTTCGCATCTTTCTTGACTTTTCATTTTCCTTTGCGGTGTCTGAAAATCACAAAATCCTTTCAATTCTGCCTTTTCATTCTCCCTTCAGTGTGTCTGTTTCTTTCTCTTCAGTTGCTACTCTGAACTATATCCTAGTGATCCTATGATTTCCTTTGTAACTAGTCTCTTAGCCTTCAGTCCTGCTCATTGTCCAATCCATTTCCGCGTCTGTAACCAGAATGTTGTTTCTAGACTGTAACTATTACCATGACCCTTCGTATTGATTAAAACGTGTCTCCAAACAAATATGTGTTGGAAATGTCAACCTCTGGGAATGGGTTGTCTTTGTTATCCTGGTAACACAGAATGAGTGTAGTTTGTGTTTTGAATCAATCTTTTTTAAGATATGTTGTTGTTATGTGCCGTGGAGTCGGTTTCGACTCATAAGTGACCCTGTACAGGGTTTCCAAGGCTGTAAATCTTTTATTGTTGTTGTGAAGTGCCGTTGAGTCGGTGCCAACCCACAGCGACCCTGTATAGGGTTTTCGAGGAGCAGCTGGTGAGCTTGAACCGCTGACCTTGCAGTTCAAACGGCTTTGCAGTCTGGCGCATTAACCCACAGCACCACACATATATCCTTACAGGAGCATAAATCCTCATCTTTCTCCCTTTGAACAGCTGGTAGTTTTAAAATTGCTGACCGTGAGATTTGCAGCCTGATTCGTAAACACTATGCTACCAGAGATTAAACAAAGCAAATGAGAAGCAAAGATAAAGGAACAGAGATACCAAACCACTGCAAGACTATTCAGAATTTCAAAAGAGACAAGAATCTTCCCCCAGAGACAACAGAGAAAGTTTTCCCCTACAGGTAGAATCCTGAATTCCGACTTCTAGCCTCTTAAACAAGAAGCTCTGGTAGTGCAGTGATTACGAGTCTGCTAACCTCAAGGTCAGCAGATTGAAACTACCAGTTGTTATGTGGGAGAAAGATAATCTTTCTGTTTCTCTAAAGATTTACAGCCTCAGAAACCCTACATAGGGTCCCTATGAATTGGAACAGACTCTAATTCCTTAGCACACAACCACCACCACAAGCAGCCTCTTAAACTGTGAGAAAATACATTTTTGTCTGTCAAAGTCAGATTGGTATTTCTGTTACAACAGAACTAGGTAGCTAAGACATCTTCCATTGCTATAAATATTTACTCTGACTGTTCTTAATGGACTCCTGGTGTGGCATTGTAGGATTAGAACTAGACTTCAAACCACACATACCAGCCACTCCTTGGAAACCCTATATAAAGGGTCACTGTGAGTCAGAACCAACTCCGCTGCACTTAACAACAACAATATAGTTTAAAAGTCTTGCATCATCTTTCCCTTTTATATCTCTTCAACCTCAGAAATTGTTATTATTACTTCTTGATTCCAAATATACTGAACTACTTACTGTTTTCCATATGCTTTGCCCTGGAAAACTATCATTTCACATAGATTTCCTACTCAAACTTCTCCATCCTGCTTCTTTGTACCTTCAGGGTGGCTGATTTTGAGAGCTATGTTGCAATCTCTCATTGTGTGTGGCACTATAAGATAAGCACTGGGCTGCTCATCATAAGTTTGGCATTTCAGAATTACCAGTTACTCCTTGGAAATCCAATTAAAGGTTTCCGTGAGCAAGAATTTACTGGATAGCATTTAAGGAGACATGGTGTGGCACTGTAAGATAAGCACTGGACTGCTAACCACAAGATTGGTGGTTCAAATTCATCAGTTGTACCTTAGATACCCAATGCAGGGTCACTATGAGTCACAATTGATTCCATAGCACTTAACAACAACAGCAAATTAATTTCTAGTTTCTAATAGGGTTCAGCTAATGATGAGCTCCAGAAAGGACTGGAGGGAGGTAGAATGATGCCTAAGTATGTATTCCCTCAGCTCCTTTTCTACAGAGTCCTTATGGGTTGGCTGCATGACTTGACTGAACTGAGGTCAAGTTTCTGTAAACTAGCCCTCGCCATATAGCTTTTGTGACTCCAGGTTCCAGTATCTTTTAATCTTCCCTTCAAGCCTAGTACAGTGTCCTACACTAACCTTTGTGGTTCGGACAAATTTATACATATTTTCTAGTGATAAATAAATCCAAATAAATAACAAGGTGATATATAAGCATTAATTGAAATTCCTAGGAAGGTTGAAAAATTGGAAAAAGATAATGGTTTTCTAGATATGTTAACATGTTTTACAGGTGCAATTTGGTTAACTCAACATATTTGCATAGTTGAGAACACAAACATTTAGGTCAATCTGTGTAGGTTCAGTCCCCTACCTTTACCACTGGTTGTTGTTATTTAGCTTGTTGTTATTTAGTGCTGTTAAGTCAGTTCCAATTCATAGCAACCCTGTATAGAGTTTCTAAGGAGCAGGTGTTGGGTTTGAACTGCTGACCTTGTGGTTTGCAATCCAGGAAAGATCCTACAGCACCATACCAGGAGTCCTTTACCACTTATTAGCAGTATAACTTGAGGTCCATTTAAAAATCGACTCTACCTCAATTAAATTATATTTAAAATAGAAATAATAACTATTGACCTTGTAGAACAGATGAAATGATTCAAACATATGTAAAGCACATAAGATAGTAAACCCACATAGTAAATGGTAACTACATAGCAAACCCATATAAATACTAACTTCATAGCGAGGGAGCTGAGGAAATATATCTTTGATGGTAGAAAAACTCACCTAAATTGCTCTAATTTATTAAAGATGTTTAAAAGAATCAGATTTTTTAAAAAAATTGTGTGCCTCATCTTGGTCGAAACTCTGTGAAAACAGCAGTTATTAATCTTTATTGCACACTAAAATGATGTGAACATAAAAATTAAAAATTTTCTATTTAAAAATGGAATTATCAAATGAAGTAATTTGAGGATAGCGCCTGTTGTTGTTAAGTGCCTTCGAGTCGGTTCCGACCCATAGCGACCCTGTACAGGGTTTCCGAGGGTGTAAATCCTTACGGGAGTAGAAAGCCTCATCTTTCTCCCGCAGAGCGGCTGGTAGTTTTGAACCACTGACCTTAAGGTTCGCAGCCCGATTCATAACCACTACACTACCAGAGCTCCTTAACGTGCAGCCAAGAATGAGAAACAATGTTGCCAAGTTAACTTCTGTACTGGACCTGGGTTTGCTCTAATTTATAGTCTTTCCATGATAAGATAATATAGTTCTGATAGTTTAACACATGAAATGTTATTCTATCTCTAGCCTTTTTTACCTTGATCTTTGCCATCATTCTTTATATGGATATAAGAATAATTCCAGAAACATATTTTGCTTGAAAAAAATAGAGCTATGACAAAATAATGTTGTTACAACCCTAGAGTTTAAACTATAGCCACTTAAAATCAAGTATTTAAAAGGTTAATCTACTGTAATCATTGCAATGAAATTATGAGTGTAAAACTGATGTTCTCCCATGTAAACTGTCATTCAATGCACAATAAAAACTAAAACAAAGCAAAAAGATAAATCTCTTGACTATGGATGAGTTGTAGGACATCATGTTTTTCTGAAATAATTACTGCTAGGATAAGTTTCTACAATTTATTTCAAAATCAACAAAGTTAGAATCATGACATTCAGAATATACACTTCAGATTGATTACTGAAATGTGTTGTATGCGTTGCTTAAGGCCTAATCAGCATACTGTTGAGAACAATTTCATTCACATTTTAAATTTTCATATTTGTGCTGCATTTCAGTACCATACGCGGTATTTTTCATTCAATGACTGTCCTATAAAACCTAATACATATTTGTAAATCTTAATTCAAACTCAATGGGTATGGATCCATACAAGCTTAAACTGCAATTTCGCACAACTGTAGTTTTAAATTACAAATCATGAATGCATTTAATGTGCTCTGCTGTCTGGAAAGTGGTTTAGAGAGCTACGTGTATAAAAAGTTGCACAAAATTCTATAGGGCAAGAAGAAAACATTCACTACCCTTCTAATATCCATTATTAATTAACTTTAATTCTACTTTTCTAGTATTTTATCATCCCCTTCTAAATAGACATTTCTTTCATCTTCTTATATTTATGCTCCAAATTAAAAAAAAAAAAAATATATATATATATATATATGAATATTATAAACTTCACTACTTTTAGGGAGGTTGACCTCTGACAAATTCAGGGATAGGTAACAGACTATATCATTTAAATATAGGACCATGGTGGTATCAGTCAGAGGGTAGTCATCAGTGTAAAAGATCACTCAGGTAGTTCTTGTTGATGACAGTTATTTATTCCAGAAGGACCACCTAGATTGTAAAATCATTTCCTCTAATAAAGAAAATATTTCTTCACATTTGACTCTTTTTTGTCTCCAATATCAGTCATCTCTAAAATTATCAGGTTCTCCTTTTTGTTTCATTTTTCAAAGCAGAAGTCCTTTCTAAAACTCAGATCATATCATGTCATCCCCTCCCCCCAAATCTACAAATGTCCTGTATTGTTTACAGAGGCAAAATAACCTCTCAAAATGACCTTCAAAGTTCTCCCTTTAAATTATAATTCTGTCACACTCAGGTCATTCCTCAGCACACCCTGTCCTCTCAATTTCCTATCAGCTCTGTGCTTATGCTCATGATTTTCAATCATCCTCAAGTGTACTTCAGCTTCTTCTCTACTATTTTATTAGAACTCCTTTCAGATACTCCTGTTTTGGAAATACAAGCTTCTCTGATTCCTCCAGTGACAAATTAGCTTCTTTCTCTTAACCCCCACAACATGTTACTTATGCAGCTCCTGCATATTCCATTTGACTTGCCTTATGGAAAGCTAATTATATTTCCATCTTCCAAGTACATTTAAAAATTCTTGAGGACAGAGATCACATCCTGTTTATCTTTGTACCTGCATGACCTAGTATACTGTTCTTTTTTCAAATGATGCTCAAAATTTGTGATGTGAAAAATAAAATAAAAATAAACAAGTAAGAGAGTATTTCCCATTGCAGCTTTTAGGAATATAAGAGTTAATTTGAAACTATATGAAAACCTACGAATATCTTTGTGGCAAGTGAACATGTTATTCTCATTGTATTGTCTAAATTTTGCAGACAGTAGCTGATTTGTGGTTCTTCCAGTGCTAAATTGTCTTGGGTTTTTAATATTTTTCCAAGGAATATTAGAAAGGATTTTTATTTTTCTTTAATGTGATATTTTTTGAAAATGGTACTTGAAATATTTTCAAGCTTAAGTTTCTTATGTTTATGTAATTATTTTAATCAAATAAGTATGACATTTAATCATAACAGACATAGACATTATGCCAATTTCAATAGAATAAAATGTGAAACAGTAGATGAAAATCCTTGTTTAATCTTACTGTTTAAGTTATCAGATTTAAATGGACACACATTAGAAACCTGATTATACTGTAGTACTAAATAAATATTATAGCTTTATTCTTCAAATATCAGAGTGGCAAAGGATCAGAATCAATTAAAGAACATAACTTTGTCACAACATGTAAGAATATGGCTTGTATAGCAGATATATGGGCATTTGATTAGTAAACATAATATTTTTATTTTAATCCTATTTTTTGTGAATAATTTCAAATAATAAGATGTTTTATTTTATTCCTTAATAGAAATTGATGGAAAGGTATTAGCATTTCAAAAGTATCTACTATGTACCAGATCACTCCTCTGCCATAGCAACTACAAATGTTATCATCTCAAAGCCAATATTATATTAGATTTATAGATAGAAGAATACCAGTTATAACTTTCTGTTTTCAACTTGTGAAAAATTTTAGGCCCCATTTTGCACTCCAATCCTTACAAACAGCTCCAAAAGACTGAAGTAAGAAAACCCAATGGCTGATATTAGAAGTTGGAGGTAAGGAATCAAGAGAGATATGATATAGAGTGAAAAATTATAAAAGTGGTAAGCCAATGGAATGCATGAATAGAAGACAGGCTATATCTTTTTTTCTTTTTTCTTGATCTTTGGTGTGCTTATTTCAAATAAGAAGATAAAAGGATTTATGAATGTCAAATGCATATGGATTGAATATATGAGATTCTGCATGTAGTCTTAGGGTTGCATTAAACTCTACTGAGTTATATTTCACACACACACACATGCACAAATCTATGTACGATTTTTTGGATACAGTTGAGAGGTCCCAATACTAATAACATTGCTGCAGTACTGTATAATCTTGAGTGAACTCTTTAGTATTTAATAGTAAAAAATTTCTAATGATTATAGAAAATTATTTAATTAGCCTTGATCCAGCCTTTCCAATATGATTTTTCAATATGGAAAACTGATGTATGAAAATAGCCCAGATATATCATTATCATTTAACTAGTTGAATTGACATAAGGGTATAGTAAAACATAACTTAAAACAAAAGGAAACGAACCATGGTTGCTTAGTGAGTTACGATTTGGGCTATTAATCTTAAAGTCTGCAGTTCTAATCTATCAGCTTCTCTGAGGGAGAAGGATGAAACATTCTGCTCCTGTAAAGATCTACAGCCTCAGAAAACCTATACAGGGTCTCTGTAAAAATCTTTTAGACTTTATGGCATTCAACCATCACTATCGTTGAAACCAAAGGAAACATAAATACTTGCTGTAGCAAATAAACCAAATTCTTATACGACAATCAAAGTAAAATAAACTCAATGTGAATATAATATCAACTTTTTCATGTATATTATCTGGCACAATGAAATGCTGAATTTGTGTATGTCTTTAGATAGATCTTACCAATATATATCTAATTCTATTTTATCTCTTTATATTATGCTTGACATTATAAAATTTAAAAACTTAAGCATAGTAACATAGCGTTTTCATTTATTACTTTATGAAAAAGCTACTAATCTGCTATAACATTACTGTCATATTAAAAGACATTTCCTCCATTGCAGGGGGTAAAAATCAGGTTACCCAGGGTTCTTGGTTGTAACAGAACTTAACTATAGTTTTATTAAACTAAAAGTGATTTTTATATCTGTGTCAAAAATTGAAATGAACAGTAACAAAAGATGATACACCAGTCATTCTAATGTAGTCTAATCAGAACGCTTTCATGTGGTTGTACTATTTCTTCATCTTTGCATCACTTAATTAAGATTTAAAGTGAAAACATGGAAGAGTTCAAACAACTGTTTAGAGATCCCAAACCTGTTTATGAGGTTTCAGAAAATGGGAACAGATAATATTTTATCTTTCTGCTTTCATAATGGGAAATAGAGTATGACCTTTCACAAAACAAAGATAGTGACAATTCATCAAAGTTGTTGTTGTTGTTGTTTTGTTTCGTCTTGTTGGCACTGCCTCGTGGCGTTTTTCTTCGCAGAACAAAACACTGTCCGATCCTGGGCCATCCTCATTATTGTTGACACGCTTGAGTCCCAAAATGCTGCCACTTGGCCAATCCATCTCGTTGGGGGTCTTCCTCTTTTTCTCTGACCCTCCACCTTACCAAACATGATATCCTTCTCCAGCGACTGGTCCCTCCTGACAATATGTCCAAAGTATGAGAGACAAAGTCTGGCCATCTTGGCCTCTAAAGAGTACTGTGGCTGCACTTCTTCCAAAATGGAGCTATTGGTTCTTTTGGCAGCCTGTGGCACTTTCAATATTCTCCTCCAACACCATAACTAAAAGTCATCAGTTCTTCTATGGTCTTCCTTATTCCCTGTCCAGCTTTCTCACGCATATGAGGTTATTGAAAACAACATGGCTTGCACCAGACACACCTTATTCCTCAAGCTGACATCTTTGCTCTTCAACACTTTAAAAAGATCTTGTGCAGCAGAGTTGCCTAAAGCAATACGTTGTTTGATTTCTTGATTGCTGCTTCCATGAGTGTTGATAGTTGATCTAAGAAGAATGAAGTCCTTGACAACTTCAATCTTTTCTCCATTGATAAGTATGTTGTTTATTGGTCCAGTAGTGAGGACTTTTGTTTTCTTTACATTGAGATGTAACCCATACTAAAGGCTGTGCTCTTTGATCTTCATCAGTAAATGTTTTAAGTCCTCATCACTTTCAGCAAGCAAGGTTGTATCATCTGCGTATCACAGGTTGTTAATGAGTCTTCCTCCATTCCTGATGCCATGTTTTCCTTCAGAGAACCCAGCTTCTCAGATTATTTGCTCAGCATATGGATTGAATAAATATGGTGAAAGAACACAACCTTGTCGCACATCTTTCTTCATTTTAAACCATTCAGTGTTCCCATGTTCTGTTTGAACAACTGCCTCTTGGCCCATGTACAGATTCCTCATGAGCACAATTAAGTGTTTCGGAATACTCATACTTCGCAATGTTGTCCATAGCTTGTCATGATCCATACACTCAAAAGCCTTTGCGTAGTCAATAAAGCATAGGTAAACATCTTTCTGATATTTTCTGGTTTCAGCCAAGATCCATTGGACATCAGCAATGATATCCCTCATTCCATGGCCTCTTCTGAATCCAGTTGCATTCTGGAAGTTCTCTGTCAATGTATGATTGTAGCCGTTTCTATATTACCTTTAGCAAAACTTTACTTGCATGGGATATCAAAGAGATTGTCCAATGATTTCCACATTCTGTTGGGTCACCTCTCCTTGGAATGGGCACAAATATGGATCTCTTACAATCAGTCAGCCAGATAGTTGTCTTCTAAATTTCTTGTCAGAGATGAGTGAGTGCCTTCTGTGCCACCTCACTTTCTTGAAACATTTCAGCTTTTAGTCCATCGATTCCTGGTGCCTTGTTCTTTGCCAGTTTCTTCAATGCACTTTGGACTGCCTCTTTCAGTATTATTGACTTTTGATCATATGCTACATCTTGAAATGGTTGAACATTAATCATTTCCTTTTGGTACACTGATTCTGTGTATTCCTTCCATCTTCCCTCGATGCTTTCTGCATCAAAGTAGACATATAAATTCTAGCCCATTGGAAACATTTAGCTAATACTGAGTTGATGTAAAGTTAACTATAGGACTAGAGAGAAAATGTATCCAACATATAGAAACTTAAGTGGTAGGAAAGAAAGTGCATATTTTAACAAAATAGGCAATTGTTGTTGTTGTCAGGAGCCCTATAGTCAGTTTCTACTCACAGTAAACCTGTATATGGTTTCCCAGGAGTGGCTGGTAGTTTTAAACAGATGATCTTGCAATTAGCAGCCAAGTGTGTATCCATAGTGCCATACCAGGACTTCAAATAGAAAATAGCTGGGTTTTAATGGGAAATGTTTGAGGAACTGGTTAAAGGGGGAGGAGGTGCTGCTAAGAAATTAATCAAAAGAAAACTGGGATTGGATGGATGAGCTACTACATACTTGCATAGAAGTTGAAATTATGAATGCTGACAGGGAAATTTAGAGGAAGCTAAAACAAAGACATAAATTGTATGAGTACATTTGTTTTCTTATAATAAGTAGAAAAGAAAGTAATGAGAAAAAGACAGTGTATTGTGTTTGTTCCTCTTGCTTATATTTCTAATGACAGTGCTAGTATACTGACTATTTCTAATACCATCAAGTCATTTTGACAATTGGTATGGAGGGTGGTTTATATTACTGACAATATGAGAATATACTGATTCTTCAAGTTTTAATTTTGAAGGAGGTTTTAACTTTATTTCTCATTGCTTTCAAATGCTTTGCTGATATCCCCCTTATTAATCTTCAAGTTATTTTGGAATTATTTACATACACACATCTGTAGTAATTTGCAAAATTATTAGGATGAAGAATAACGTTTACACAATTTGATAATACAGCATCTGGCACAGTGTTTAGGAATTAGAAGATTGTACTTTAGATATTAGGTGAATTAGTAAACATACACATTATTATTGCTGTTAAGTGCTGTCGAATCGGTTGTAACTCAGTGACCCTGTATAAGGTTTCCAAGAAGTGGCTAGTAGGTTTGAACCACTGACTTTGCAGTTATCATTCCAATGTTTGTTCTACAGTGCCACACATGACAGGAGGGTAAATGCATACATATTCTCTGATTCTACATTGTCATCAGTTCCTCATCTAAAATGTTTGATACATTCTAAAATAGTAAAGTTTGCGAGAAGAAAATATTAGCAAATAATCCAGAATTATTTTTTTCTGATTATTACTATTAGTTCTATACAACAAAAATTGTGTCTGTTGTATACCAGGTACAGTGTCAAATACTAGAAATACACAGATTGAGAAGACCTATTTCTTCCCTTAAGGTGTCTTACCTTCTAATCTTAGAATATCAACTATCAGCCTCCTGAGTTCTAACCCAGACATACTGAAACTGATTTATAAAGGAATCTACTTTAAATAAGTCCTATACTGAGTCCTGATGTGGCACCTTAGGATAAACACTGGACTGCAAAGTAGTTTGAACCACAAGGTTGGAGGTTAAAACTCACTATGTTCCTCCAAAACCATGTGCAGGATCACTATGAGTTGGACCCAACTCAACAGCACTTAACAAGAACAACAACAATATAGGGCCCCTAGAAGTAAGGGAAAAACAGTAATGAAGCTGCGAGCTAAGTCCAACCACATTTAGCAGACTCTTGTGAACCCAGCTGGAGACCTGATTGGTCAGCAGTTTGGCAAGACCTGGGGACTCAGAGCCCAGAGTCAGTGACATAGCCTCAGAAACTAGAGTGGAGAATAAAGCATCCAGCTGATAAGAAGAGAGGGCATATGCACAAGAACACCTACACTTGCAGATAATACCCACTTGACCTGGCATCAATGACTGGATGATCAGAGCTCAACTAGAAGAAGAAAAAAGAGTAATCTGATACAATTTGATGAACTTGACCTACACCTATGGATGCAGTAGCTCAAAAGAGGGAACAAATCTTTACAGTGAAGATCATTCCCACCCCCGCAATACACAGAGTAGACAGGGATGGGCAACTAGGACATTGGCTATCCAAAATGGGGGACGCTACAAAGGCAAGAAGTGACTGGCTTACAAGCTTTCAAGATTGAGCCTAGATCCAGAGGGCATGGAAGAAGGTAGAATCTCCATTGAGTCATATGCAATTTGTTTGGACGGGACTGATGAAGAGGTGGAGATAGCACTCATGTGGTACAATAGTGAATACCTAATATCAAGATTGACTGTGAGGGTTGGAAATGTAAAGGTAGACATTTTGTAGTAAAAGAAAGGAAGTGGTCAATTTTGCAGGCCAGGAGCAGAGGCCCCTGGTACCATCAAGGGAGCTGAGTGTAGGACCCTACCCAGAGAAACAGTGATGCCAGAGATGGAGGCAGAGACAATGACTTGGAGAGATGGAGCTGCTGGGAACTAGAGACCCAGAGAGGGAGAGGGACTGTGTGCTGACGACTAGGGGGCACGCTTGCGGGGTGTACCCTTTGGTTGGTTGATGATGCAAGGAGGGGATTGTAAACATGGCAATGTGATGATATACGATAGGATCAATGTAAAGCTAATGTTCTCTCATGTAAACTATCACATAATTCACAATAAAATAGTTGGAAAAAAAAAAAAAAATACAAGGCCGTTAGCAGTGGATTATAAGATGGGCAACTAACCATCAGGTCAGCATTCGAATCTACCAGTCTAACTGAGGAACAAAGTTGCTTAGGGGGAGAAAAATGAGGCTTTCTGCTCCTATAAAGATTTACAGCCTTGGAAATCCTATATAGAGTCACTGTACGTTGGAACTGACTTAATGGCATTTAACAACAACAACATTGTGATTCTTGGAGTCCCTAGTTGATGTAAACAGCTAATGTGCCCAGTTCTAAACAATAGGTTGGAGACTTAAGTCTACCCAGTTGTTGTTGCTAAGTGCTGTTGAGTAAATTCTCACTCATAGCAACCCTGTACAGTGTTTTTGAAGTGTGACTGGTGAATTTGAATTGCTTATATTGCAGTTCAAACTGACCCTGAGGTCCAGTACTTATTCTAAGGTGCCATACTACCCAGACGTTCCTCTAAAGACAGACCTGGCCCTCAGCCATTGAAGATCTAATTGAGCACAATTCTACTGTAACACTCATGATCTCACCAGGAATCAGAATCTGTTGTTAATTGCTGTTGCGTTGGTTCCAATTTACAGTGACCCTGTATAGGATTTCCGAGGAGCGGCTGGTGAGTTTGAAACACCAATTCAGTGGTTCAAACTGACCTTGTAGTCTAGCACATTATCCTTCAGTGCCACACCAGGACTTTACTAGAAGGCAACTGTCCTTTTAAAATATATATATGTACTGGATAATGTAATTCTTAAGCATATTAACCTCTAAACATCAGAGTCTTAGTAGAAAGCAGAATACTATTATGATGCAAACAACCAGCAATCATTAAAGAGAGATGGGTGAGAAAAGTCAGAAAAGACTGCTTATTAGTTGCATCTGATGAATTCAGTCGGAGTTCTAGTGTGGAGCTCTGGGTTAATGCGCTGGATTGCAAGGTCGATTTGAACCAACTGCTCCTTGGAAACCCTGTACGGGGTCGCTATGAGTCAGAACCGACTCCACGCACTTAACAACAACAATGAATTCAGTGAGTGTTTAGAAATTCTTAGATGAGTGTAGACAAGCTGATCCATTTAGTATTTTACTAAATAGAATCTAATAGATAATAGATAAAGTAAAAGATTAAATTACAGAGGCAATATATACAAAGGACTTCAAACAGTTCATGGGAAAATGTCATCTTTTAATTCAATTTTACATGAAGTTTTTAAAGCATGTTTAATAATATACATATATGCATATGTGTGTATATATTTTGTTAAGTGCCAACTCATCAATTCTGACTCATAGCGACCCTGCATATGGTTTCTGAAGCTATACATTTTTATGGGAGCAGAAAGCCTCATCTTTCTCTCTGGAATAGTTGGTAATTTTGAACTGCTGACCTGGAGTTTAGCCGATCAACTTGTAACCACTACACTACCAGAGCTCTTTATACATAAGGTAGTGGTGGTGGTGGTGGTGCTATACCATGGAGTCGGTTCTGACTCATAGCGACCCTGTACAGGATTTCCAAGGCTGTAAATCTCTACCAGAGCAGAAATCCTCATCTTTCTCCCATGGAACTGCTAACTTTATGTATTAACTTTAATTGTAATTAATAATGCAAAAAAGAAAAAGGAAAGCTTTTCATAACTTTCTCCATGTCATCTCAAATTGGGATAATTCATCACAAATGCCATAATTTGCAATTTATATTCAGAAAATCTTTTGTATTGAAATAAGAAAGGTAGTACAAGTATATCATGGGGAATTGTGGACAGGGGAGTTACAAGCTGCAAAATCTGTGTTGTTTCGATGTCCGAAAAAAAGAAGATTGATAACAATTTGATTGTATGAACAAGAAGGAAAAGTCTTCACAATGGAATGCTGGCCTGTGATTAAAACACACTTATATGAAACAACAGGTTAACGTCCACAGTATAAAAGGATATTAACAATTTCTGTAAAATAGAACTAATATAGTTCTGAAAAAATTTGCCAGTCAATGTCTTATTGTGACTGTAAAACAAATATGAATCTTATTATGTATGTTCTCCATGTATTAAATGTCTTTTATAATAAGGAAGCAGTCACTTTTATGTTTATAAGCTACTGTACTTTTCAGGATAAACACATGCTTTTCAAAATATTGACACAGTTGTGTATTATTCATTATATATAAATTT
>NW_006408520.1:42222128-42250702 GCF_000296735.1 Chrysochloris asiatica | reverse complement strand
TTTTTCTAATATATTTATTTTAAATTTAAATACAAGAATGTTTGCAGTCTTCCAAAACTTTATATAGATCATCAGTTGGAACAAGGAGAAGGCAATAAAAACAAAACAAAAAACAGGCGCTTAAGCTACGGATTTAGCTAGTGCACATAGTGGACAAAGATTTCATTTTTCCCTTCACTGCTCTGGTACACTTTCTGTCAGCACAGGTGTAATGCTAGAGTTTATCTAAATGTGTCTGCAATTACCTGCACCTGTGGATCACCATCAGGCCAATACCAAAAATGACTTCCCCACAGTTTTACTTGAAGACATTTCAATGTATTCAGACTTAATGAGGGAAAAGAGAAAAACCTCTAGGACCTTCTGCTCCTAAAAACTGGACTTAATATTTAATATTTAACTTTTTATTTAATTTAACTTAATATTTAAATATTCATCTTAATATTTAACTTTTTCCATGTTCTTGCTTGCAAGAAAAGGTAAACATTTAGTACTCATGGGTGCCTTTATTTAGCTGTAATAATGACTGAGTTTCCATGGACAGGATGAATAATTACTAGGTTGATTCAAGATATATTGTTTTTCAATCACAGTGTTGTCGCTATGCTTCTGCAGGACTCAGATGCAGGAACAAAAACTATCCTCAGTTTGTGTTATGCGGAATGCTTCAACTACAAAAAGTCAAGTAAATTTAATCATTATACAAAAAAAAAAATACCTTTATTAAATTAGAGTAAAAGAATAATGTAATTGTGGTAGAGACCCTGTATGGTGAAAAAAGTCTAAGACAAAATACATTCTCTTTATACCAAGGTAGAGTCCTGCTGCAGAGCTGCAGGAAAATGCACTGACCTACAAGGTCAGTTTGAACCACACTGTTTGTGGTTCAAACCTACCAGCTGCTACTCAGAAATACTATTCAGGGTTGCTATAGGTCAGAACCTACTCAACAATACTTAACAGCAATTGCAGCAATACCAAGGGTTACTTCTCTAAATAATCATTGCAAATAATAGATTTCAATATTCTTATTTTTTCTAGGCATCACAGTACTTCACAACAACAACAACAATAACAATTGTCTCTAGATTGAAACTTGATATTTGTATTTTACCAGAGAGACTATAAGCATTCTGGATGATAACAAAATATGATTCACTAGATCATGGAAAGATTAATTTTGTAGAAATAGTCTCAGCTGTAGAATTTACTATGACAGATTTTTATTTGAATAAAGTATAATCCAAAGTTATATTATGGGTAAATTAGGGATTAAATAAAAAGAATAAATTGAACTTTTCTCACACCATAGAATTAAAATCACATATTGAAGATTTCCTAATTTATTGACAGTACTAGTATATGCGTGTGGCAGGAAGTGGTTTAAGATACCTCTGCTAGACCAGTAGGGTTAATATTACATATTGTTATTTTTGCTGTTGTTAAGTGCCTTTGTGTAGTTCCAATTCATATTGACCCTGTATAGGGTTTCCACAGAGTGGCTGGTGGGTTGGTTTGAACTACCTACATTGTTGTTACCACATATGTGCTTATTAAAATATATATTTATACTTACTTGTCATAAATGTTATATGAATTCCTATACATATGTATATATATATATGACAGATAAATTGTTGTTGCTATGCGCCATTGAGTCACCACAGAATCATAGTGACCTTATGCACAACAGAACAAAACACTGTGCCAACCTAACAATTCTTGCTATATTTGAGCCCATCACTATTGCTATGTGCAAATCCATCTCATTGGAAGTCTTCCAGTTTTTCTTTGACCCTCTATTTTACTAAACATGATATCCTTCCCCAAGGACTGGTCCCCCTAAAAATATGCCTGAAGTATAAGATACAAAGTCTGGCCATCATGGCTTCCATAGAGAACTCTGGCTGTATTCCTTCCAACAAATAAATAAAGCTATAGATAAATATATAGAAAAGTACACTCATCTCCAGCATATACAGAAATTCATGAGTTAATTGAAAGGACAGTTTTTTTTTTTTATGAAGTCTGTCCCATCAATTTCTTTCATTCACTCCTCTCTACTTCATAATCTTCCCATTGTCAGTACTTACTTTGTTGTTGTGAAGTGCCATAGAGTCGATTCTGACCCATAGCCACCCTGTATAGAGTTTCCAAGGAGCAGCTGGTGTGCTTGAACCACCGACCTTGTAGTTCAAACTGATTTTGCTGTCTGACACATTAGCCCACAGAACCATACCAGAACTCCAGTACTGACTTTAAAGGATAGTAAATATAGAACTAAAGTGTGCTCGCTTATTTTCTGGCATGTTTGCATTCCATATTAACTATAAACATCTCCAAAGCATGAATCATATAAATTCATCATTGTGACATAGTGTGTAATGTTTACAGAGTGTTCAATACTTATTTGTGGTTAATCAAACTAGTTATATTAAGTCACCTACTAACTGTCAGGTACGGTGTAAGGCACTGATAATACCCATATAATTTTGTAAGTTTTTACTGTGAATTGAGTGATAGTTTACATTGGAGAACATCAGTTTTACACTCATCGTTTCATTGCAATGATTACAATCTCCTCCATGCATCAGCATTCAACAGTATTTGCTTCTATCCACCCCCTCTTTTTTTTCTGGGTTGTACACAAAAACATTCAGGAATGTATAATCATTGAAACAACCAAAGGGCATATTCTGCAAGTCTCCCTCATGGCTTCCAGCACACAACCTTTCTCTTTCTATGAGTCTAGAGTCCTTAGTTGCTCTTTCTCTCCATGTCCTCTTCTCTGCCCCCATCTCTGGTGTCACTGCTTCTCAGAATGTCTCACATTCAGCTTGTGCTCGTCTCCCTTTACGGTCCAAGGGTCCTCTGTTCCTGGACTGTAAGATTAACTATTCCTCCCTTTTTGTTACAAAACTTCTACTTTACAGTTGTGACCGTTGCAATTAGTCATGATAACAATTATTCACTATAGAATCATAAGATTCTTATCCCCATCTCCTTTCTCCAGACCTGTCTAGAAAAGATGAAAACTATTCAGTGTGGATTCTACCTTATCCTACACACTCTGAAACTAAACTCTTGAAAATTTGTAAGTCAATCACTTCATGCCTTTATGTTGTTGTTGTTGTTAAGTGCCATCGAGTCAATTCCAACCCATAGCGACCCTGTATAGGGTTTCCAAGAGCAGCTGGTGAGCTTGAACCACCGACCTTGCAATTCACATGACTTTGCAGTCTGATGCATTAGCCCACAGAACCACACCAGGACTCTTTTATAGCCCCCTCATTGTAGGTATCCAATGTCTAATTTGCTCATTCCTATCAACTCTGTACAGAGGGGATAACATTGATACTTGATGTGAAGATTCCTTTCCTCTCAGTTGGTATTTTGAGCTACTACATCCATAAGTATATGTGAAGTTCATCAAATTGTAGCAATTTATACTTGTTTCCTTTATCAAAAATTGTTTTTTTAATCTTCCTCTAGTCAAGTTCTGATCATCAAGCCATCAAGACTAGGTCAAATGTGTACTATCTACAAGTTTGGATATTGTTGTGCATCTTTCCTCACTTTACATCAGCTGGATGTTTCACTCTCAGCTCTAGTCCTCCATGGCTATGTCCTTGTCCATGGACTTAGGAGTCCCCAGGTCTCAACACACTTCTGACCAACCATCACTCCCTCTTCTCTTTCTCTTCTCCAGGTTTATGGCAGTCTATGGAAAATGGTCAAACTCAGCCTGTATATTCATTGCTGCCTTTTCCCTTCTTCTACTCTCCAGTAGACCAATGTAGTTACTAGTAATCTTACATGCCTGCTAATGTGTTTACTTTGAGTTTCAGTCTTGGAGTGGGGTTATTCATATAATTTTTAAAAACAAAAACAAACACTGCCACTGAATCAATTCTGACTCAAAATGTAGGGTTTTTGAAACTCTACATCTTTATGAGAGCAGAAAAGCTCAACCTTTCCCTGTGAATAACTTATGGGTTTAAACCCCCTACATTGTACATATCAGTCAAATCCATTTCCTATAGCACCACCAGGACTTCTGAATAATGATGAACTGAAAGTAAACCAGAAAACTAAACCTACTGCTATGGAGTGAATTCCAGCTCACAGAAACCCTATACTGGATTTCTGAAGCTATAAATCTTTATGGTATCAAAAAGATTCACCTTTCTCCCACAGAGTGTCTGGTAGGTTTAAAGTGCCAACCTTGAAGTCAACAGTCCAGTGTTTATCCTAATGTGCTATCATGGCTTCACAGACACCTATATAAATAAAATACCTGATTCTGGTGGCCATTTAGGGAAGCTGTTAATGAAGAAGGTAATTTTGATCTAAAAAGTGAATTTTATTCAAAAATTATTTCAGTAAAAGATATGGAAGCATGAATAAAGTTCTTAAAATAAATTACATTTCAATTCATTCTACTAAGTGAACATTACAGTAGATTAATTTAGTATAAGATTTCTATTGCACTGCTAAGAACAACTGAGACTTTTTAAATAGTTTGTGCAACGCATATACAAGTATCTTCTCTTTTCATTCTCTGTGTAGTAGTGTTATTTTGACTTCCAAAGGCAGATTGGATACGTTCACTTACATCTGAGAGGCCAGCTGCCTGCTGATATCTCTGTCTAGTACTCAGGATTTAATCTGAAGTCTCTCTCATATGTAATCTAACAGTATTCCTTCTGCTCAACTTCCATGCAGTCTTTCCTACTCCACAGAGCAGCTGCTTTGGAGTCCTGCTGTTATCATCCTCTCCACATGTCTAGCTCAGCACTCTGAGATGAAGCCGGCATTGTTTAATGCTGGAGAACTGGCTGTATTCCAGGTGCTAGTCTTGCCATTTGATCAGAAGAATGGAAAAGCAAGAGAATCATCCCTACTATTTAAGTACTAAGATAACCTACATGAAAAGGTAATATAATGACTGGCAGAATGTGAACATTAAAATAAAAATTATTGATTTGATTCTAAAATCAGTAACAAGTATTATGATCTAATTACTCTGTAACTTGCTTCATAATTCCATAAGGTATTGATAATATACTTAGTGTATAATTTTCCAAATAATCAAAATATATGTTTTTACTTCAATATGTTTAGGTAATCTTTAAGTGAATTCACTAAAATAATAATATTCTGTCACATTGCTGTCTGCTTTTCTTTGGCAACACTTTTCAATATTATAAATATTTTTTTCTTTACAAATCTATTGCTTATTGTAACCAATTTGCTGTGGTTATATACTATTGAGTCAGCACTGACTCATTGTTGTTGTTAGGTGCCATCGAGTCAGTACTGACTCATAGTGACTGTATTGTTGTTGTTGTTGTTAAGTGCCGTCGAGTTGATTCCGACCCATAGTGACCCCGTTCAGGGTTTTCAAGGGTGTAAATCTTTGTGGGAGTAGAAAGCCTGATCTTTCTCCCGCGGAGCAGTTGGTAGTTTCAAACCACTGACCTTAAGGTTCGCAGCCCGATTCACGCTACCAGAGCTCCTTATAGTGACTGTATACACAACAGAATGAAATACTGCCTGGTCCTGCACCAACATCACAATCATTGCTATAGTTAAGCCTATCACTGCTGCCACTGTACCAATCCAACTCATTGGGGGTCTTCTTTTTCTCTGATCCTCCACTTTACCAAATATGATATCCTTCTGCAGGGATTGATAATTCCTGACAATATGTCCAAATTATGAGAGACAAAGTTTGGTCATCCTGACTTCCAAGGAATATTATGGCTATATTTCTTCCAACACACATTAGTTCGTTATTTTGGCAGTCTATGGTACTTTCAATATTGTCTTTCCACATCAAAGTTCAAATACATCAATTATTCTATGGTCTTCCTTATTCACTGTCCAAATTTCACATGTATATGAGGTTATTGAAAATATCATGGTTTGTGTTAGATGCATCTTATTCCTTAAACTGACATCTTTGCTTTAGAACACTCTAAAGAGGTCTTGTGCAGCAGCTTTGCCTAATGCAATGCAATATGTCTATGTCATTCGATTTCTTAACTGTTGCGTTGTTAATGAGTGCCAATGGTTGATCAAAACAAAATGAAGTTTTTGACAACTTCAAACTTTTTCCCATTTATTGTGATGCTATTCGTTTATCCAGTGGTGAATATTTTTGTTGTCTTTGTATTGAGAGGCAACCCATACCAAAGACTATGATATTTGAACTTTTCTTCTGTTTCAGCAAGCAAAGTTGTATCATCTACGCATATAGCAGGTTCTAATGAGTCTTCCTTCTATCCTGATGTAATGTTTTTATTCATATAATCCAGCTCCTCGGATGATTTGCTCAGCATCCAGAGTAAATGAGTATGGTGAAAGAATACAACCTTGGTGCACATTTTTCCTAATTTGGAACCATTCAGTGTTCCATTGTTCTGTTAGAAAAATTGCCTCTTATTCTATGCACAGGTTTCTCATGAGCCCAATTAAGAATTCTGAATACTCAGCCTCTGCAATGTTGTCCTTAGTTTGTCATGATCCACACAACTGAAAAAATTTACACAGTCAATAAAGCACAGATACACATATTGGTTATGAGTTGGGCTGCTAACCTCAAGGTCAGCAGTTCAATGCTACCAGTGATTCCGTGGGATAAAAGGTGAGGCTTTCTGCTCCCGTAAAGATTTACAGCCTTGGAAACACTGTACGGGATTGCTATGAATCAAAACTGACTCAACAGCACTTAACAACAACAACAAACATCTTTCTAGTATACTCTGTTTTCAGCCAAGAACCATCTGATGTCAACAATGATATTCCTCATTACAGGTTCTCTTCTGAATCTGACGTGAACCTCTGAAAATTCATTATTAATGTATAGTTGCAGCTGTTTTTGAATTATCTTTTGCAAATTTTTTCTTGCATGGGATATCAATGGTATTGTCCAATGTTTTCCACAATCCATTGGATCACTTCACTTTGGAATGGGCACAAAATATGGATCTCATCCAATAAGTTGGCCAGCTAACTGTCTTCCAAATTTCTTGGCATAGATGAGTGAATGCTTCCAGTGCCTCATCAGTTTGTTGAAAGATTTCAATTTCTGGAGCCTTGTTCATTGCCAATGACTTCAATTCACCTTGGACTTCTTTCTTCAGGATCATTGGCTCTTGATCATATGCTACCTCCTGAAATGGTTGAACATTGACTATTTCTTTTAGGTACTGTGATTCTGTGTATTCCTTCCATCTTCTTTTGATACTTTCTTCATCATCCATTATTTTGCACATAGAATGCTTCAGGATTTCAAGTCAAGGCTTGATTTTTATTTTTTTTTTTTTCAGTTTCCTCAGCTTGAGAAATTCTAGATATATTCTTCCCTTTTGATTTTCTTAGTCTAGGATTTTGCACATTACATTACAATATTTGACTTTTTCTTCTTGAGCTGTCTTTTGAAATTTTATACTCAGCTCTTTTACCTCCTAATTTCTTCCATTTGCTTTAGCATCTCTGTGCTAGAAAATTCGTTTCAGAGACTCTTCTGACATGCATTTTGTTATTTTCTTTGTTTCCTGACATTTAACTGTCTTTCTGTATGGTGTACTTGATGTCATCCACAAATCTTCTGGCCTTTGGTCATTAGTGTCTGATTAATCAAAACTGTGCTTGAGATGAGCTCTAAATTTAGGTGGGATATGTTCAAGTTCATATTTTGGCTTTTATGGGCTTCTTTTAGTTTTCTTCAGCTTCAGCCTACACTTGCACATGAGCAATTAATGGTCTGTTCCACAATCTACTCCTGGCCTTGTTTACTCAGATGATATGGAGCTTTTGCACCCTCTTTTTCCACAGATGTAGTCAATTTGATTTCCTTGCATTCCATCTGTTAAGGTCCATGTATATAGTCATCTTTTACATTGTTTTAAAAAGGTACTTGCAATAAGGAAGTCACTTGTCTTGCAAAGTTGTGTCATGTGATCTTCGGCTTCATTTCTGTCACCAAGGCAATATTTTCCAAGTACTGATCCTTCCTTTTGTTTATCACCTTTGCATTCCAATCCCCAGTAATTGTCAATATATCTTGATGGCATATATGATCAAGTTCAGACTAAAGAAATTGATAGAACTATTCAATTTCATCTTCACTGACTTTAGTGGTTGATGTGTCATTTTGGATAATAATTATGTTAACTGGTCTTCCTTGTAGGCATATGGATATTATCCTATCACAGACAGGGTTGTACTTCAAGACAGATATTCATATATTCTTTTCAATGATAAATGAGATGCCATTCCTCCTTAATTTGTCATTCCTGGCATAGAAACCATGTGATTGGAAGATTCGTAATGGCCAATACTAGTTCTTTTCAGCTCACTTGTGCCTAGAATATTGATGTTTATATGTCCCATTTCATTGTTGAAAATTTCCAATTTTCCTAGATTCATATATTGTACATTCCATGTTTTGATTATTTATGGATGTTTACAGAGAGTCCTGGTTTGGAGCTGGGGGTTAGTGTACCTTACTGTAAAGTCAGTTTAATCCACAGGGTCAGTAGTTCAAGCTTACCAGATGCTCCTCGGAAACTCGCTATGGGCCAGAACCAGGTCAATGGCACTTAACAACAACTGTTTATCATCATTTTGAGTTTTGCCCCATCAAAAAAATGAAGATCCTGAAGTCTTTATTCCATTTGTGTTATGGCAATCAACTCTACTTTGAGGAGGCAGCTCTTCCCAATTCGCAGTTTGAGTGCCTCCCCACCTGAGGGTCTCATCTTCCAGCACTATATCTTATAAGACTCTGCTGCTGTTCATCATGTTCCACTCTTCAATATTCTGGTACTGACAGTGATCCACTGTTATTAATAATGTGTTCAGTGACTAAATATCCAGAAGTAGTCCATTTCTACTTCTTCCTAGTCTGTCTTGTCTGGAAGCTAAGCTGAAACCTCTCTACTCTGGGTGCCCCTGCTGGTGTTTAAAATACGTGTTGCATAACTTCCAGCATCATAGCAACACATAGACCATTACATTATAACAAACTAACAGACAACTCATAGCAACCCTGTAAAGTCCTTCTGACAAGCAGCTTGTAGATTTGAATAATCCACCTTGTGTTAAACTATCTAGTGCTTGTTGTACAGCACCACATAGCAGTAAAAACAGAGAACTCTACTGAAACACTTAGCTCAGTGCTACACAATAACAATGGCACTTAAGAGAAACAACAAACCTGTGGTGAGTTTACTATTTATTGTCCTTCTCCTCTTTCCCCCTGTTCTGGAATCTAGTACATTGAACTCATTGTATCTCCAAACACACATGTAGTCTTTGGGTTGAACAGACAACATTTGGAGAGAAGTCTATAGTTCTTTAACTATTAAATAGCTTGAGTTGATAGTGTAAAGATTTCCATTAAACAAAACAAAAGGAAATTGGAGTCCTGATGTTTATTGATGAATTCTATTAAACATTCATAAAAGAATTAACAAATCTATACAACCTCTTTCAGAAAATAGAAAGGAGACAGCTCTGCTTAACTCATTTTATGAGACCAGAATTACCCGGATACCAAAACCAAACAAAGCCATTGCAAGCACAGATGATTACAGATCAATATTCATCATATATATATGGTATAAGATTACATTTTTCACAATGAACACAAATATGTATCTCTTTCAATCAATTGATCGTGTAGCTGTCATCCACATACGGCATAGTATTTGGTATTCTGTCAATACCTGGAGTCTTGTACTTCTTCCTTCATTGGAATTGGTTCTTGATCATATGCTACCACCTTAAATGGCTGAACATTGATTAATTATTTTTGGTACAATGATTCTCTATTTCTTCCATTTTCTTTTGATGAGCTCTGTGTTCAATATTTTGCCCATTTGTTGTTGTCAGTTGCTATTGACTCAATCCCAACTCATAGCGACTCTGTATAGAGTTTCTGACACTTTTTAAAAATCTTTGCAGGAGAAGAAGGCCTCATCATTCGCCCATGGAGCAGCTAGTGTGCTTAAACCACTAACCTTGTGGTTCACAGTCCATGTTCGTGGACATTTATCATATGAAACCACCACACTCATTATTCCCATAGAATCCTTCAATATTGTAATTCAAGACTTTAATTTTTCTTCCGTTCTTTCAAATTGGGAAAACCTGAGTGTATTCTTCCCTTTTAGCTTTCTTACTCTAGGTCTTTGCACATTTCATTATAACATTTTGTCTAATTGAGACACCCATCAAAATCTTTTATTCTGATATTTTATTTCATAATTTCCTCAATTCACTTTAGCTATTTTACTTTAAAGAACAAGTTTCAGAATGTATTGTGATATCCATTTTGGCCTTTCCTTTATTTTATTTTTAATGATATATTACTTTCTTCATCCATGATGTCTTTGATGCCATCCACAATTCAACTGGTCTCTGACTATTAGTGTTCAACATATCAAATCTATTATTGAAATGATCCCTAAATTCAGCCGTGATCATTTGGCTCTCATCAACTTGCTTTAATTGTATTGTGGGCTTGTTTTAATATTCTTGTATGTCAGTGTTTTACCATGGTAGTTTGTGTATTTCTGTGATGTTGGAAGTTATTACATTAGCATTTCAAATATCAGCAGGGTCACATATGGTGAATGGGTTGCAGGGAAGATTCCAGACTAAAACAGATTAGGAAGAAGGACCTAGATTGTTTTCATCTGAAAAAATTTACCAGTGAAAATGTTATGAACAGTAACAGAAACTTGTCTAATATATAGTCCAGAAGATGAAACCTTCAGATTGGAAGGCAATCAAAATATGATTGGAGCTACCTTCTCAAACTAGTGTTGACCTTAATGACATGGAAAATGTAAAGCTTTGGAGACCTTCACTTTTGGATGTGACACAACTCAAAATGAGGATAAATAGCTGAAAACATCCATTAATAACTGGAATAGAGTGTTGTATGGATTTAGGAAAACTGGCAGTTGTCAAAAATGAAATAAAAAAAATAAAAAAAGATTGATATTTTAGGCATTAGTGACCTAAAAGATACTGACCATTTTCATTCAAATAAGCATCATCTATTATTCTGGGAATGACAAATTGAAGAGGAATGGTATCTCATTTATCATCAAAAAGAACATTTCTGTGTATAGCTTTAGGTAGTATTGACATTTACAAAACAGTAAGCCTTTCTATCCATCAATATGGCATATTCTTCTATTTATTCTTATTTAAATTTCCTTTGTATTCTTGTAATAATTCTTTGTAGATATCTTTGTATATCTCTATTGTGTATCTGATTAGATTTATTCCTAAATACTTCTTTTTGTGTGTGTGGTAATTGTAAATTGTATCCTTTTCCTGGTCCTTTTCTGAATTCTCATTATTAATGTGCAGGTTTCTGATTTTTGTATGTTGATCTTGTACTCTTCCACTTTACTGAATGCTTCTATTACAGTAGATTTATAGTTGTTGTTGTTGAGTCTCTAGGATTTTCCATATATAAAATAATAATATTTGCAAATAGAAGTAGTTTTATTTATTCATTGCTAATTTGCATGACTTTGATTTCCCTGTTTTCCTCATTGCTCTGGCAATTGCTCTAAACAGGAGTGATAATAAAGAACTTCCTAGTCTGCCTTTTGCAATAAAGGGGGATGTTTTCATTATCTCTGCACTGAAAATAATTTTAGGCATTGGTTTTGTGCTGTTGTTGTTATGTGCTATTTAGTTGGTTCTGACTCATAACACCCTGTATAGGGTTTCTGAGGTTTCTGTATATTCCCTAATTATGTTGAGAAATTCCCTTTTATTCCTATTTGGCTGAGTGTTTTCGTTAAGAATTCATATTGACTTTTGTCAAATGCCTTTTCTGAAGCAATTGATATGGGCATGTACATATATTTCTTTATTTATGTTATTAATAACATTGATTGTTTAATATAAAACTGATGCTTAGTATAAATCCCACTTGGTTATAATGTACCAGGATAGAAGTATTTCTTCTAGAGTTCCAGTTCATACATACATGAGTTTGTTACAAACAAAGTATGTTAAAACATGTCTTCACAATCAATAGATGGTTGCAGACATATTCATTCAGCAATGCATTGGTGTTAGTTTCATTAAGGTGCCATCACACACACACACACACACACACACAAACATCTAATCAAAACTTTGATTTTTGAGGGGATCGCTGGGCAGTCAAATTCAAGGCCAACAGGTCAGTTGTAAAGGTTGTGATCATTTTGGGAGGGGACCCCAAAGGGGATCAGCTTGATAGATTTTCTCAAAAGATACAAGATAATCACATGGGTTTTTATATAGAAGTTTTTTTAAAAAATTAAAATAACTTTGTTGAGAAATAGTCCAGGAAAATGTCATCACAACAACGCAACTATGCATTCTAACAGGGTAACAAGGGTTCTTCCAGGACAGTTTCACTGGCAAATCTTATCCTTTCTACCCTGCATCTCTGATCTTCCCCATTCAGACTTCTGTTTGGTTCCCACACTCAAATAACATGTTAAAGAACATGATTTGAGTCCCTTAAATGTGTAAAAACTGCCTTTTTAGACTTGAAGTAAAATGGAAGGGTTAGAGAGATGAAACATCATCTTCAGAAATGTATATATCTAGATGTAGAATATGTCCAAATAATCAGTTCACATTTTGATATTTTTGTTTAATAATGTTTTCTGTGCTTTTATAGGAATATCTTTCACACGCTTGTATTATTTTTTGATATACTGTTAGAATTTATTGACTAAAATTTTGTTGACAATTTTTGCATGTTCATGGGAGGTACTGGTCTACCATTTCCTTTTTTAGTGATGCCTTTGTCTGAATTTGGTACCAGGATTAGGCTTGCTTCATAGAATAAGTTTGAGAATATTCCATGATTTTTCTGTTTTGGGGTAGTTTGAGTAGAATCATGTTAGCTTTTCTATGAATGTTTAGAAGAATTCACCAATGAAGCAGTCTAGGCCAGGAATGATTTTTGTTGGAAGCCTTTTTTTTTTTTTTTTTTTAACCTGTTTAATAGTTTAATTTCTTTATTTGTGATGTGTCTGTTCAAATTTTGTACCTCAGACTTTTTCTAGATTTTTAGGAAATTCTATAGTACAATTCTTCATTATTGCTATTGTTGAGAGTTATCGAGTCAGTTCCAACTTATAGTGACCCCATACAGGGTTTACAAGGAGTGGCTGATGAGTTTGAATCACTGGCCTTATGGTTCAAACAGACCTTGTCCAGTGCTTTATCCCACAACATCACACCAGGACTACACACAGAATACTATGAAGACCAACAACTTATACTACAAATACATTTTAAACAACATAAATGGTGACCTTACAATATGGAACACACAGGAATCAAATCTACTAGATGTTTGGAAGGAGGCAATGGAGAAGCTTTATATTATTGGTTAGAATATTGCCAAGGATTGACTGAGCACAGACCATCAAAAACTTATGTTGTGGTTTTTAGGTGCCAACCAGATGGTTAGGACTCCTATAGACTCTAGAACCAACAGAATGAAACAATATAAAGTCCGGTTTCATCCTCACAATTGTTACATTTGAGCCCATTGCTACTGTCACTGTGCCAATCCATCTCATTGGGGGTCTTCCTGTTTTTTGTCAGCCTTCCACTTTACCAAGCACAAAATCTTTCTCCAGGGATTGATCCTTCCTGATAACATATCTGAATATGAAAGAAGATGTTTAACTGTCCTGGGACTAAAACAAATTCTGGCTGTATTTCTTTCAATGCAGATTTGTTTGTCATTGTGGTAGTCCATGGTACTTTTAGTATTCTAATCCAACACCATAATGCAAATGTAGTGATTTTTCTGTGTTTTTCCTTATTAATTGTCCAACTTTCACATGCATATAAAATGACTGAAAATACGAGGCCTTGAGTCAGGCCTACATTAGTCCTCAATTATTTATATGCAAATTCAAATTGAGGATGGAGAAAACTGAAACAAGTCCACGAAAGTCAAAGGACAACCTTGAGTATATCCATGAATGAAATACTACTCATCTAAAAAGGAATCACAGTGTCCAGGTGGTGTAGTCAGTAATGCTTTGCTAACCACAAGGTAAGCAGTTAAGTCCACCAGATGCTCCATAGGAAAAAGACAAGACTTTCTGTTTCTTATAAAGACTTGTTGCTACTGTTAGCTGCTGTCAAGTTAGTTCAGACTCAGCAAACCCTACACCCAACAGAACAAAACATTGACTGGTCCTGTGCCATTGTCACAATCATTGTTACATTCAAGCCCATTGCTGCTGCAACTGTGCCAATCAATCTTGTAGGGAGTCTTCCTCTTTTTTGCTGACCTTCATTTTATCAAGCATGATGTCCTTCTACTAATAATATGTATGAAGTATGAGAGATAAAGACGTACCATCCTTGTTTCTAAGGAGTATTCTCACTGCACTTCTTCCAACACAGATTTGTTTGACCTTCGGGAAGTCCACTGTATTTTCAATACTTTTCTGCAACATCATAACTCAAATGTATCAATTATTCTACTGATTCGTGGTCCAATTTTCACATGCATATAAAGATATTGAAAATACCATGACTTGATTCATATGACCTAAGCCTCAAAATGTCATTCTTTGCTCTTGAACACTTTAAAGCATTCTTTTGCAGTATATTTACGTAACGTAATACATCATTTGGTTTTTTGACTGCTTATTCCATAAATTGTATAGTGGATCTAAGCAAAATGAAGTATTTGACTACTTCAATCTTTTCTCCATTTATTATGTTATTTCTTGGTCCAATTATGAGAATTTCTATTTTCTTTATATGGAGAAATGTAACCCATTTCTTCAGTATTGCAACCCATACTGAAGGCTGTAGTCTTTGATCATCATCATATGTAAGTATTTTAAGTCCTATTCTCTGTCAGTAAGCAAGGTTGTATTATCTGCATATCACAGGTTGTTAATGAGTTTTCTTCTAGTCATATAACCCAACTTTGAATATTATTTGATCAACCTACAAATTAAGTACATTGAGAAAATACAACTTTAGAACACACCTTTCCTGATTTTAAAACATTCATTTCCCCTTGTTCTGTTCAAACAACTGACTCATGAACTATGTACAGGTTCCTCATGAACATAATTTAGTGTTCCAGAATACCCAATCTCTGTAATGTCGTCCATAAGATATGATCAACACAGTCAAAAGCCTTTGCATAGTCAATAAAACAAAAGTAAACATCTTTCTGGTATTCTCTGATTTTGGCCAAGATCCATCATATATCAGTAATGATGTCCCATGTCCTTGTCTAAACCTAGATTGACCCTCCGGTTGTTGTTGTTAAGTGCCGTCGAGTCAATTCCGACCCAGAGCAACCCTGTATAGTGTTTCCAAGGAGCAGCTGGTGAGCTTGAACCACTTACCTTGCAGTTCAAACGACTTTGCAGTCTGACACATTAGCCCACAGCACCACACCAGTACTCTGACCCTCTAGTAGTTCACTGTAATTGTACTGTTGCAACCATTTTTAAATTATCTTTAACAAAATTATACTTGTATGTGATATTAATGATACTATCTGATGATGTCCACATTCTGTTGGGTCATCTCTCTTTGGAATGGGCACAAATAAAGATCTCTTCCAATCGGTTGGTCAGGTAGCTGCCTTCCAAATATCTTGGCAAAGACAAGTGATCCTGTCCAATGCTAAATCAGTTTGTTGAAAGATTTCAATATTTATTCCATCAATTCACGGAGCCTTTTTCTTTCGCAAGCCCTTCAGTGCACCTAAGACTTCATCCTGTAGTACCATGTGTTGTTTATCATATGTTACCTCTTAAAATGGTTGAACATCAACCACTTATTTTTGGTATAGTGAGTCTGTGTATACCTTCCATCTTCTTTTGATGCTTTCTTCAGTATTTTACCCATAGAATCCTTTAATATTTCAAGTAAAGACTTGAATTTTTTCTTAAATTCCTTCAGTTGAGAAATGTTGAGTTTGGTCTTCCCTTTTGGTTCTCTTGCTCTAGATTTTTGTTCACTTTTTTATAATGCTTCACTGTGTCTTGTGCTGCCCTTTGGAATTTTCAGTTCAGCTATTTTACATCCTAATTTCTTCCATTTGGTTTAGCATTTCTATGCTTGGTAGCAAGTTTCTGAGTCTTTTCTGACATCCATTTTGGTCTTTCCTTCTTCCTTGTCAACTTAATGACCTTTTGCTTTCTTCCTGTATAATGTTCTTGATATAATTCCACAACTCTTCTGGTGTTCAATCATTAGTCTTTAATGTATCAAATCTGTCTCTAAGTTAGGTGGGATATGTTCATGGTCCTATTTTCCTATCTTGTTTTACTTATTAATTATTTTTAGCTTCAACTGAAGTTGAATATGGGCTATTGATGATCTGCTTCACAGTCTGCCCCTGGCCTTGTTTTGGCTAATGATATGGAACTTTCCCACCAACTCTTACCATGGGAGTAGTCAACTTGATTTCTGTGTATTCCACCTAGTGAGGTCCATATGTACATTGTTTTATATTGAAGTCCATGTGTATAGTCTTTTATATTGTTTAAAGGAGGTATTTGCAAATAGTAAGTAATTGGTCTTCCAAAATTTTATCATGCTATCTCTAGCATTGTTTCTATCACAAAGGTTATATTTTTCCAACTACTGGTTCTTCCTCTTTTTTTCCAGCCTTTTCATTCCAATCATCTACCAATACATCTTATAAGTTTATATAGCTAAACTGTAATATGCTGAGCTAAAAATATCTCATAAAATGCAATTACTGTATTATTACATTCAAATTATGCACTCAATATTACAAGACTATAAGTATGAAAAAAAGATCAATAGTTTTCTGTGTGTAATGAGGAGAGATATGACTACAAAGCAGAAAAAGAAAGAAACCAATATGGTGATGGTTATGCTGTAGCTTAGACATTGAACTGGTCATATGATTAACTCAAACCGGCCAGTTGTTCCACAAGAGAGAGAAGAGGCTGTCTGTTTTCATAAAGATGTACAGTCTTGGAAACTATATAAAGGGTGGCTATTAGTCAGGATTTACTTGATGGCAATAGTTTTGGTTTTAAAAGGGTAGGCCAAAAATTATTCACACTGTGGCTGTAGAGTTTATTTTAGTCACGTTTTAGAAAAGACAAATCCATCATTTTCCAACATATTCTCCTTGATTTTCAATGCACTTTGTACATCTGTCAACAAGCTTTCATATTCCCTTATTAAAAAAAAAAAAATTAGGCTAAGCTGAAAACCATATATGAACTGCTGTCTTCACTTGTTCGTCAGAGGTGAATCTTTATCCTTGATGGGCTGCTTTCAGAAGACCAAACAGGTGAAAGTCTGATGGAGCAAGGTCAGGTCAATAAAGAGAATACTTTTAACACCTCAAAATGAAGTATTTAGAGAGTGTCAAGAGTATGGGCAGAGGTATGTGGACATGTATTATCATGAAAGATAACAACACCCTGGGATAACAGTCCTCAACATTTAATCCAAAGTTTAGATTTCAATTCTTCTTCAGAGAGTATCTCACTGTAAGGAGTACTATTGATTGTTGAACTTTTTTGCTAATAGTGCTCCAATATTGGGCCACAATAGTCACAGAACAGTGAATGTATCAATTTTACAGTTGATGGTTAACTTTTGAAACTTTTTCTTGATCAGTGATTGAGAATGTTTCCATTCCATTCTGTCATTTACTCTCAGACCTGTGTTACTGAATCCATGTCTTGTCACCAAAAATGGTATTTTTTTTTTAAAGAAAGTTTTACTTTCCTTCAAGTATGGGTCCAAATTTTGTTTGCAGATTTCTAAATGCTTTTGGTTTTGTTCTTCCGTGAGCTTTTTTGGGACCCATCTCACATAAACTTTTTGAAACCCAGGTCTATCATGAATTATTTCATAGGAAGAGCCATGGTTGATTTGCCACAAAATCCACTGTCACTCATCTATTGCACAGAATCATTTAATGTGCATGCTCATCAGATGTAGACATAAAAAGACATTTTAATATCACCGGAGTGTGGAAACTTTTTACTCACCCTTGTATATATGTGGTAAAATTCCTACAATTGTACATCAAAGATATTCAATGTACCGTTTGCTAGTTCAGGGGAGCTAATTATTTATTTTCCCATTTATGTAAATCTCTTTTGGTTTCTTGTAGTAGAGTTTTGTAGTTTTGTTTGTATAGGTCCTTTGATTCTGTGGTTATATTTATTCCTAAATATTTCATCCTTTGGGTGGCTATTGTAAATGGTATTGCTATCCTAATTTCCTTTTCAACGCTGTTATTATTAGTATAGATGAATCTAACTGATTTTTTTATGTTGATCTTGTACCCTGCCACTTTGCTGACTCTTCCAATGAGTTTTAGTAGTTTTTTGTTGAGTCTTTGGGGTATTTTATGTATAGAGAGTTTTACTTCCTCTGTATCAATTTGGATGCTTTCAATTTCCCTATCTTGCCTTTGTTGTTGTTGTTATTATGTGCCGTGGAGTCGGTTCCGACTCATAGCGACCCTACACATGTTTTCCAAGGCTGTAAATCTTTACGGGAGCAGACCACCTCATCTTTCTCCAGCAGAACCGCTGGTAGTTTCTAACTGCTGACCTTGAGGCTCGCAGCCTGCTTCCAGAGCTTCTTTATCTTGCCTTATAGATCGGGATATTCCAACACAATTTTGAATATAAGTGGTGATAAAGGTCATCCTTGTCTGGTTCCTTGTCTGCAAAGGGAAGGTTTTCAATTTCTCTCCATCAAGCGTGACGTTGGCTGTTGGTTTTGTATATATGCTCTTAACTATGTTGAGGAATTTCCCTTCAATTGCTACATGTTGTTGTTGTTGTCAGCTGCCATCGAGTCGGAACCGACTCATAGCGACCCCATGCACAGCAGAACGAAACAATGTCCGATCCTGGGCCAACCTCACTACCGCTGCCACACTTGACGCCATCAATGATGCCACCTGGCCAATCCATCTCGTTAGGGGTCTTCCTCTTTTTCTCTGACCCTCCACCTTACCCAGCATGACATCCTTCTCCAACGATTGTTTCCTCCGGACAATATGTCTAAAGTATGAGAGACGAAGCTTAGCCTTCCTGGCATCCAAGGAGCATTCTGGCTGCACTTCTTCCAAAACAGATCTATTTGTTCTTTTGGCAGTCCATGGCACTTTCAGTATTCTCCTCCAACACCACAACTCAAAGGCATCAATTCTTCTACGATCTTCCTTATTCACTGTCCAGCTTTCGCATCCATATGAGGCTATTGAAAACACCATGGCCTGGGTCAGGTGCACCTTAGTCCTCAAGCTGACATCTCTGCTCTTCAAATTGCTACATAGTTGAGTATTTTTAGGAGTAAAGGATAGTGGATTTTGACAAATGCCTTTTCTGCATTAGTCAGTATAATATTGTGATTCTTTTCCTTTTTTTTTTTTTTTTTTAATATATAATGGGTTCATTGATTATTTTACTAAAGTTGAACAATCCTTGCATCCCTGATATGAATCACACTTGCTCATGATGTATTATTTTTTTGATGTTTTATTGAATTTTGTTGGCTAGGATTTTGTTGGGAATATTTGCATCTATGTTTATGAGGGATATTGGCCTATATTTTTCTTTCTTAGTGATGTCCTTCCCTGATTTTGTATTGAAGTTTATACTTGCCTCATAAAATACATTAGGAAGTTTTCCATCTTTTTCTATATTCTGGAATAATTTTAGTAGAAATAGTGACAGTTCTTCCCTGAATGCTTGGTAAAACTTACCAGCTAAGCCATCTGGACCTGGACTTTTTTCAGTTGGGAGTTTTTTAATGAACTGATCAATTTCTTTCTTTGTTATAGATCTGTTCAAATTTTCTACTGCACTCTGTGTAACTTTAGATAGGTCGTACTTTTATAAAAATGTATCCATCTCCTCTTGATTTCCAAATTTGTTGGAGTACAACTCTTCATAATATTCTGTTATTATCCTTTTTATTTCTATTGGTCCTGTTGTACCATCACACATGTGACTTCTTATGCATGTTATTTGTGCCTTGTCCCTCTTTTCTTTTGTTAGTTTTGCCAATTGTTTGTCAATTTTATTAATCCTTTCAAAGAACTGACTTCTTTTACTGTTTATTCTTTCTATAAATTATCTATTTTCTATCTTGCTTATTTGTGCTCTAATCTTTATTTTTTCTTTTCTTCTGTTAACTGAAGGTTTACTTTGGTGGTCTGTTTCTAGTTGATGGAAATGTTGTGTTAAAGTGCTGATTTTTATTCTTCTTCTTTTTGAATGTGTGCATTCATTACAATATATTGTCCTCTCAGGACTGATTTGCCGAGTCCCAAATATTTTGGTATGCTATGTTTTCATTCTCATTTGTTTCTAGGACCTTTGTTAATTCACATTTTATTTCTTCTACCACCTAGTAGCTTTTAAGCAGGGTGTTATTCAGTTTCATTTATTTGATTTTATTTCCTTCGTCTTCCTATTGTTGATTTCTAATTTTATAACATTGTGATCTGAGAAGATGTTTTGTAGTGTTTTGAAGTTTGTAAATTTTGGGAAGCTTGTTTTGTGGTGTAACACATATTTTATTCTGGAGAATGTTCCATGTGCACTGGAAAAGAATGTGTACTGTGTTGTTGTTAGGTTGAATGCTCTGTAGACATCTATGAGTTCCAGTTGGCTGATTATTTGTTTAGTTCCTGTGTCTTTGTTGAGTTTCTTTCTGGCTGTTCTATACTTTTTTTGAAAGTGGTGTATTAAAATTGTTCATTATTATTGTACATTTGTCTATTTGTTTCTTCACATCTATTAGAGTTTGCTTTACTATATTTTATAGCTCTTTCATTGTGAGCATATATATTTATTATGGTTATGTCATCTTGTTCCATTGATCATTTAATCATGACATAATGTCCATCTTTATCTATTATGCTGGTGTTTGCCCTAAAGTTTATTTTATCAGAGATTAATATTGCCACTGCTGCTCATTTTTGTTTGCAATTAGCTTGGTATATTTTTTTTCTATCTTTTAACTTTCAGTTTGTTTTTTTTTCTTTGTGTGTAAGGCATGTCTCTTGCAGACAGCGTATTGAAGGATCTTGTTTTCTTATCCATTGTGCCATTCTACTTCTATTAACTGGTATATTTATTCTGTTGACATTCAGTGCAAATATCTATAGGTATGAATTAATTGCTGTCATTATGTTTGTTTGGTTTTTGTGCTACTGTTGGTTCCTTTGTTCTGCATACCTTCCTGTGATGAGTTTATGTTTTTTGTGTACTTTCTAGTCAATTTCTTCATAGTTTTAATGTTTCCATGTTCTTCTTGGATTTTCATTTTCTTGGTATATTGTGAAGTATTAATTGTCTTTGAGGTTACCCTGTATTTTATTAACTTTCTCCTCTGTTTTAAGTAGTTTATTTTATTCTGTAATCTACCTGACCTTCTGACCAACTGGATCTCCGTTCCTGTTTTTCCTTCTTTCATATTTTAATTATTTTGATCATAAACTGACCTTCCAGGTACTCATGAATTATTTCTTGTAGTTTTGTTCTGTTCTGGACTTTTCCATCAGTTTATTGAGTTCTGGATAGTGCTTCCACATATGTCGATCTCTTGTTGTTGTCTGTTCTTGCTGATTTTTGGTCCAAATAGTTCCCTTTATGATGTTTTGAAGCACTGGGTTGACTTTTATTAAATCCCTTACCTTCTGTTTATCTGGGAATGTTTTTATTACACTGTCATATTAGATTCAGAACTTTGCTGGGTAGACAATTCTTTGTTGGAAGTTTTTTGTTTTGTTTTGTTTTTCTGCCCATTTTGTCTGCCCTTTTCCTTCTTGACTCTGTTTCTGTTGAGAGATCAGAGGTTAATCTTATTTGCTTTCCTTTGTATGTAGCACTTCTCCTTTCCCTAGCTGTTTTCAGTGTTCTTTCATCCTTTTGATTTTGGAGACCTTCATTATGATATGTCTTGGTGATTTTCTTTTGTGGTATATCCTTCCTGGTGTTCATTTCTTTTTGTTTTTCAGGATGTTAGGGAAATTTTCTTCCTGCAGCATTTCAACTGTCTCCTCTGTGGATGTGTGTGATTCTTCCTGTCCTGAAATGCCAATAATTCTTAAGTTATTCATCTTCATGTTGTCCCACATGAATCTTAGACTTTCTTCAGATTTTTTTTATTTTTTTTTTTTTTTTTTTCTTGCTCTTTTTTGAGAGATTTTGTCCTCCAGATCACTAGTTCTGGCTTCCATCTCTTGAATTCTACTCCTTTTCCCTTTCAGTGTATTGTTCATTTCTGTATTTTATTATTAATCATTGGGACCTATGTTTGCAGGTTATGAATTATTTCCAATGCTGTATCTATCTTATTCGATTGTTCCTGTAGCACTTTCTTGACTTCTTCCTTATTTTTCTCAAACCCTCTGTGGACTGTTTGTATGCACCTCAATATCATTTTCCTGAATTCCTTCTCAGGCAGTTCCAAAGCCTGCCCTCTTTCCAATGGGAACTCTAGGTCTACCTCCATCTCATTTGTCTGTCATTCTATCTTGTTTCTGGTCATGTGCTGATATGGTCTGCTGAACAAAGGTAATGAAAGGATCAGTATGAGACTGCTAGGCACAAGATTAGCAATTCTAACCCATCAACTGCTTCTTGGAAACCCTATACAAGGTAACTATAAGTCAGCACTGACTCCAAAAACAACAAAGGATTAAGAATTCCCTCACCTTACTAGAGAATGTGACTCTAGTCACCACCCTCATTTTCCTTGGTACCATGGTCTGAGTTTAATGTATAGACTTGCTTTCACAAAGTTCTCTCTCTTGCTCCAGATCTTGGTTTATTATATCTGACCTCCAGTTCATGGACATGTAATCTATCACTTGACCTGGTTCACCAGTTCCGTCAGACTTGCTCATCAACAGTTTGTCATCTCACCTGCCTATTTGGGTCTTCATCCCCTGAGACTATGGAGATAAAGACAATCCTCCAGATTGACCTCTGAACTATGGATTTGGGACTTGTAAGCCTTCACTATTATGTGGTCCATTTCTTTGATAATTATAAGCTCTGTTAGACTTTACAGTGCATCACAGAATCCTGAGATGTGAGGAAGGGAAGGCATGGTGATTGATACCATGGTGATCCAATATAACATGTTGGAAAGTCAAACACTTGGGATCTTTATCCTCCACTTCATGGAGACTCATCTCCTGCTGATCTTTCTAAAATAAATTATTCATGCAGTTAGGTTTCCTTAGAAACAATAAACAAAACAAAACAACAACAGCAAAAAAGCAGACTCTATGAGTTTGATGCTATTATTATATCCTCATTTATGATGAAAACTCAGGTCCAGTGAATTTTAATAATTTTCTCAAGGTCATGATGCAAACAAGCTCTGTTAGGAACTGATCTGTGATAGACAGACTCCATGGCTTATACTCATATAGTAGAAAGAAGTTTAATAAATTATGGCTGGTTTAGTACATTAGTCAATGAAGGAAACAATGAATCAAATGTTTAATTACTTTGGAATCTGATGCCAGCATGATCATCTGCTTGGCAATAATCCCCCAATGACCTCAGTTAAATAAATCAGTAGATTCAGGTCAAACAAAACATGGCCATTTTGAAAACTTAAACCCTGACACAACAACACTAACAATACTAGTAAAGGTAAAAATAATTTGGAGGTTCCCAAACTTAATCTGTGACTCCCACAGGCCCCTGAAGTTCCCTTAAGCTCTGCCTGCAGGGATGTAAGAAGGTGCCACCAGAGCTCATACCTGTCAATCATGTCCAGTCAGCAGTCAATGAAACATATGAATTAAAAAAATACAGAAGCTATGCACAGAAAATTTTATGGGTTAGTATTTTCAAATTAAAAACAAACCAAAAAAGATAAACTAATGTTATATAACTTGTTCTAGGTAATAAAAAGGAGATATTTCCAAGAGAAAATGTGAATCTAGAGTTAATACAATTAGCTTTAAATAGTACAGCATAAACATAATTAAAATTCAACATCTCTATTTTTTAATATACAGGGGAAATAATTGGACATTAAATTCAGGAACATATAAAAATGAAGATATTTAATATCAGAACAGTTTTAAAGCTTATCTTCACATTTACTGGGAAGCTTGCAAAAAAAAAAAAAAACAACAACAACAAACTGATGATTGTAATTTTTTAAAAATGTAGAGCTTTTTATATAATTATTTAATCTAATTCATTTTTATATCAGGTATAGAATTCTCTGAGATCAGTTTAAGAACAACTCAATAAAGTATACTTCATTTTTTCAGCAAAACTGTCTGGTTTTATTTCTTGAATGCTTCAAGCTTATTTCTTCCTCTAGGCCTTTGTATTTACTGTATCTTTCATGTTCTTTCTGACATCTCGAGACAGTTTTATCTTCCTACTAGTTCTTGATCTAATGTCAGAAAATAATATCTGCTTATCATTTACATTTTACTAGGTGAACAAAATCTGAACTGGGAAAACCTCATTTGGGGAATATTTTTTGGTGACTTTTTTTTATTGGAGGACAGTGACCAAATATTCCATTTCCTTGCTTCATGGTAGCCATCAACAGTGAATTTAGAATGCAGCTTCTCACAATGAATAAATACAAGATTTTTAGACTGAAGAAGTGACATAATGTTAAAGGAAAAAGAACATATTAGCTACAAAGCCAGTGGTCATTAGTGATGGAAGTAAGCATCAGCAGCAATACTACCAGCAGTGGTTGTATGGTCACAAACAATCCTGTGACATGACTTGTGCAATGATCCCTAATGCATAGTCTTTGTTCATTTTAACAATGTTCATTTTAACATTGTTCATTTTAACAGTCTCCAAAACTATTTCTTCGATATTTCTGTTAATTCTGTATCAAAATCAATTTGTTTTTATTATTATTTTAGATAAAAATTTTTACAGCTGGTTGTCACTGTTGGGTACCTAGGATTCTGAAGGTGCACATGTACTCAGAATGACACTATTATTATTCTATTAAAAAATGATTCACTTACTCCACATTGTCATTTTTCATAACATTATCCAGAGTGCCCACCACATTTCTTATTTCAGGTTTGTCTTTCTTGCTTATTATTATATACATAGGCTAAGGTGAGTTTTTTTCAGGTTGATTATCAGCCACATAATCTCTTAGTTAAATTTCAACTACATAAAAGTAGTAAGCTTAACTCTTTCATCATCAATATATCACCAGCCTCTACATAACTGTTTATCTCATGATAAGCTATAAATACATATTTTTAGAAGGAATGGATAAACTACTTAGCACACACTTTGCAGATAAAAATGATTGATAAATTATAATAATCATTCTTATTTTTAAAGAAGACTGAAATAAATAGAAACATATATAAGCTTCCTGATTGTGAAAGCTTCATGGTTCTAATTATTCCCATATGAATTTTTATATTAATTCACAATTAGAAGCTGATAATTGGGGTAACAATAATTAAATTTATGAAAATAAATTGCAATAATACAACACATCATTTTTATCTATTGGATTGCATTATTTCTGACAATAACAGAAAACCACACACATGTTTTTCAAACAATAATGTATGGATACAAAACTAAAATAGATAAAAGAAACAAATATAAAATTTTTCATTTTTGATAAAGGAGGAATTCCAAATAGTGGTACTATTAGTGTATTAAACTAACAATTTTGATTTTTAAAAATTGATTATATTAGACTCAAAAGTAACACTAAAGTAAAATAATAAAAATAGCAGAAGGAACTGACTTTGTTCTGATCCATAGCTACCCTGTGCACAATAACTAAATACTGACTAATTCTGTGTCATTTATACAATTTTTCCTTTATTTTAGCCCATTTTTGCAGGCACTATGTCAGTCCATTTCATTGAGGGCCTATGCTAACCCTCTACTTTATCAGGCATGATGTCCTTGTCTAAACTCTGATGACTCCTGGTAACATGTCCAAAATATTTTAATTGAAATCGTACCATCTTCTCTGCTAAAGAGCATTTCAATTATACATCTTTCAAAGGATATTTATTTCTTTTTATGGCAGTCCATCATACTTTCAATATTTTCCTCCAATACCATGACTTAAATGAATCAATTCTTTTCCAGGTTTTTTAAAATTTGTTGTCCAAATTTTGAATGTATATGTGGTAAGTAAAAATACCACGGCTTCAGTTGGTCACATCTTACTTCTCAAAGTGACACTTTTGCACATTAACACTCTAAGATCTCTTCTGCAGTAGATTTGCCTGATGCAATATGTCCTTTGATTCATTGACTGCTGCTTGCATGGACATTGATTGTGGATCAAATTAAAATTAAATTTTTGACAATTTTTATCTTTTTTTATATTTCATGGCATTGTTTATTGATCTAGTTGCAAGGATTTTTTTTTTCTTTTCTTTACCTAGAGGTGTAATTAATTTAGAAGGCTGTAAGCTTTAATCTTCATCAGAAAATAAATGAAGTCCTTTTTACTTTCAATAAGCTAAGTGGTGTCATCTGAATATTGCATTTTGTTAATGAGTCTCTAATTCTTATGACATGTTCTTCTTCATATAGTCCAGTTCCTCAGCATACAGATTGAATAAGTACTGGGAAATGATGGAATCCCTGACACACAGTTTACTGATTTAAAAGCATTAATTATCTCATTATTCTGTTTGAACAACAGTTTCTTGTTCAATGTACAGGTTGTGCCTGAATTCAATGAAGTGTTCTGGAATTTCCTTCTATTTTTTTTTTTACAATTCTTATTATGATCCACACGACTGAATGCCTTTGTATAGTTTATACAACATAAGCAAATATCAAATAAATAATAGTTATCAATATGTGAATTAGAATCTTGGTGTGATGCTATAGGATAATCACTAGGCTGCTAACCATAAGTTCAGTGGTTCAAATCCAAATTACTCCTTGGAAATCTCTACAAGAGAGCTAAGAGTAAGAACCAATTTGATGGTGCATAACAACAACATGTAATTAAAATATTTTTTTAAACTTTATTTTCAAAGAACATTTAAAAGCTATTATTTTGGGTGGTTCATGTGCTCATGTTCAACTTCTAACTAAAAGATGAACATTTGAAGTGCTCAGATAAAAGACCCAATGATTTTTGTACCAATAACAACAACAAAGTTGAAAACCCTATAGAGCACTATTATTTTCTGATGAATGGAGTCATAGTCAATCACAGTCAGCTTGAAAGCAACTTGTTTATCCTTGGGTTGTTAAAAAATAGAAATTAGAAAAGAAATATGTCTAAACTGGTTTTATACTGTACTCTGAAATAAAAATAAATAAATAGTGTTCATGGCTTATATTTATTCTTTTGTTGTTGTTGTTAGGTGCCATCGAGTCAGTAGCGACCCAGAGCAATCTTACGCACAGCAGAACGAAACACTGCCCGATCCTGGGCCAACCTCACTATTGTTGCCATGCTTGAGTCCATAGATGATGCCATTTGGGCAATCCATCTCATTGGGGGTCGTCCTCTTTTTCTCTGACCCTCCACCTTACCAAACATGATATCCTTCTCCAGTGACTGGTTCCTCCTGACAATATGTCCTAAGTATGAGAGACAAAGTTTGTCCATTTTGGCCTCCAAGGAGCACACTAGCTGCACTTCTTCCAAAACGGATCTATAGGTATTTTGGCAGCCCGTGGCACGTTCAATATTCTCCTCCAACACTGTAACTTAAAAGCATCAATTCCTGTATGGTCTTCCTTATTCATTGTCCAGCTTTCGAATGCATATGAGATTATTGAAAATACCGTGGCTTGGTTAAGGAGCACCTTAGCCCTCAAGCTGACATCTTTGCTCTTGAACACTTTCAAAAGGTCTTGTGCACCAGATTTGTGTAATGCGATATGTCGTTTGATTTCTTAACTGCTGCTTCCATGAGTGTTGATAGTTGATCCAAGAAGAATGAAGTCCTTGACAACTTCAATCTTTTCTCCAGTGATAAGAATGTTGTTTATTGGTCCAGTGGGGAGAATTTTTGTTTTCTTTACATTGAGATGTAATCCATACTGAAGGCTGTGCTCTTTGATCTTCATCAGTAAAAGTTTTAAGTCCTCTTCGCTTTCAGCAAGCAAGGTTGTATCATCTGCATATCATAAGTTGTTAATGAGTCTTTCTCCAATCCTGATGCCTTGTTTTTCTTCATAGAACCCAAATTCTAGGATTATTTGCTCAGCATAGAGGTTGAATAAGTATGGTGAAATAATACAACCTTGTTGCACACCTTTCTTAATTTTAAACCATTCAGTGTTCCCATGTTCTGTTTGAACAACTGCTTCTTGGTCCGTGTACAGATTCTTCATGAGCACAATGAAGTGTTCCAGAATACTCATACTTTGCAATGTTGTTCATAACTTGTTAAAATCCACACAATCAAAAGCCTTAGTATAGTCAATAAAGCACAGGTAAACATCTTTCTGATATTCTCTGCTTTCAGCCAATATCCTTTGGACATCAGCAATGATATCCCT
>NW_006408520.1:42217827-42221297 GCF_000296735.1 Chrysochloris asiatica | reverse complement strand
TCCTTCTTTCTTGTCTTCTCAATGACTTTTTCTTTCTTCATGTATGATGTTCTTGATGTCATCCCACAACTCTTCTGGTCTTTGGTCTTTAGTGTTTTAATGTATCAAATCTGTTCTGCAGATGATCTCTAAATTCAGGTGGGATATATTCAAGGTCATATTTTGGCTCTTGTGGACTTGTTTTCATTTTCTTCAGCTTCAATTTGAATTTGCAAATGAGTAATTGATAGTCTGTTGCACAGTCTACCTCTGACCTTGTTTTGACCTATGATGTAGAGCTTTTCTATCATCTCTTTCTACAGATGTAGTCAATTTGATTTCTGTGTATTCCATCTGGTGAGGACCATGTGTATAGTCGTCTCTTATGCTGTCTAAAGAAGATATTTGAAATGAACAAATCATTGATTTTGTAGAATTCTTTCATGTGTGCTTGAGCATCATTTCTATCACCAAGGCTATATTTTCTAACTACTGATCCTTACTCTTTGCTCCCAACCTTTGCATTCCAATCACCACTAATGATCAATACATCTTGATTGCATGTTTGATGGATTTCAGATTGAAGAAATTGGTAAAATTTTGCTATTTCCTCCTCACTGGCTGGAGTGGTTCGTGTGTAAATTTTAATAATAGTGGTATTAACTGGGCTTCCCTGTTGGTGATTGGATATTGTCCTATCACAGACAGCATAGTACCTCATGACTGATCTTGATATGTTCTTTTTGACAGTGAATGCAACACCGTTCTTCCTCAAGTTGTCATTTCTGGCATAGTAATCTGTGTGGTCTTCAGATTCAAAATGGCCAATATCAGTCTATTTCAGCTCACTAATGCCTAAGATATCTATCTTTATGTGTTCCATTTCATTTTTGACAACTTCCAATTTTCCCATATTCATACTTAGTACATTCCATGTTCCAGTTTTCCATGGATGTTTACAGCTGTTTCTCTTCATTTTGAGTTGTGCCCATCAGCAAATGAAGGATTCGCGGGTTTTTTTCCCACAGGCTTTACTCCATTCTCATCATCACGGTCAATTCTACTTTGAGGAGGCAGCTTTTCCACAGTCGCATTTTGAGTCACTTCCAACCAGAGGAGCTCATTTTCTGACACTATATCTGACAGTGCTTCTCTGCTATTCGTAAGGTTTCCAGTGACTAAATATTCAGAAGTAGTTCATTACTCTTTCGTCTTTTTCTGTCTTTGTTTGGAAATTCATCTAAAACCTGTCCACCATGTGTGACCAACAAGAAACACCAACAAGATGACAGATTGGTTATACATGCAGTGAGGAGCTCCAACAGCAACAACACAGAATACCAGACCAAGCAGGCTCAGGGGTTGGTGCTAGAACTCTGAACCACATATAAAGGAATATTTAAAAGCTTGGAAGGCTTACAGCTCTGGAAATTTGTAGCAGAATCAAGAAATCCATTACTTTCTAATTCAAGATGCTCAGCTGCTCCCAGAGCTGCTATCTTGGGAGAGATCAAGTGAGGTGAGGATCAGAATAGCCACGAAGGCCTGAGAGAACCGCATAGATACAGGTGTGGACATTCTTTTTTTTTGCTATTTGTTCATTGGTCTCCTGGTGTCTGCATACCTCCATTCTGGTGACTAGCGGGGATCCTGAGCAAATGGACACCACACTTCCACCCCTGGAGGGTTCTACTATGCATATGGACAGATCGTCTCAAAATTTAAAGTGACAGTTTCCACTTAAAACCGAACAGCCACCATTCATCTATCAGTATGTTGTACTGTGGTGGCTTGTGAGTTGCTGTGATTCTGAAAGTTACGCCACCAGTATTTTAAAAACCAGCAGGGTCTCCCATGGTGAACAGGTTTCAGATTTATTCTTTTAATACCATGCAAATTACAGTCCTTCAAGTTTTTCTATTTCCTATAATTTCTTATAGATATAAAAATAATGTTGTTAATAAAGAGAGAAAACAGTTTAACAGATGGCCTGTCTTCATGCTTCTTAGGTGATGTGGATTGTGTGAAAATGCTACTTGATTTATCCCATTTTGCAGAGTCATGTCAACTGAGTGCAGATCTTAGAATGACCTATAATTTATTTAATTAGCTAACAATTTCACACATTCTTCAATAATATACTCAAAAGTTGACTAACTATTAATTTAATTTTATATCCAATATGTGTTCAATTTCTATATTATTAAAGGTAGTTCCATTTAGTGCAATAAGTTAGACAGGTATAGTTTTTAATTTAGAAAAAAAAAATAGAATTAATTTTAGTCAACTTTCTATTCAGATTATGTTTTACTCTGTTCTGTCTAAATAAATTTGATGTTGTTAAGTGCCTTCTAGTTAGTCCTGACTCATAACCACCTTGTATAGTGCTTCTGAAGAGTGACTGGTGGGTTAAAGCTGATTACCTTGTTAAAATCCAGTGCTTACGCTACCATGCCACATCAAAAGTTGGGCTAGTTCAAATGGTATAAAGGAATGAAGTTAGACTTCTCAAAGGTTTTTTGTTTGTTTTTTTGTTTTTTATAAATGTTAAGCTTATGACACAGTAAATTTTTATATTTAAAAAATAGCTATTTTTCAAAGTTATAGGCTATTATCCAATATACAATATTTGGTCTCTATTTACATGGGGCAGTAGAAGGAGATCCATGAACTGAAGAAAGGATTTCAGTCTAATTGCCTCCAGGACCTACTGCCGCTTTTGGCATAAGACTAGATGAACTAGATAATGCTTGTATATCACAACTGGACCAATAGACATCATCATGCTAAACAAAGAAAGAATCAACATTGTCAAAGACTATGGGCATTTGATAAGATTTGACTATTTTCTAACACCTTATTTTATTTTTAAAATGATACTTTAATTTTTTTCAGAGAAAAATTCCAGGAATCAAAATTACCTGTACTGGGAAAATAAAACTAAATAAATGAATTGAGTTTTGGTACTCATGCTTTGAATTATGAAAAAGTAACTCAGATTGGGGTATCTCATTTTATAACAAAAATCAAAAACAAAAATTGTCCTTATTCGTTACCATTAAGTTTGCTCAAACTCACAGTGAATCTGTGCACAACAGAACAAATAACTGCCGGTTTATGCACCATTTTTACAACTGATATTCTTATGCACATGAAATTATGGAATTGCAAAACATAAGAGACAAATATTTTCAGATGGTGACCAAGAGTTGTTGACCATGAAAAAGGGAAGCATTTGAAATGAGATCCATGATTGTCCCAACTTTTTTCATGGAAACATACAAGACATAATGAGGATATTGAGGTTCAGGGCTTCTGAGGTGTCTGAATATTTTGGATCAGAATATTCTTGGTGTTTTTATCTACCATTGAATCAGTTCCAACAAATAGCAAACTTATGCACAATAGAACAAAATATTGCCCAGTCCTGTGCAATCTTCACAATCATTGTTACACTTGAGCCTATTGCTGCTGCCACTATTGTTGTTGTT
>NW_006408520.1:42215573-42217162 GCF_000296735.1 Chrysochloris asiatica | reverse complement strand
TTTTAAGTCCTCTTCACTTTCAGCAAGCAAGGTTGTATCATCTGCATAGAGCAGGTTGTTAATGAGTCTTCCTCCAATCCTGATGCCACATTTTTCTTCACATAAGCCAGCTTCTCAGATTATTTACTCAGCATACAGGTTGAATATAACAGTTCAATTTATTGGGGATCTTCATCTTTTTCCTTATGTTCCGCTTTACCAAGCTTGATGTCCTTCTCCAGTGACTGGTCCCTGCTGACAATATGTCCTAAGTATGAGTGGCAGAGTTTGGCCATCCTGGCTTCCAAAGAGCACTCTGGCTGTACTTTTTCCAACACAGATCTATTAATTCTTTGACAGCCCATAGTATTTTCAATATTCTCTACCAACATCATCACTCAAATGCATCAATTCTTCTATGGCCTTTCTTATTCACTGTCCAACTTTCACATGCATGTGAGGTTATTGAAAATACCATAGCTTGCATCAGGTGAACCTTAGTCCTCAAACTGATGTCTTTGCTCCTCAACATTTAAAAGAATTCTTGGCAGCAGATTTGCCCAATGCAACACGCCATTTGATTTCTTGTCCACTGCTTCAATGAGTGCTCATGGTCAATCTGAGCAAATGAAGTTTTGCTTCACACTACCACCACCACGGATGTTGTTTATTGGGCCAGGGGTATTTTCCAACACTAAGTATTTCAAGTCCTCTTGGTGTTCAGCAAGTAAGGTTTTTATCATCTGCATATCTCAGGTTGTTAATGAGTTTCCAATCCTGATGCCATATTTTACTTCATATTATCCAGCTTCTCAGATTATCTCTTCAGCATACAGATTGAATAAGTATGGTGAAAGAATACAACCCTGGCACACACCTTTCCTAATTTAAACTATACAGTGTTCCCTTGTTATGTTCAAACAACTGCCTTTTGGTCTATGTATAGGTTCCTCATGAGCAAAATTAAATGTTCTGGAATACTCATTCATCACAATATTGTCCATAGCTTGTCATGATCCACACAATCAAAACCATATGAATAGTCAATAAAATACAGGTAACCATGTTTCTGGTATTCTTTGCTTTCAGCCCAAATCCAGATGATGCCAACAATGATATCTGTCATTCTAAGTCCTCTTCTGCATCAGTCTTGAAACACTGAAAGTTCTCTGTCAATGTATGATTGCAGCCATTTTTGCATTATATTTAGTAAAAACATTATTCACATGGGATTATCAATAATGTTGTCCAATGATTTCTGCATTCCATGGGGTGACCTCCCTTTGGGATGGGCACAAATACAGATCTCTTCCAGTCAGTTGGTCAGGTAAGTTGTCCTCCAAATTTATTTTCATATGTTAGTGAGTGCATCCAGTGCCATATTAGTTTGTTAAATGATTTCAATTTGTATTCCATCAATTCCCAGTGACTTGTTCTTTGTCAATGACTTCAATGTTCCTTGTACTTCCTTGAGGATTATTGGCTCTTGATCTTATGCTACCTCTTGAAATGGTTGAAGATCAACCATTTCTTTTTGGTACAGTAACTGTGTATTCCTTCCATCTTCTTTTGATGTTTTTTGTATCATCCAGTATTTTGTCCATAGAATC
>NW_006408520.1:42213486-42214680 GCF_000296735.1 Chrysochloris asiatica | reverse complement strand
ACAGCATTGTACTTCATGACTCTTCTTGATATATTCTTTTTAATGGAGAATGATACACTATTCCTCTTTAATTTGTCATTCTTTTCATAGTAAATCATGTGATTGTCTTATTCAAAATGGCCAATACCAGTCCATTTCGCTCAATAATGCCTAGGAATCTAGGAAAGTTAAAATTATCAAAAATGAAATGTAATATATAAACATGGATATCCTATCACAATGTTTGATAGTCTTTGTGTGCCTTAAATTTGTCCCTATATTTCCAATTCTGGGATACATATTTAGGTCTTTAATCCATGTTGAATTGTTTTTTTGTATATGGTACAAGATAAAGTTCCTGTTTTAATCTTTTGCATATTGATTTCCAGTTTTGGCAGCACCATCTGTTGAGGAGATTATCTCCTCCTCATTCAATGCTCTTTGGAATTTTGTCAAAGATCAGGCTGTATATGGATGAGTTAATTTCTAGATTCTCAATTCTGCTCCATTGATCTATGTATCTTTCTTGTACCAGAACAGGCTAATACCAGTTTTTTGACATCTGCTGTCATGCAGTACATTTTTAAATCTGGGAGTGATAGGTTTCCAACTTGCTTCTTCTTCGTAAGCAGGATTTGCTTACCCAAGGACTCTTTCTTTCCATATAAATTTTCTAATAGTTTTTTCCATCTCTTTAAAGAGTATCACTGGACTCTGGATTTGGATTGCATTATATATGTAGGTTTTTTCACAATGTAAGTCTTCCTATTCAGGGACATGGTATATTCATCCATTTTTGTAAATTTCTTTTGGTGTCTTGTAGTAGTGTTTTGTAGTTTTCTTTGTATAGATATTTTTGTGTCTCTGGTTTGATTTATTCCTAAGTATTAAATCCTTTAGGCTGCTACTGTAAATGGCATTACTTTCCTAATTTCCTTTTCAGCATTGTCATTATTAATATAGAGGAATCTGACTGATTTTTGTATGTTAATCTTATACCCTGCCAAATTGCTGAATCTCCCAATGAGTTCTAGTAGTTTTATTTGTTTGTTTTTTGTTTTTTGTTTTCTGAATCTTTGGGGAATTTCTATGTATAAGATCATATCATGTGCAAATAACATTTTACTTCTTTTTTGTGAATGTTGATAACTTTAATTTCCATGTTTTGCTTTATAACTCTGGCTAAGACTTTCAACACAATATTGAATAGGAGTG
>NW_006408520.1:42211584-42212146 GCF_000296735.1 Chrysochloris asiatica | reverse complement strand
ATGTTTGGGAAAGACTCAACAGTGAAGCCATCTGGACTTAGACTTTTTTGGTTGGGAGTTCTTTGATCACCTGATAAATTACTTATTTTGTTATAGGTCTGGTCAAGTTTTCTACTTCACTCTGTGTAAGTGTAAGTAGGTCATGTTTTTCTAAAAATGTGTCCATTATCCCTATATTTTCAAATTTATAGGAGTACAATTCTTCATAATATTATGTTATTATCATTTTTATTTCTATTGTTTCTCTTTTTGACATCACCCAGGTGGTTTCTTGTGTGTGTTATTTATGTCTTCTCCCACTTTTCTTTTGTTCAGTTTGCCAATGGTTTTTCTATTGTATTAATCCTTCCAAAGAACCAACTGCTTGTCTTGTTTATTCTTCTATAACTTTTCTGTTTTCTATCTCATTTATTTGAACTCTTATCATTATGATTTCTTTTCTCCTGGTGACTGTAAACTTACTTTGCTAGTCTGTTTCTAATTCTTAGAGATGCTGTGTTAATGTGTTATTTTAGTTCTTTCTTCTTTTTGGATGTGTGCATTTATTGCAATAAATTGTCCT
>NW_006408520.1:42198416-42210460 GCF_000296735.1 Chrysochloris asiatica | reverse complement strand
AATGAACTTTTCATGCATAAGGCTTCTCGCAGTTCTGCTCCTTGGCAGGATGGCATCTGCCATTCGCAGTATTGCGTCTGCCAATTTCTAAGAATTTTGTGAATTCATGTTTTATTTCTGCTACCACCCAGTAGCTTTTAAGCAAAGTATTATTCATTTTAAATATATTTGACTTTGTTTCCTTGGTCTTCCTGTTGTTTAAATTTTTATAGCATTGTGATCTAAAAAGATGTTTTGTAGTATTTTGATGTTTGTAAATTTATGGAGGCTTATTTTGTGGCCTAACACATAGTCTATTCTGGATAATGTCCCATGTACACTGGAAAAGAATGTGTATTGTGCTATTATTGGGTTGATTTGTAAGGTCAAATTGGTTATTTGCATTATTTAGTTCCTCTGTGTCTTTGTTGAGTGTCTTTTTGGTTGTTCTCTCCTTTTTCGAAAGTTGTATATTGAAATATCCCTCTTTTATTGTAAAATTTGTCTATTTCTTTCTTCAGTTCTATTAGGATTTGCTTTATATATTTGGGGGCTCTTTTTTGGGGAACATAGATATTTATTATGGTTATGTCATCTTGTTCAATTGAACCTTTGATCATAAGATAATTTCCTTTATCTCTTATGCTAGTTTTTGCATTAAAGTTTATTTTATCAAAGATTAGTATTGCCACTCCTCTACATTTTTTATTGCAATTAGCTTGATATATTTTTTTATGTCCTTTAACTTTTAATCTGTTTTTGTCTTTGTGTGTAAGGTATGTCTCTTGCAGACAACATTCTGCAGGATCTTGTTTTCTTATTCATTTTGCTACACTCTGTCTCTTAACTGATGCACTTAATCTATTGACATTCAGTGTAATTCCCTATAGGTATGAATTAATTGTTGTTATTATGTTTATTCTTTTGTGGTGCTGCTAGTTTTTTTGTTCTCCATGCCTTCCTGTAGTCTATTCATAGGTTTTGTGCTTTTCATTGTCAGTTTCTTCATAGTTTGAATTGTTCCATGTTCTTCTTGGATTTTCATTTTCTTTGTATGTTGTGAAATATTAATTAACTTTTTCCTGCCTTTAAAATGGTCTGTTTTATCCTGCAATCTACCTGACCTCTTCAGCACCTGAATCTCTGTTCCTATATTTTTTCCTTCTTTCATCTTTTGATTGTTTTCATTATAGACTGACCTCCCAGATCCTCTGAATTTGTTCTTGTAGTTTTGTTCTGTTCTGGACTCATACATCTGTCAGTTGAGTTACGGGTAGTGCTGCATGTTTGTCAATCCGTTGTTGTTGTCTTCTTGTTGGTTCTAAGTCCAAAGAATTTGTTTTAGGATGTTTTGAAGTGTTGGGTTGATTTTGACAAAGACCCTTAGCTTCTGTTTATCCTAGGAAGTTTTAATTACATTGTCATATTTTGCTATGAGCTTTGATGTGTAAATGATTCTTGGTTGGCAGTTTTTTTCTTTCAGGATTTTATACGTGTCTTCTCATTGCCTTCTTCCCCACATGGTTTCTGCTGAGAGAACCGAGCTTAATCTGATTTGCTTGCCTTTGTAAGTAACACTTCCTTTTCCTTAGCTGCTTTCAAGATTCTTTCCTTATTTTTTATTTTGGAGAGCTTGATTATTATATGGCTTGGTGATTTTATATTGGGGTCTGTCATTCCTGGGGTTTGTTGAACTTCTTGAATGTTTATTTTCTTGTCTTTCAGTATGCTAGCTAAATTTTATTACAGCAGTTCTTCAACTTTCACCTCTGTTTTCTTCTGTGATCCTTCTTGCTCCAGAATTCCAGTAATTCTCAGGTTATTCCTCTTTATATTGTTGCACTGAATCTTAAACTTTCTTCAGAGTTTTTACTTCTTTTTTGTGCTTACTATTTTATCTTTGCAGTATTGACAGATTTGTCTTCAAGCTCGTCATTTCTGGCTTCCATCTCTTCAGTTCCACTCCGTTGACCTTTCAGTGTATTTTCCATTTCTGATATTATTAATCATGTGGATCTCTTTTTTTAAGGTTTTGAGTTGCTTCCAATGTGATTTCTATCTTATTTGTTTGTGCCTGTAGCACTTTCCTCAGTTACTTATTTTTCTCAACCTCTCTTTGGAGCATTTGGATGCACCTCAATATAATTCTCCTGAATCCCATCTCAGACAATTCCAAAGCCTGACTTCCTTCCAATGGGGCATTTAGGTCTACTTTCAGCTCATTTGTTTCAGCTACTCTCTCTTGTTTCTGGACATAAACTGAGATCTTCTCTTGTTTGGGGGAGGGGAGCATTTTCAATAATTAGATGCATTTTTACTAATGAAAATATGTTGGTGTATTATTAAGATTTCTGGTTACTTTCTGGTAGATATGATCTGGAGATGGGATTCACTCTTCATTTCTCTTATTATTCAACTAAAAGTAATTTTAGAAAGTGTTGGCTATCTATCAGGTGTATAGCTGCTTCTGTTGGCTCTTTCCAGGATGGTGGGATTTTATAGGTGTGATTGTATTTTTGCCATATGACTGTAATGTCTTTATTATTTTTATTTCCAAGGATTGGCTAGACCCCTGCATTGGGAACTCTCCCTTGACCTTCACCTACTCTGTCCTGCTCAAGATGGCGGCTCCAGGATCCACTGACAGTCGCAGATCACAAATCACCAACTTTTTGATTCTACTACAGATCCCACTAGCAGTAAGTCCTTTTTATGTAGTTCAAAATTCCAGGACTGTCTCCTGAACCTACTTCATCTGGTATATTGTGTTATAACGGTCAGAGGTGTACAAAGTGTCTCTCCTTAAACCAACATCAAGGCCCACATCCCTTTTATTACCCAGGATGTACTCTTAAAATATATATTTGTTCACTTTAAAGCAGTCAATTACATTTTCAATATTCTTTGCCAACAGCATGATTCCAATGAATCAATTGTTCTTCAGTCTTTCATATTTACTGTCTTAGCTTTTCCATGCATGTAAAGTGATTGAAAAGAGCACATATTTCTAATTTAAGTACTAAAAGGAATATCATTTTTCTGGAGGTAGCCAAGGTTATTCAAAGTTATTTATACTTTCACTGAAGCCAATGAACTTCTTCCATGTAAAGGGCAATAGATAAGCAAAACCATCTTTTCCATCAAAGAAAAGGCAAAAATTTATTCCTTCCATAGAAAAACCTTGTGGACAGAAGACCAATGTTAATAGGGGGAAAAAAAAAAAAAAAAAAAAAAAAAGAGTTTCCATGAGTGGTTTTGGATGAATAAAAACCAAATATAGCATACTATTGTTAAGACAGGGATATTATTTTAAACACTGAATTTTCTTTCTCTTACATATCGTTTTTATATTTTTTCCACAGGTAATAAAAATATAAAGTTATACAAGAAACAAATTCATGAGGTTCAATTTCTGGAGTTACATAGGACACTGCAATTACTGGAGATGGCACTTGATTTAAGACTTTGCTGTCACTGCTTTGAACTTCTTAATAACTTATGAAAAAGACACCCTGCATTTTCATTTTAGCTTTTGCCCTACAATGAAGTAGCTGGTACTGACTTCTATCATTTATTGATTATAACTACAAACATGCCTCATATTTTTAGTCTAATGCCTCTAGACAGGTATTTAGCTTATTATTAAATAGATCATTTGCATATCTTAAATTCTTAATGAGAATGATGTGTGCCTTGAACTTTATAAACTTGCCATTGGAGGGGGGAAAATTCAGTTGATTTTTTACTTAGATTTTTGTGTTGAGTTTTTCATTTCAACTAACTTAGTGTCTTTTCAGGACACAAATAGTTATTCCTAAGCAGGAATGTATCTTCCTGGAAGAAGAAATTACTGACAGAACAAAAAGGCTAAGAGCCACAAAACTAGACTGAAAGGGGAGAAAACTGCTTTAAAGAAGGAAGTATGTCCAGGTGAGAATACTAAATATTGAGGAATACCTATCCCCAAAATTGTAACCTAAGAAAATGTCACTGGACCTGCATTTCACATACTTGAGGATGAACTGGGTTTTAAAATGGTAGGAAATATATTAGGGAACTATAATTCCCAATTCAAGCTATAAAGACATTTTTAAAACATTGTTTTTGTTGTTGTTGGTTGTCAAGTCAACTCATAGTGACCTTATGCAAAATAGAACAAAACACTGCCTGTTTCTGGACCAACCTCACAATTGTTGCCATACTTGAGACCATTGATGTTGTCACTTTGCCATTCCATGAGGGAAAGAATCATTTAAGTTCTTTCAGAAGAACTGGGGGGGTCTTTCTCTTTTTCTCTGACCCTCCACCTTACCAAACATCATATCCTTCTCTAGCAAATGATTCCTCCTAAAAATATGTCTCAAGTATGAGAGATGAAATTTGGCCATCCTGGCCTCCAAGTAGCACTCTGACTACACTTCTTCCAACAAATATCTGTATGTTCTTTTGGCAGCCCATGGTACTTTCAATATTTTAAATCCTCTTCACATTTAACAAGTAAGGTGACATCATCTGCATATTGTGGGTTGTTAATGAGTCTTTCTCCAATCCTGATGCCACATTTTTCTTCATATAACCCAGCTTCTTGGATTATTTGTTCAGCATACATGTTGAATAAGTATATGGTGAAAGAATACAACCCTGTCGCACACCTTTCCTAATTTTAAACCACTCAGTGTCCCATGTTCTGTTTGAACAACTGCCTCTTGGTCCATGTACAGATTCCTCATGAGCACAATTAAATGTTCCAGAATACTCATACTTCACAATGTTGTCTATAGCTTGTCATGACCCACACAATCAAAAACCTTTGTGTAGTCAATAAAGCAGAGGTAAACATCTTCCTGCTAGTCTCTATATTCAGCGAAGATCCATCAGACATCAGCAATGATATCCCACATTCCATATCCTCTTCTGAATCTAGCTTGAACCTCTGGAAGTTCTTTGTCAATGTCTGCTTGCAGCTATTTCCATATTACCTTTAGTAAAACGTTTCTCACATGAGATGTCAAAGATATTGTCCAACAATTTCCACATTCCATTGGGTCACCTCTATTTGGAATGGGCACAAATACAGATCTCTTCCAATCAGTCATCCAGATAGTTGTCTTCCAAATTTCTTGGCTGAGATGAGTGTATTCCATCTAGTGAATTCCATGTGCATAATGGTTTCTTAGGAGCTCTGATAGTGCCACCTCACTTTGTTGTAAGATTTCGGTTTTCATTCCATCAATTCATAGTGACTTGTTCTTTGCTAATTCCTTCAATGCACCTTGGACTTTTTCCTTCAGGATCATTGGCTCTTGATCATATGCTACCTCTTGAAATGGTTGAACATCAACCATTTCCTTTTGGTAAAGTGACTCTGTGTATTCCTACCATCATCTTTTGAGGCTTTCTATATCATATAATAATTTGGCCAGAGAATCCTTTAATAATGAAAGTTGAGGTTTGATTTTTTTCTTCAATTCTCCCAGCTTGAGAAATATGGAACATGTTCTACATTTTTGGTTTTCTAACTCCAGATCTTTGCAAATTTTGTCTTCTCGACCTGACCTTTGAAATTTTCTGTTCAGCTCTTGGACCTCCTTATTTCTTCCATTTGCTTTAGCATCTCTATCCTGGAGAGAAAGTTTCAGTGTCTTATCTGCCATCCATTTTGATCTTATCCTTCTTTCAAAAAAAATGACTTTTTGCTTTCTTCCTGTATGATGTTCTTGATGTCATACCACAGCTCTTCTGGTCTTTAGTCATTAGTGTTTAATGTACCAAAACCGTTCTTTAGGTGATCTCTAAATTCAGGTGGGATATATTCAAGTTCATAGTTTGACTCTCGTGGACTTGTTTTCATTTTCTTCAGCTTCAATTTGAATTTGCATATGAGCAATTGATGGTCTGTTCCACAATCTGCCCCTGGACTTGTTTTGGATGATGATATGGAGCTTTTACACAAGCTCTTTCCACAGAATATTCAATTTGATTTCCATATATTCCATCTAGTGAGTTCCATGTGCATAATGGTTTCTTAAGGAGCTCTGGTAGTGCAGTGGTTATGAATCAGGCTGCAAACTGAAAGGTCAGCAGTTCAAAACTACCAGCTGTTCCGCATGAGAAAGATGAGGTTTTCTGCTCCCGTAAAGATTTAGAGCCTCTGAAACTCTATATAGGGTCACTATGAGTCGGAACTGACGCCACAGCACAAAACAACAAAAATAACATGCTGTGTAAAGAAGGTATTTTTAAATGAACAAATCATTGGTTATGCAGAATTTTATAATGTGATCTTCAGCATCATTTCTATCACCAAGGCCATATTTTCCAAGTACTGACCTTCCTTTGTTTCCAACCTTTGCACACCAATCACCAGTTGTAATCAATATATCCTGATTGCATATTTCATCAATTTCAGTTTGAAGTTTTTAGAATTCTTCTATTTCATCCATACTTGTTTTAGTGGTTGGTACATACATTTGAATAATAGTGGTATTAACTGGACTTCCCTGTAGGTGCATGGATATTATTCTATCATAGACAACATGTTACCTCATGATCCATCTTGAATCATTCTTTTTTTTAATTTAATTTTACTTTTTTTTTTTTTTTCTTAACTGTTTTATTGCAAATTATGTGATAGTTTACATGGGAGAACATTAATTTTACATTCATTCTATTGTATATCGTCTCATTGCCATGGTTACAATCCCCTCCATGCATCATCAACCAACCAAAGAGTATTCCGTGCAATCCTGCCCCCCGTACTCCCCAGGTCTTCAGCACACAGTCACGCTCCCTCTCTGGATCTAATGTCTCCAGCTGCTCCATCACTCCAACTCATCATCTCTGCCTCCATTTCAGGCATCACCGCTTCTCTGGGTAAGGTGCTGCTCTCCGCTCTTTTCCCTTGATGGTCCTAGGGACCTCCGCTCCTGGACTGAAAAGTTGATCACTCCCCTCCTTGCTATAAAACGTCTACCTTTACATTTTCAGCCTTCACAATCAGTCCTGATAACAATTATACACTGCTGTATCACAAGAGACCCATCTGCATTTCATTGCATCAGCCCCGCTTAGACCAGTTGGATACTATTCACTGGAGATTCTACCTTCCTCCAGGCCCTCTGTATCTAGTTTCCCTCTTGAAAGCTTGTAAGCCATCACTTCTTGCCTTTGTAGCCTCCTGCCCCACATTTTGGGTAGCCAATGTACAAGTTACCCATCCCTGTCTACTCTGTGTGTGGAGGGTGTGGGAATGATTCTTGCTGTAAGGATTTATTCCCTCTTTTGAACTACTGCTTCCATAGGTATAAGTCAAGTTCATCAAATTGTATGAGAATATATATATTTTTTTTCCCCTCTTCTTTTTTCTTCTGGTTGAGCTCTGATCATCCAGTCATTGAAGCCAGGACAAGTGGGTATTACCTGCAAGTGTGAGTGTTCTTATGCATATGCCCTTTCTTCTAATCAGCTGGACGCTTCACTCTCCATTCTAGTCCTCTGTGGCTATGACACTGACTTTGGGCCCAAAAGTCCCCAGGTCTTGCCACACTGCTGGCCAACCAGGTCTTCACCCAGGTTCACAGAAGTCTATTGAACATTGTAGGGCTTAGCTTGACACTTCATTGCTATTTTTCCCTCATTTCCCCTTATTGGTGACTAGCGTGGTCACCAATCAGAACGTGTATTCCCATTGTGAATCGTTCTTTTTGATGATGAATGTTTTGATGATTGAAGACCGTTCCTCTTCAATGTGTCATTCCTAGCATAGCAAACCATGTGGTTGTCATATTCAAAATGGCCAATACCAGTTTCATTACAGCTAACTAATGCCTAAGATATCAATGTTTATGCATTCCATTTCATTTCCAATTTTCCTAGGTTTGTTCTTTTTACATTCCATGTTCTGATTATTAATGGATGTTTACAGCTGTTTCTCTTCATTTTGGGTTGTGCCCCATCTACACAAGGTCCCGAGGGCTTTTCTCCCGTGGACTTTACTCCATTTGCGTCATCACGGTTGACTCTACTTTGTGGAAGTAGTTCTTCCCTAGTCTCATTTTGAGTGACTTCCAAGCAGAGGGACTCATTTTCTTGCACTGTATCATTCATTGTTTGTCTACTATTCATAAGGTTGTCAGTGACTATATATTCGGAAGTAGTTTTTAGCATTTAGACTGTCTCCAACTGTTTGCTAATGTAAATAGTGCTTCTATGAACATTGGTGTGCATATATCTACTCGTGTTATTACTCGTATTTCTTGTGAGTAAATATCAAGTAGAGGAATTGCTGTATCATAAGGTATTTCTAGTTCAACTTTCTGAGGAAGCACCATATTGCTTTCCAAAGAGGTTGGACCATTTTGCAATTCTACCAGAAATGCAGAAGAGTCCCAATCTCTCCACATCCTCATCACCATTTATTGTTTTCTACTCTTTGATCTTTCCTGTTATTGCTTGTGTGAGATAATATCTCATTGGTGTTTTGATTTTCATCTGTCTAATGGCTAGTGATCATGAACATTACTTCATATGTTTTTTTGCTGCCCAGATCTCCTCCTTAGTGAAATGTCTGTTCATGTCCTGTGCCCAATTTTTAATTGGGTTATTTGTCTTTTTCTTGTAAAGGTGTTGTAGTTTTCCATATATTTTAGAAATGAGTCCCTTGTCTGATGTGTTGTTGCAAAAGATTTTTTCCCATTCTATGGAATCCATTTTTACTCTTCAGGTGAAGACTTTTGATGCACATAAGTTTTAATTTTTAGTATGTCCCAATTATCTATTTCGTGTACTTTTGTTTGTGTACTTTTCAAAATGTTTGGGAGTCTGTGTATACCCTGAAGTACAGTCCTCACAGTTATCCCTATTTTTCACTGAAGGCCTTCATAATTCTGGGATCCACATTTAGGTCTTTAATCCATGCTAAATTGGTTTTTGTATAAAGTGTGAGGTAAAGGTCTTGTTTTAATCTTTTGCATATCTCTTTCCAGTTCTGCCAGCACCATCTGTTGAAAAGACTATCCAATCCTCTTGTGATATATTTAGGAACTTTGTCAAAAATCAGTTGGCTGTATGTGGATGTGTTAATTTCTGGATTCTCAATTCTGTTTCATTGATCAATTGATCTTTCATTATATCAGTACCAGGCTGTTTTGACTACTGTAGCCATGTAATAAATTTTGAAATCGTGGAGTGAGAAGTTTCCAACCTTATTCTTCTTCTTAAGTAGTGCCTTGCTTATCCTGGGTCTCTTTCCTTTCCATAAGATTTTGTAATAGTTTTTCCCATCTCTTTGAAGAATGTTGTTGGAATCTGGATATGAATTGCATGATATGTATAAATTGCTTTGGGCAGTATTGACATTTTCACAATGTTAATCTTTCTATCCAGGAACTCAGTACATTCTTCCATTTTTGTAGGTCTCTTTTGGTTTCTTGTAGTAGTGTTTTTTAGTTTTCTTTGTATAGGTACTTTTTCTCTCCGGTTACATTTATTCCTAGATAGTTCATCCTTTGGGCAGCTATTGTAAATGATATTGCTTTCCTAATGTTCTTTTCAGCACTGCTGTTGCTGGTATAGAGGAATCCAACTGGATTTTATATGTTGATCTTATATCCTGCTACTTTGCTGAATCTTCCAATGAGGTCTAGTAGCTTTTTTTACTGAGTCTTTGGGTTTTCTATGTATAGGATTACATCATCTGCAAATAAAGAGAGTTTTACTTCCTCTTTGCCAAATTGAACATCTTTAATTTCCCTATCTTCCCTTATAGCTCTTGCTAAGACTTCCTGCACAATATTGAATAAGAGTGATGGCAAAGGGCATTCTTGTCTGGTTCCTGTTCACAGAGGGAAGGCTTTTCGTTTCTCTCCATTGAGAGTAATGTAAGCTGTTGTTTTTATATACATACTCTTACTTATGTTGAGGAATTTCCCTTAAATTCCTACTTTGTTGAGTGTTTTTATCAGGAATGGATGGTGGATTCTGTCAAATGCCTTTTCTGCATCAATTGATATGATCATTGGTTCTTTTCATTTTCCTTATTTATATGATGGATTACGTTGATTATTTTTCTAGTGTTGAACCATCCTTGCATCCCTGATATGAATCCCACTTGCTCATGATGTATTACCTTTATGAGGTGCTGCTGGATTCTGTTGGCTAGGATTTTGTTGAGAATTTTTACATATATGCTCATGAGGGATATTGGTCTATCATCTTCTTTCTTAGTGTTGTCCTTCCCTGGGTTTGGTCTGAGAGTTATGCTTGCTTCATAAACTATATTAGGAAGTTTACGATTCTCCTCTATCTTCTAGAATAATTTGAGTAGAATTGGTGACAGCTCTTCCCTGAATGTTTTGAACTTCCCTCAATGTCCAGGACTTCTTTTGGTTGGACATTTTTTGATGACCTGATCAATTTCTTCTTTTGTTATGGGTGTGTTCAGGTTTTCTACTTCACTGTGTGTAAGTTTGGGTAGGTTGTGCCCTGATCTTTATTATTTCTTTTCTTTGGGTTGATGTAGGTTCCCTTTGTTGGTGTCTTTTTAATTGTTGGAGGTGCTGTGTTAATGTGTTAATTTTAGTTTTTCTTCCTTTTGGATGTGCACATTTATTGCAATTACTTGTCCTCTCAGCACTGTTTTCTCCATGTCCCAAAGAATTTGGTATGTTGTATTTTTGTTCTCGATTGTTTCTAAGAACTTTGTGAGTTCATGTTTCATTTCTTCTATTACCGAGTCACTTTTCAGCATGTTGTTATTCAGTTTCTTTCTGGTTGCTCTATCCATTTATGAAAGCAGTGTATTAAAATAGCTCACGATTATTGTAAATTCGCATATTTCTTTCTTTAAATCTATTAGAGTGTGCTTTATATATATTGGAGCTCTTTCATTGGAAGCGTATATATTTATTATGGTTATATCATCTTGGTAATTGTCCTTTAATCATTAGCTAATGTGCATCTTTATCTATTATGCTGGGTTTTGCCTTAAAGTTAATTTTACCTAATATTAGTACTGTCACCCTTGTTCATTTTTTATTGCAATTAGCTTGGTATATTTTTTCCATCCTTTGACTTTTAATTTGTTTTTGTCTCTGTGTGTATGATATGTCTTTTGTCAAAAACATATTGAAGGGTATTGTTTTCTTATCCAATCTGCCACCTTCCGTCTCTTAACTAGTGTATTTAATCCATTTACATTCAGTGTAGTTATCGATAGGTCTGGATTAATTGCTGCTATTATGTTTGCTTTCCTTTTGCGACTGTCTTTGTTCTGCATGTCTTTCAGTGCTGAGCTCATCGTTTTTGTTGTCTTTCTTGTCAGTTTCCTCATAGTTTTAATGTTTCCATGTTCTTCTTGGATTTTCATTTTCTTGGTATGTTGTGAAGTGTTAATTTTCTTTAAAGTTGCCTTATAGTCCATTTAGTGCAGTCTATTTTATCCTGTAATTTACTGACCTCATCATCTGGATCTCTGTCACTACGTGTTTATGTTCTTTCACAATGTAATTGTTTTGATCATAGACTAACCTCCCAGATTCTCTGAGTTTGTTCTTATAGTTTTGTTCTGTTCTCAACTCTTTCTTGTGTCAACTTAGTTCTGGGAGGTGCTGCCATGAATGTCAGTCTCTGGTTGTTGTAGGTTCTTGTTGTTTCTCAGTCCACAGAACTCCATTTAGGATGTTTTGTAGTGGAGGTTTGGATTTCTCCAAATATTTAGCTTCTGTTTATCCTTGAATATTTTAATTACACTGGCATATTTGATTGATAGCTTTGCTGGATAAAGGATTCTTGGTTTTGTTTTGTTTTTTTTTTCTTTCAGGCTTTTATATATGTCTCCCCATTGCCTCCTTATCTGCATGGTTTCTGCTGAGAGGTACAAGCTTAATCTGACTTGTTTGCCTTTTTATCTAACACTTCTCTTTTCCCTAGCTGCTTTCAGGATTGTCTCCATATCTTTGATTTTAGAGAGCTTTATTACAATATATCTTGGTGATTTTCTTTTCAGGTCTATCCTTCCTGGGGTTTATTGAGCTTCTTGAATGTTTATCTTTTTACTTTTCAGTATG
>NW_006408520.1:42196798-42197949 GCF_000296735.1 Chrysochloris asiatica | reverse complement strand
CAGCTTACTAGTTCTACCTTCTATTTATTCTATTCTTCTCCTTTGTCCTTTCAGTTTATTGTCTATTTCTGATATTCTATTATTGATCGTTTGGACCTCTTTCTGTAGGTTTTGAATTGTTTCCAATGCTGTAGCTATCTTATTTGATTGTGCCTATAGCACTTTCCTGGAGTCCTGGGTGTGACCCTGTGGGTTAATGCACCAGACTGCAAAACCATTTTAACTGCAAGGTCGGTAGTTCAAGCTCAAGAGCTGCTTCTTGGAAACCCTATACACGGTCTCTATGGGTTGGAACTGACTCGATAGCACTTCACAACAACAGCATAGTGTTTTCCTGACTTCTTCCCTATTTTCCTCAACTCCACTGTAAATTGTTTTGAAATATTTTATAATCATTTTTATGAATTTTTTCTCAGGCGTTTCCAAAGCCTGTCTTCCCTCCAGAATGGAATCCAGGTCTACCTCTAGGTCGTTTGTCTCAAACATTTTATATTGATACAGATATGTACTGATATGGTCATCTGCTTTTGCTTCTTGGACATGTTTAGTGTTTATCTGTGCCCTTAATACTTAATTGAGTGTGTGTTTTGGTAATTGCAATGCTTTCTGATTGCCTCCAGGTAGAGCTGATCAGGATATGGACCTCTTTTTTCACTCTTATTATTGCTTAACTCACTCACTCATCTCTGCCAAGAAATTTGGAAGACAAGTATCTGGCCGACTGATTGGAAGAGATCCATATTTGTGCCCATTCCAAAGAGACCCAATGGAATGCAGAAATCATCAGACAATCTCTTTGATATCTCAAGCAAGTAAAATTTTGCAAAAGGTAATACAGAAATGACTACAATCATACATTGACAGAGAACTTCCAGAGGTTCAAGCTGGATTCAGAAGAGGCCAGAGAATGAGAGATATCATTGCTGATGTCTGGTAGATCTTGGCTGAAAGCAGAAAATATCAGAAAGATGTTTACCTGTGCTTTATTGACTATGCAAAAGCTTTCAATTGTGTGGATCATGACAAGCTATGGACAAAGTTGCAAAGTATGAGTATTCCAGAACACTAAATTGTACTTCTGAGAAATCTGTACCTGGACCAAGAAGCAGTTGTTCGAACAGAGCATGGGAACACTGAATGTTTTAAAATTG
>NW_006408520.1:42194594-42195661 GCF_000296735.1 Chrysochloris asiatica | reverse complement strand
TTTAATATTCTCTTTTAGCTTCTTGTCTTCAAGGCCATATGATAAATTTCAAGACACCACTGCTGGTTTTTATGGTATACCATTATATTTTGGCCTGCTTTGTTTTTAAAGTCTCTATTTCTACACTCCGTGTTTTGGCCTTTTCTCTATTAATAAACAGTTAAAGGCTGGCTATTGATCTGCCTGTCTCTTTAAATACTGAGTGTATCTTTGCTGACATGTGGCAGAAGAACCCACCAGTGGTGGGTGTGAGTGGTGTCAACTAGATCAGGCACACACTCTAGTCACCAGAATGGAAGTGCACAAACAGTGAGGGACAAATGTACAGATACCAAAAAAAAAAGAGAAAAAAAAATCAGAACAAAACAAAACTGATAAAGTTAATTGTACACTTTTGTGCTGAGGTTCCCGCTGCATTATTCCATGGTGCTCCTGCCTTGGTTTTGCTGTTTGGTCTCCCCCAAGTTGTTGGCCCTGTACCACTGAGCCTGCCAGATTCTAAAGTATGAGATTTCTTATTTCTGCTACAAGTTCCACTAGCTATAAGCCTTCAAACTTTTTTAAAAATTACTAGATACATAGTTCAGCATTTTGGAGCTCTGCCCTGAAACTGCTTTGCCTGGTATTCTGTGGTATTACTTATAGAGATTTTCACTGCACCTCTACCCTATCTGCCATCAAGTCCCGCCTCTTTCAGTGGATAATCTTTTGTATCAACTTGGCTAAACTCTGAATTCAAGTGTGTTTGGCAGATAACTAACCAATGCTGTTCCATAATATAAAATCATGCAAATGAGGATCTCAAAAGATCTGTAACATAAGTACTGGGCCATGAATCATAAGGATATTGATTCAAGGTCATCAGCCAGTTTTAGGGAAAACAATGAGATCAAGGATGAGACTCTGCTTCTTCAAAATTGCAGTCTCAAAAACTCTGTATACAGGTCCTTTGTGAGTCAGAACCCACTTGATAGCATTTAGCAAAACAATGTAATGACCATGTATTTTGTAATCTAATGTAACCAACCAATCAGATGAAAAGGGAGTTATAAATATATATATATATA
>NW_006408520.1:42191042-42193416 GCF_000296735.1 Chrysochloris asiatica | reverse complement strand
TAAATCATATTTAGCAAAAACTTACTTGCATGTAGTATTAAAGATACTATTAAATTATTTTCACATTCCACTGGCTAACCTTTCTTTGGAACAACCACAAATTTGGATCTTTTCCAATCATTTGGTTTGTTGAATGTTTCGGTATTCCATCAATTCCTGGAACCTTGCTTTTTGCTAATGCCTTCAGTGTAGCTTAGACTTTTTCTTTCACTGCTATTGTTTTTTATTTTCTCTTAGTCTTGTGTAGGTGATTCTTTTATTTATATTAAATCATTTTTTAAATGAAATACTTAAAGATGACAACCTTTACATAAAGGTGACTTCAGGAACAAGTTTCAATGCTAAGTTTGAAGAGCAACTCAGAGTCATAGTCCTGAGGCTCATCCAGACATAGTAAGTCCAATAAATCTAAATTCTTTAAAAATTTAAAGCTCAGTACCACATTTTTTCTCCTCCCCTATTTTATTTTCTTAGAGATTTTATTGTGAATTGAGTGAAGATTTACAGGACAAATCATCAGTTTTACATTAAGCAAGTTATTGTAATGCATACAATTTCCTCAATGCACCATCAGTTAACAGTATTTACCTCTATTACTTTTTTTTTTTTTAATATATACATACCACATTGAAAATATATTTATGTTTAAATGTGCAAAGGGCAATTTGCAAGCCAGTCTCCCACCCAGGGCACACTGCCTTTCTCAGTCCACGTGACTATAATCTTATGCTGCTCTGCCTATCACTTTGCCTCTGCCACCATCTCTGTTGTCACTGATATTCTGGTTACAATCCCTCACTCCTCTCATGCTCTTCCCTCTTGATGGTCTTAGGGCCCTCTGTTCCTGAAATGACAGATTAACTTCTCTTCCCCTTTAGTTACACCTCTTCTACATTTTATAGTTGTAACACTCTCCATTAGTTCTGAAAGAACTTACTCACAAATGAATCATAAAATCCTATCCCCATCTTCATTAGACCCATCTGGACAAGAGGAAAACTATTCAGTGGGTATTCTATTTTACTCCACTCATTCTGACCCTAAGCACTCTCAGGAAAGCTTGTAAGCCAGCCACTTCATACCTTTATAGTCCTCCAATTTTGATAGCTGAAGTCTAAGTTGTCCATACTTATCACCCCATTACACTGAGGAACCAAGCTTGATACTGGATAAGAAGAAATCTTCCTTTTCAGTTGAAATTTTGGTCAATTTCATCCATAAGCAAAGGTCCAGTTCATCAAGTTGTAGCAATTTATGCTTGCTCGTTATATCAAACTGCTTCATCATCATCAGATTGAGTTCTGATCAGCAAGCCATCCAACATAAGTCAAATGTGCACTATCTGCAAGTTTAGCAGTTTTCACATACCTCCTTCCACTTCAGACCAGCTGGCCCCGTCACTCTTACACTAGCCCTCAGTGGATAAGTCAATATCCTTGTTCTTTACAGTTCACACATCTCCCTAAACTTCAAACCAGTTAGTCATCGCTTTTCACTCACTCATCTTAAGGATGTCAGTCTGTGTCTTCATTGATGCATTTTCCCCAGTTCCACTCACCTATAGACCAGGGCAGTCACCAGTGAGACAGTTTGCGTGTTCCCATTGGGTTTCAGTCCTAGAAAGGGGTTTACCCTTATGGGTTGATTTTCTGGCCTTGATGGCTCCAAGGTAAACAGCTTGCTTAATATTGTCATAGCCAAATAGTCTGGTCCCCCAACTCTTGTGGTGATCTTTCAAGAAGTATCTTCTGTTCCTCTAGCTGTTCTGATTGGTCTGCATGTCTTTTCAACTAGGAATGTCCCACCTCCAAAGGTTCTGGATGGGGCTCAGATTCCACCTAAAGTCCCATTGTCCATAAATAATTTATAAGAAGCCTATTTCTCTGGGCACATTTTAGTGCCTTTTGAGATAATCTTAACTGTTACAGGCTGAATATCAAGTTTTCTGTAATCATGTTTCCTAATATTCCCTTCTATGCCACTTAACCCCCACACATCTGTCAATTTGTCATACTGTAGTGGCTTGTGAGTTTCTGTCATTCTGGAAGATATGATACCAGCACTTTAAATACCATCAGGTTCACCCATGGGGGACAGGTTTCAAATGAGCTTCCAGACAAAGACAGACTAGGAAGAAGGAGTAACTAACTATTTTCAAATATTTAGTGACTGAAAACTTTATGAATAGCAGAGAAACATTGTCAGATACAGTGTTGGAAAATGTGCCTCTCAGGTTAGAAAGCACTCAAAATGCGACTAGGGAAGAGCTGCCTCCTCAAAGTAGAATTGAGCATGATAACATGAATGGAGTAAAGCCTGTGGAGTAAAACCCTTGGGACCTTCATTTGTTGATGGGGTACAACTCAAATGAAGA
>NW_006408520.1:42187895-42189133 GCF_000296735.1 Chrysochloris asiatica | reverse complement strand
ATGCTGAGCAAATAATCTGAGAAGCTGAGTTCTATGAAGAAAAACGTTGCATCAGGGTTGGAGGAAGACTCATTAACAACCTGCAATATGCAGATGATACCAACTTGCTTAGTGAAAGCGAAGAAGATTTAATATATTTACTCATGAAGATCAAACAGCACAGCCTTCGATATGTATTGCATCGCAATGTAGAGAAAAAAAAAATCCTTACCATTGGACCAATAAACAACATTCTTATCAATGGAGAAAAGATTTAAGTTGTCAAGGACTTTATTCTTCTTGGATCAACTATCAACACTCACGGAAGCAGCAGTCAAGATATCAAACCATGTATTCAATTAGGCAAATCTGCTGCACAAGACCTTTTTAAAGTGTAGAAGAACAAGGATGTCAGTTTGAAAATTAAGGTGTGCCTGGCCCAAGCCATAGTATTTTCAATAACCTCATATGCATTCGAAATCTGGACAGTGAATAAGGAAGACCGTAAAAAAATTGATGCTTTTGAGTTATGTTGTTGGAGGAAAATATTGAAAGTGCCATCAGCATCTAAAAGAACAAACAGATCTGTGTTAGAAGAAGTGCAGCCAGAGTGCTCCTTGGAGGTCAGGATGATCAACCTTCGTCTCACATACTTTGGGCATATTGTCAGGAGGGACCAGTTGCTGGAGAAGGATGTCATGTTTTGGAGACTTACAGCAAAATCGATTGGCAAAGTGGCAGCATCAATATGCTAAAGCGTGGCAACAATAATGTGGTTGACCCAGGATCGGGCAGTGTTTCGTTCTGTTTGCATAAGGTTGCTATGAGTCGGTATGGACTGAATGGCACCTAACAACAACAACATCCCTCTTAAATGTTTACATTACAATAGTAGGAAGGGGAAATCAATATCCACAAAATATTCAAGCACCTTAACATTATCCCCTCCTTTACACATTCAGACTGTGTCTATTATCCTACTTCACACAGTCCTATTGTTCTAAGCTGTGCATGCATCACAATCTACCTCTATCCCACTTATCCCATTTTATTTCCTAAGTCTTCCCTTATCATCCCCATTTATCAATCCTCCTCCCCCTTCTTTTGCATTGTCCTCCCCCTCCTTTTTATTGCCCTTCTCATCACCAGAACTATCATGCTTCTATCCCCTAATCTGTGAGTTTTGTATCCCCTCTATTCCTTCAGTGGGTGTTGTTGTTGGTGTTGTCAGGTGCCATCGAGTCGGAACCGACTCATAG
>NW_006408520.1:42176818-42186375 GCF_000296735.1 Chrysochloris asiatica | reverse complement strand
TTGGGTTATTTGTCTTTTTCTTATAAATGTGTTGTAGTTTCTTACGAATTTTAGAGATTAGTTTCTTCATTTGGTAAGACAGAGAGTCAGAGGAAAAAGAGGAAGACCTTCAGTGAGATAGTTTGGCAAAGTGGCATCATGAATGGGCTCAAGTGTGACAACAGTTGTGAGGTTGGCCCAGGATCAGGCAATTCTTTGTTCTGTTGTGCATAGGGTCACTATAAGTTGATACCAACTTAACAGCACCTCACAACAGCAACAACAATGTTATGTCATTGCAATTTTTTCCCTACAGTCTGTGGGCTACCTTTTTACGCTTTTGATGAAATTTTTCGTTGCACATAAGTTTCTAATTTTTAGTATGTTTTAGTCATCTATCTTGCCCTCCATTGTTTTGTGTGTTTTTTTTTTTTTGCCATGTTTGATAGTCTATGTATGCCAGTTATCAGAGCCCTTAAGTTTGTCCCTATTTTTTCATTGACGATCTTTATAATTCTGGGATTTACATTTAGATCTTTAATCCATGTTGAGCTATTTTTTTATATGGCATGAGATATGGGTTTCATTCTTTTGCAAATTGATTTCCAGCTTTGCCATCACCATTTGTTGAAGAGAATACCTCTTCCCCCTTTAAATGTATTTTGACTCTTCGTCAAAGATCAGTTGGTTGTGTATGTTGTTGTTGTTTTTAGGTACCATTGATTGGCACCGACTCATAGCAACACTGTCCAATCCTTGGCCAACCACACTACTGTTGCCATGCTTGAGTCCATTGATAATTCTGGGTTATCAATTCTGTTCCATTGATATATGTATCTTTCATTGTACCAATACCAGGCAGTTTTGAACATTGTGTAGTAAGTTTTGAAATCAGAGACCATGAGGACTCACACGTTGTTCTTCTTAAGCAATATTTTACTTATTCAAGGTCTCTTTCTCTTCAATATAATGTTCATGATCATTTAGTCCATCTCTTTAAAGAAGGTTGTTGGACTCTGGATTGGGACTGCATTACATCTGTAGATTACTTTGGGTACTGCTGACATTTTCAAACTGTTAAGTCTTCTTATTCATGAGCATGAAATGAACAAATCTCCCATTTTTGTAGCTTTATTTTGGTTTCTTGTAGTAGTGTTTTGTACTTTTCTTTGTATAGGTCTTTTGTTTCTCTGGCTAGATTTATTCCTCAATATTTCATCCTTTGGGTGGCTATTGTAAATGGTACTGTTTTTCTAATTTCCTTTTTCAGAGCTGTCTTTATTAGTATAGAGAAATCCAACTGAGTTTTGTACACTAAGCTTGTACCCTACCACTTTGCTAAATCTTCCAATGAGTTCCAGTAATTTTTTTTTGCTAAGTTTTTGGATTTACTATATATATATAGGATCATATCTACAGAAAGAGAGAGTGCTACTTGTTCTTGGCCAATTTGGATGCCTTTAATTACCCTTACTGGTAGTGTAGTGGTTATGAATTGGGCTGTGAACCTTAAGGTCAGCAGTTCAAAACTACCAGCCGCTCCGTAGGAGAAAGATGAGGCATTCTGCTCCCGTAAAGATTTATAGCCTTGGAAACCCTGTGCAGGGTCACTATGAGTTAGAATCGACTCCACAGTACTTAACGACAACAACAGCTTGCCTTATGTTCTCCAACATAATATTGACTAGGAATGGTGATAAGGGGAATCCTTGTCTGATTCCTGTTAACAAAGGCAACGCTTTCAGTTTCTCTCCATTGAGAGTGGTCTTAACTAGTGGTTTTGTATATACGCTCTTAATTATGTTGAAGAATTTCCCTTTAGTTCCTAGTTTTTTGAGTGCTTTTATCATGAATGTGTGTTGGATTTTGTCAAATGACTTTTTTTCATCAATCAATATAATCATGTGGGTTTTCTCCTTTTTTTCATTTATGTGGTGAATTACATTGATTTTTTTCCCTAATATTGAACTATTCTACCATCTGTGGTATGAACCTTGCTTGGTCATGATGTAATTTTTTTTTTCCTTTTAAAATGATTTTTAATTCCATTGACTGCAATTTTGTTGAGAATTTTTTCACCTATGTCCATGAGGAATATTGATCTATAATTTTCTTTTTTAGTGATGTCATTATCTGGTTTTGGTATGAGGATCATGCTTGCTTTGTAAAATATATTAGGGAGTTTTCCATTCTTTTCTATATTCTGGAATAATTTAAGTAGAGTCAGTTTTATGTCTTACTTGAATATTTGGTAAATTTCACCAGTAAAGCTATCTGGGCATGGACTTTTATTGTTTGTGAGTTTTTTGAACTGATGATCTGATCAATTTCTTCTTTTATTGTAATTCTGTTCAAGTTTTCTACTTTATTCTTTATAAGTTTAGGTAGGTCGTGTTTTTTAAAAATGTATCCATTATCTCTAGATTTTCTAATTTGTTGTAGTAGAACTCTTCATAGTACTCCTAATTTTATAGCATTGTGGTCTTATTATGGTTATGTCCTCTTGTTCAATTGACCCTTTAAACATGAGATAATTTCCTTTATCTCTTATGCTGTTTTTTTACTTAAAGTTTATTTTATCTGAAATTAATATTGTTGCTCCTACTTTTTTAAAATTGCAATTATTTTGGTTTATATTTTTTTCCAATCCTTTAAATTTTTAAACTATTTTTGTCTTTGCATGTTAGGTATGTCTCTTGTAGACAGAATAATGAAGAATCCTGTTTTCTGATGCATTCTGCTCCTCTCTTTCTCTTGACTGGTCCATTTAATCCATTGACATTCGGTGTAATTATCAATAGGTATGGATCTATTTCTGTCATTCTGCTGTTAGTTTTTTGTGGTGTTACTGGTTTCTTTGTTCTATATGCTGTCTAGTGCTAAGTTATTTATTGTGTGCTTTTCCTTGTCAATTTATTCATAGTTTTAATGTTTCCATAATCTTCTTGAGCTTTCCCTTTCTTGATTTGATGTGAAGATGTATTAAGTTTCTTTAAGGTTACATGTATTTTATTAAGTTTTTCCTCTTTTCATGACAGTCTTTTTTATTCTGAGATCTATCTGACCTCCTCCACCTAGATCTGTGTTACTATACTTTCCCCTTTTGATTTGTAGTTACCCTGATCATAAATTGACATCACAGATCCCCCAATTTTATTCTTGTAATTTTGTTCTACTTTGTACTTTTCCATCTCTGGACTAAATTCAGGGTAGTGTTGCCACATATATCAGGCTTTGGTTATTGTTTGCTCCTGTTGGTTTTCAGTACAAAGTGCTGTTTTGTTCAGTATATAATTCTTGGTTGGCAGTTTTTTTTTCTTTCAGAGTGTTGTATATATCACCACATTCCCTTCTTGCCTGCATGGTTTCTGCTGAGAGATTAGAACTTAAACTTACTGTTTTTTCTTTGTATGAAATACATCTTTTTTCCCTACCTGGTTTCAGTATTCTCTCCTTGCCTTCGATTTTGGGGAGTTTGATTCTGATATGTCATGGTGAATTTCTTTTGGGGGGGTCTATCCTTCCTGGGGTTCATTCAGCTTCTTGAATGCTTACTTTCTTATCCTTCAACAAGTTAGGGGAACTTTCTTCCAGCAGCTCTTTGACTATCTCTTCTGTGATTTTCTTTGTCTCTTCCTGCTCTGGAAGTCCTCAGGTTATTCCTCTTCATATTGTCCCATGTGAATCTTAGGCTTTCTTTAGATATTTTTTTCTTTCTGTTTTCTGCTTGTCCTTCTATCATAGCAGTATTGAGAGATTTATCTTCGAGCCCATAGATGCTGGCTTCCACACCTTCAATTTAACTCCTTTTCCCTTTTAGTGTATTGTGCATTTCTGATATTTTAGCATTAATCACCTGGACCTCTTTTTGCAGGGTTTTTATTGCCTCTAATGCTGCATCTATTTTGTTTGATTGTTCCTTAGAGCTTTTCTGATTACTTTCTTATTTTCCTTGACACTTCTGTGGATCAGTTGGATGGACCTTAATAAATTCCCTTCCAGATAGTCCAAAGTCTCTTTACCTTCCAGTGCTATTCCTAGTTCTTCTTCTTGGTGTTTTTTTTTGTTTTGTTTTGTTTTTTAGTTACTCTGTCTTGTTTCTTCCTGTGAACAGAAAATTTCTGCTGCTTTTTAGGCATAGTGGTGTTGTATTAATTAGATGAATGCTGTTGTATTAATTAGATGAATGCATGGTGATGTATTCTTAAGCTCATTCCAGTTGTCTACTGGTAGGTGTGATTAGGAAATGGGCTTCCCTGTTCACTGCTTTTACAGCTCACTTCAGAGTGTTTTTAGCAGATATTGGTTGTAAACACTGCTCTGGTGTATAGCAGCTGGTATTGTCTCTTGCCCTATTGGTGGGACTACATAGGGTACAATTATAACTTGGCTGTATGATCACAGTTGCTGTTTCTTGTCAGGTGAGACACAAAGAGAAAACTTTTCCATAAGATAGGAAAAAAGCCAAAATTCAAGGTTAAAAACCAAAGTAAACATCATAAATACCCTTTTGTTTTTGTTGTTGTTGTTTTGTGCTATCAGTTGGCTCTGACTCATATTGACCCGGTAAAGGGTTTCCGAGGCTGTAAATCTTTATAGAAGCAGAAAGCCTCATCTTTCTCCTGTGGAATAGCTGGTAGTTTCTAACTACTGACCTTACGGTTTGCATCCCGATTCGTAACCACTACACTACCAGAGCTCCTTTAGTGCCACTTAATTGACTTTTGTCTTTAAAGTCGACTAAGAAATTCCATGATGTATTTGCTGTGCCAATGTGATCTGGCCCAGGTCTTCCTTTTTTCCTCTCTCTTAAAGTCCATTTATCTGTATCTACACATGATAACCAGCTTAAGGCTGTCCAGATCCAATTTGGAAGAGACTCTTGAATAAATGTCTTTCTTCTGTCTTCACCTGAGCCTGGTGCAAACCCTCTCTGAATAGCACAGAACCATGCCAATCCCTCTGTGTACTGCAAAACATTGTGCATGTGATGTAGGACCTTCCCAGGGCCTGTGTACTTATGCAAATTTCCCCTCTGGTTACCAGCATGGTGATGAGTAGACAAAGCAAAAGAAAAGAAATGATTTAAAAAAACAAACAAACACACATACTCACATTGCTGTTTTTACAGATCACTGGTTTGTTTCTTCACTGGAGGACTCCCTTGTCCCTTTCTCTGCTCACTGTCATTCACTATGCCTGTTGCAGAACATGTTGGCCACCCCAGATCAAAAGTCATCTCCTTTCCTAGTCCTGTTACAAATCTTATTCCCGGTAAGCACTGGAACCATTTATTTATCACTTTTCTGAAGTTCACAGTTTTGGGGATGGTCGTCTGAAACTTTATGCCCTGCTTTCTCTGCTGTCACTGATGGTGGTCTGCATGGTTTATTGTCTAATCCTGCCATTGATTTTTGGTCATATTCTACCTCTTGAAATGGTTGAACATCAACCAATTCTTTTTGCTACAGTGATTCTGTATATTTCTTTCATCTTCTTTTGATGTTCCCTGAATCACTCAATATTTAACCATGTTGTTGTTAAGTACAAAGTCAACTATTCAGTATTCTAACTTGAGACTTGATTTTTTTCAGTTCTTTTATATTGAGAATGTTGAATGTATTATTTTCTTTTGGTTTTCTAATACTCCAGGTCTTTGGACAGTTCATTATAATAATTAGCTTTGTTTTCTTGAGCTGCCCTTTGAAATTTTCTATTCATCTCTTTTATATCCTCAAATTTTCCAGGTTTTTTAGCTTCTCTACTTTCAAGTGTAAGTTTCAGAGTTTCTTCTAGCATCCATTTTGGAATTTGCTCTCTTTCCTGTCTTTTTGATAATTGTTTGCTTTCTTTATATATATGGTGCTTTTGTTGTACCCACAATTCTTCTGGTCTTTGTTTTTTTGTGTCTAATGCATCAAAAATGTTCTTAACATTGTCTCTAAATTAAGGTGGGATATATTCAAGTTCATATTTTGGCTCTCGTGGGCTTGTTTTATTAATTTTTTTTCCATCTTCAACCTGTACTTGCATATGAGCAATTCATGGTCTGTTTCTTAGTCAGCCCGAACTAGTTTTTGCTGATTATATTGAACTTCTCCACTGTTTCTTGTCACATATGTAGTCAATTTGATAGATCTATATTGCACGACATGAGGTACACATGCAGAATTGTCCTTCATGTTGTTGAAAAGATATTGGCAAATAATAAATCTCTGGTCTTACAAAATTCTATCATGCAATCTCCAGCATTATTTTTATAAGCAAGGTCATTTTTCCACCAAGATCCAAAGGAATGGAACTTCTTTTTTTGTTTCCAACTTTAGCACATAAAATACCAATAATTATCTATGTATCTTGATTGCATGTCTCATCAATATCAGTCTGAACAAGTTGATGGAATTCTTTGATTTCTTCATCCTTGCCTTTAGTGGCTGGTGTATAAATTTGAATAATAATCATATTGACTGGTAGTCCTTATAGGTAAATTGATATTGTCCTAATTACTAGCATTATACTTCATTCAAGACAGATCTTAAAGTGCTATCTTAGACTATGAATATTACAGTTTTCTTCAATTACTCATTCCTAGCATAGTAAACCATATGATTATCTAATTCAAAATATCCAATATCAATCCATTTCAGCTCACAAATGCCTAGGATATCAATCTTTATGTGTTCCATATTTTTTTGACAACTTTCAATTTTACTAGATTCATACTTTATATATTTCCTGTTCTGATTATTAATGGATGCTTGTAGCTATTTTCACTGTGAATTGGATGCTATAAGCAAATGAATGTCCTAATAGCTTACCATCCACAATATTAAGGTACACTTTACATTGAGGAGGCAATTTTTCCCCAGTTGTAATGTGAGTGCCTTTCAAGCTGAGGAGTTTGTCTCTGGCACTTTATTAGATAATAGTCTCTTGTTAATCATGTGCTTTTCAGTGACTAACCTTTAAGAAGTGGTCTGGCTCTGCTTTTCCTAGTCTTTATTAATATGAAGTTTCCCTAGAATCTGTCCACAAGGGTTCTCCTACTGATATTTAAAATATCATTTGCATACCTTCTAGAATCACAGTAATTCAGAAGCCAACTATAGTGAAAATCTACTATTTTGTGAATTAATAACAGTCATCTGGCAGTAATGAATGGCAAGATTCAAGGAAAATATAACACTTGTTATGATGGTTAAGTTTTAGGGTCACAATTCTAAGTTGTTTAGTAGTTATGTAATGATGTAATTTGGCAGGTAATGTAATGTTATATATTGGCAAGTATGTAATGTAATTTAACAGTTATGTATTATGTCATCTTCCATTTTGTGAAATGATATGGTTTTACCCATTTTCATCCAAAGCCAATTTTTGCACTACAGACTGTACTTTGTAATCTATTCATGTCCATAAATGAGGAATATATATACATACATATATGTTGTTGTTATGTGCCTTAGAGTCTGCTCCAACTCATAGCAACCCTGTACAGGGTTTCCGAAGCTGTAAATTTTTATGGGAGCAGAAAGCCTCATCTTTGTCCTGCAGAACAGCTGGTAGTTTTGAACTGCCAACCCTGAGGCTAGCAGCCCGATTCGTAACCACTGAGCTACCAGAGTGCTCTGTGCTCTCTCTCTCTCTGTGTATGTGTATATATATATACATATATGTGTGTGTGTGTGTGTGTGTGTTTGTTGTTGTTGTTGTTGTTGTTACATGATGTGCAGTTGGTTCTGACTCATAGCAACTCTGTACAGGATTTCTGAGGCTGTGTATCTTTATGGGAGCAGAAAGCCTCATCTTTCTCTTGCCAAGCATCTGGAAGTTTCGAACTGCTAACCGTGAGATTAGCAGCCCAATTCATAACCACTACACTACCAGAGCTCCTTATGTATATGTATATATATACATACATATACATATATATGTGGTTATGCTTCTCTAGAAAACCCAGCCTAAGACATGTGGTACCATGAAAGTTATTGTTGTTGTGAAGTGCCATCAAGTTAGTTCTGACTCATAGTGACCCTATATAAGGTTTCCAAGGAGCAGCTGGTGAGCTTGAACTATCAACCTTGCAATTCAAAAGGTTGGCACATTAACCCCAGCACCACACCAGGGCTCTAGAAAAAAATCAAAAGGATGAGCTTTTAAAAATTGTTCTGGAGTCTGACTGATTTTAAATGCACTGATACAAAGTAGAGGCAATTGGACCTTGACTTGATAGGAATTTGTCTTGGGCTGATTTTGAGTTTGGTACTCTATTCTCTTGGACTCAGAGGAAGCCAGGTGTGGTCCCCACTTGTTTAAGCAGCTGAGGTCAGGAGCAAGATTCATTTCAATGGGTCCAGATTTATGAAATTATGAGGTTTCATAAGAGAAAAGACAAAATGACATGGGATAAAATGTTTCAGCTAAGGGGAAAGCATTTTCTGGAGTTGCCAGTAGCTGATATCATGCTAGATAAAAAGGTAGCTAATCAGGGGCCATGGCCTACTGGAATCCACACTGCCAGGATGGCAGAGCAGTCTAAGGTACTGTGTTCAGGTTACAGTCTTCCCTGGAGGAGTGGGTTTGAATCCCACTCCTGACAAATGAACTTTTGGAGTCCTGGTGTGGCACTGTAAGATAAGCACCAGACCACAAGTTTACTTGAATTGCAAGGTCAGTGATTCAAACTCACCAGCCTCTCCTTAGAAATCCTATCTACTACGAGTCACTATTTGTCAGAACCAACTCAGTGGCACTTAAAAACAACAACAGAGGCCCAAGACCAGGTACATATGAATAGCGTTGCTCCAAGGGAGAAGGAAAGACTGAACTTGAGTGTTTTAAAATGTTTATGTATTTGACTGCCTTATGGATATTGATTTCTCCTGCCTATTATTATAAAGTAGATATACATGTATGATAGAAATCAATATTTGGTGTGATGATTACAGGAGCTTATAAGTCCACCTTCAGCCTATACTTGATTGGATTTGCTAAAAAGGGAGTTAGAATTTGTCTGGAAAAAAATAGCCTTTTTGCATAAAGCCTTGGGAGAGTATAAAACTTTAGGTGGAATCATGAACTCTACCCAGAAATTTCAAAGTTGGGACTTTTACTCTTGAAAGGGCATGGAGATCATGACAAAGCTGCTGGGAGAGCAGGAGATTCATGATTTAAAGAAAACAGAGAAAAAAAGCAGACAGTTTGGGGTTTTGAATTTTGGAAGTATCAAGGCATGGAAAGATAGAGCAACTATAAACCCTAGCCCTGTGAACTGTAAGGCTGTATGCCTATAGGCAGGAGGCTTGTTGCAAACTGTCCTCTTTGGATATTTAAATGAATATATATGTTTGTTTTCTATGTGTGCATCAAATATTTTTGGTTTGCTCATTTGTGGCATACAAGGTGTAAATGGGGTCAGTGTGTTTTCAGTTATACATGTTTTAGTTATATCATGTTAGGCACAAGTATGACTTTACAATTGTCATTATTAAGATAGTATGCATATAGTTTACAGATTTCAAGTCAACAAGACTGGACAGTAATATTTAGGGTTTTGTGTCAACTTGACTAGGCCAGGATTT
>NW_006408520.1:42174301-42176538 GCF_000296735.1 Chrysochloris asiatica | reverse complement strand
TGATACATGTTTCACTGGTTTTGCTTCTCTATAAAACCTGGCCCAAGACATGGTATCTTCTCCTCTAGATTTTCTAGAGACTTAATCACAAATACTTTATTAAAAAAGTTCAATACTGCATTTTGCAAGTCTGAGCTTAGATTGCTGATTATGTTCATTTTCTGTTTTCTACTTTGTAGTTATGCTCGACTTTCAGTATATTTGGTATAAAATAATTTTTCTTAGGTGGAAGCAGCCAGCAAGGTTAACCCTACTAATGAAAACAATGGAAATACTTGTATGTAAATGTTTTACTTGTTGAATATGTAAATTTAATATGTATCTAATAGATTTTTATACGTGTAAATATTTGAAATAAAAAAATATAGAGCATTTTAGATATCCAAAAGGTGTGCATGCTTATTTTCTATAAGTAAAATGTTATTAAGACAAAAAAGAAGTTTAAAAAATAGTAAAGTGGTTCTTTCAGTTCAGAAACTTGATTTTGCACATTTCACATAAAAGCAACTGCTCATAAGGCTCACTCATCCTCCTGTCCAAGAGACTTAACAGTTTTCTAATATGTCTGATTAATCTATCATAAATTGTAATAATAAGAATTAGTTACACATATACAGAAAATCATGTATATATTTGGTCACATTTAAGTCATTCATTCTGTACTTTACATGATAAGACAACTTTTAAAGAAACTTTAAATGAATTGTCATTTGTAATTAAGTAGGAGAACATGAATTCAAGAAAATTTCAAACTCACTTTATGGTATCAACATTATCAAAACATTGATGAAGAGGAAGTCTTTCACAGTTAGACACTACCCTATCAATCAACTTGCAGTCAGGAGAAAAATCGACTTTGTCATGATATGGTTCTTAAAGAAAAAGTAATAAATTCTATACGAATGGCATGCCTGTAGTGTGGCTAATTTATTCATTATCCATCCTAGAAAAATAATTAAGTCATGCTTTCTTTCTTGGTGCTTCAATACAGTTTAGCACACAACCCCTCCCCGACCCTTTTTGGGACCCATCAGTAACTGAATGCTTATTAAAATAAATTAGTTGCCAAATTTTTAACTCTGTCTAAAAGAAAAACTAATCCACTTTTCTAGTGGATTCAACATTTATTAAATAAACCTAGTTTCATGCAGAGCACATCAATTCCTTTAGCCACAGTTTCTAACCTTAAATATTATTGCATCTTTATTAGTTTGAACAGTATATATATTAGCTATACATTTATAGTCAGTATTAGCCAATTTTTGTGCGTCTGTCTTTGTCTCTTGTCAGTGATATTACTGATCAAAAGCAAATAAAGGTGTTGTTGTTATTATACGCGATCCAGTCAGTACCAACGCATAGCAACTCTATGCACAATAGAACGAAGCACTACCTGGTCCTGCACCAACCTTATAGTCGTTGCTATGCTTGAGCTCATAGTACATTGTAGTTGCCTCTGTGCCAATCCATCTCGTTGGGTATCAACCTTTTCTTCTCCTACATTCTACTTTACCAAATATTATATCCTACTCTAGGGACTGGTCCCTCTTGATAAATGTCTGAAGTATGAGAGTCTAAGTCTGGCCATCCTGGTTTCCAAGGAGTACTTCTTCCAATACAGATTGTACTTCTTCCAATACAGATTGTATTTTTTCCAATACAGAATGGTTTGGTTTTTTTGGCAGTCCATAGTATTTTTAATATCCTCCTCCAACACTATTACTCAAATGTATCAATTATTCTACGGTTTACCTTATTCACTGTCCAATTTTTACAAGCACATGAGGTTATTGAAAAATCCATGGTTTGGATCAGGTATACTTTAGTACTCAAACTGATATTTTTGCTCTTGAACACTTTAGAGAGGTCTTGTGCAACAGATTTGCATATTGCAATATGTCCTTTGATTTCTTGACTTCAGCTTCTGTAAGTATTGGTGGTTGATCTGAGTAAAATGAAGACATTGACAACATCGATCTTTTCTCCATTTATCTTGATGTTTTTTTATTGGTCCCATGGTGAGGATTTTTATTTTATTTTCATTAAGGTGCAAACCATATTGAAGGCTGTAATATTTGAAATTCATAAGTAAGTATGTTAAAGTCCTCTTACTTTTCAGCAAAGTTTTATCATATGCATATTGTAGGTTGTTAATGAGTCTTCTTCCAATCATTATGTCATGTTCTTCTTCATATAATCCATCTTCTCTTAGATTATATGCTCAGCATACAGATTGA
>NW_006408520.1:42172442-42174082 GCF_000296735.1 Chrysochloris asiatica | reverse complement strand
CATCTTTCTGGTATTCTCTGCTTTCAGCCAAGATTCATCTGATGTAAGCAATGATATCCCTCATTTCACGTCCTCGTCTGAATTTTTTCTTGACCCTCTGACATTTCTCTGTCTATGTACTATTGCAGCCAATTTTGTATTATCTTTAGGAAAATTTTATTTGAATGCAATATTACTGATGTTATCCGATGATGTCCACATTCTGTTGGGCCACTTGTCTTTGGAATGGGCACAAATATGGATCTATTCTAGGCAGTTGGCCAAGTAGCTGTATTCCAAATTTCTTGGCATAGATTAATGAGTGCCTCCAGTGATGTATCTGTTTGTTGAAAGATTTCAATTTGCATTCCATCAATTCCAGGAGCATTGTTCTTTGCCAGTGCCTTTAATTCACTTTGGACTTCCTCTTTCAATGTATTAGCTCTTGATCATATGCTAACTATGGAAATGGTTGAACATCAACCATTTATTTTTGTCACAGTGACTCTGTATATTCCTTCCATCATTATTTCATGCTTTCTGCATCATTCAATATTTTGCCCATAGTTTCCCTCAATAATACAAGTCAAGTTTTGAATTTTTTCATCAGTTCCCTCAGCTTGAGAAATGCTGAGCATGTTCTTCCTTTTTTGGTTTTCTAATTCTAGGTCTTTGCAATATGTGTTGATTTACCTTACTACAACAGTCTCACATATTCATGAGGCATTCTAGTGTAGACATAGTTGAATCAAATGCTCTTAAAACATTGTATAGGTAACACTACATAGATCAAAACCAAATCAAACTAGTTGCCACATGTTGATTCTGCTTAATGTATGCAGAGTTGAACCGCACTCTAAAGGTTTTTTAAGGCTATGCTCTTTTGGAAACATATCACCAAGCCTTTCTTTCAAGGCATCTGTCAGAGGGTTTGAACCATCAACTTTCTGGTTATTAGTTAAGTGCTTAACATTTACACTACCCAGGAACTTCCTTAAATACTACATAAAATTGAAAAAATAATAGTTATACCTTTGGAAACTTTATGTTGTTTACTTGTTTACATTGATTGCATTAATATGCAGCAGAAAAAAATATATAAATTTTCTAGTAATTTTTAAAGCACAGTATGTTAGATTATTTTCATTTATGTCTGCCCTTAATCACTCCAGTACACGCACAACACTCTTTCCACTGAAATTTGGTATCTATTTCTCCACCCTTTGAATTTGGACTTGCCTGGGACTTGCTTGAGGTATGCTGACAGCAAAATGCTTAAAGCACTCTGCTCTGGTGTGGCACTGTGGATCAGCACTGGACTGCGAACCACATGGTTGGCAGTTCAAACCCACCAGTTGGTTACTCGGAAACCATATACAGGGTCACTACTTGTTGGAACCAACAGAATGGCACTTAACAATGGCAACTAATGGAAAGGTGGGTAGGTTGAACCCACCAGGTGTTCTATGGAAGAAAGATATGATAGTCTGCTTCCATAAAGATTTCAGTCTTGAAAACACTTTAGGGTAATTTTACTCTGCAATATAAGATTGCTAAGTGTTGGAATTTATTCAGTGACAAAAGACTTGGTGACTTGATGGATCAATAAAACATAGTAGAAATTACACTACACCATTCCAAGGTCTAGCCAGCTAGCATTT
>NW_006408520.1:42168723-42169948 GCF_000296735.1 Chrysochloris asiatica | reverse complement strand
AACAACAACAACATATTTTCAAGTGAAAAATTCTGTATGTTCATTTGTGAAGAGATAATGTGTTTCAAAACTTTAAAAGACCCATGCCACACTGTTTCAGTTCTAATTTCATCTAAAAGTCACCCTTTACCTCCAGAGTGATGCCACTAAATTGCAATTGTGATCATGATACGTCTGTTTAAAGCCTTGCACATCATAACGTCATCCTCAATAATGGCATGTAACCGTGCACCAACTGCCATCAAGTCTATTCTGAGTAAGAGAAGCTGAGTAGGGTTTACGGGGCTGTACATCTTTATGGGAATAGAAAACATCAGCTATCTCCCACAAAGCAGTTTGTGAGTTTGAATTGCCATCCTTGCAGTTAGCCATCCTATGCTGATCCTACATTGTCACCAGGATTCCTACAATATGGCATATTGTTGTTGCTAAGTGCAGTTGAGTCCATTCCTACTCATAGCAAACCTGTATAGGGTTTCCAAGGAGTGTCTGATGAGCTTGAACCACCGATCTTGTGATTCAATCCGACCTTGCAGTCCAGCCTACAGTGCAACACCCTCTAAAATCTGGTGTGTCACTGTTGGATAAGCACTGAACTGCAAAGTCAGTTTAAACTACAAGACAATCACTCCTCAAAAACACTATAAAGAGTCACTGTGAGTCAGAATTGATTCCACGGTGCTTAACAACAACAACAACATAATTTGTACCTAATACATTTCTGGGCTGCCAACCTCAAGGTCAGCAGTCCAAAACTACCAGTGGTTCTGCAGGAGAAAGATGAGGCGTTCTGCTCCGGTAAAGATTAATAGCCTCGGAAACCCTGTGCAGGGTCACTATCAGTCGGAACTGACTCCACGGCACTTAACAACAACAACAACAACAACAACACTTCACCTTTCTACTTCTTATATTCTATCAATTAAGATCTATAGAGCCTAGAAACATGTTTTGCTCGATTTCTTCTATTTAAAATGTGTCTTCTGTTCTTATTTGTTTGCCTAACTTCTACTTAACATTTTAAGACTCAGGCACCATCTCCTGACTAAAGCAACCCAAGCACCAATGTTGCCCAAATCCATCCCTTCTCTTTCACACTAATACCATAAGTTATATCTCTTTCATAGCAGATATCATTGATTGACTGAATATGTGCCATGGAGTTGGTTCCAACTCATAGCAACCCTGTATAGGGTTTCTTTAATCTTTACAGAAGAAAAAAACC
>NW_006408520.1:42160330-42167853 GCF_000296735.1 Chrysochloris asiatica | reverse complement strand
TTGGGATCAGTGTGATCTCTTCAATGTTTTATGATTATAATGACTCATGTAATATTTGTGAATTGGGAATTTGAAGCTATGAAAAATTTATTTCTATCAATCTGCTTATTAAATGTTAGTTATATTTTAATTTCCTAAATAACCATGTGTCTAGTGGTAGATTTTGGCTCCTTATTGAAGACGAGAGAGTGGGCAAAGATGCTATGAGCAAATGGACATCAATCAGTCAAACTACTTTAATATTTCTAATCAATCAAGTATAACATACAGTTTATGTAAACTCTGACTTCATCACTTTACAAACTTATTTTAGTTCTGGTGTAAGGAACAATGAGCTCTGGTAGTGTAGTGTCTATGAATCGGGCTGCTAACCTTAAGGCCAGGCAGTTCGAAACTACCAGCCCTTCCGCGGGTGAAAGATGAGGCTTTCTGCTCCCGAAAAGGTTTACAGCCTTGGAAACCCTATGCAGGTTCACTGTGAGTCGGAATCATATTTTATTTGGTCTTGTTCTGATATCCCACAAAATGAATTTAAAAACTAATTTTAAGAAAATCCATGCACCCAAAAATGCAAGAATAGGAAATAAAAGCAGCAATAAGATTTTGAAGACTAGAAAACTGATGATTAACAATAACTAACTGTAGAATTAGGAAAACTAAATCTTAATCCAGCAAAAGAAATACTAAAAAAAAAAAAAAGATAATACTGAAAGTGAATTTAAACTACAGAACAAAAATCCTTAAAACACTTACAAACTTTTATACCAAACTTATCTGGAAATGAAAAAGTGGAAGGAATTAAAAAATAAAAAGATATTTGAGCAAAGTCTGTTTGAAGAATGTTTAAGTCCCACAATGTTTTCACCATCATAGTATTGGGTGGTGTCCTGACTCCCCAACTCCAAGTCTGTAAGTGAACAACAAAGGATCTCTCTGTGGACTCTCAATCACAGATTATTTTCTAGGATTTGTTCATCTTAAACACGGTATTATTAAGTTTTCATTCTCTCTTGTGTGCCATTTTAAATTGAGATAGCTGAAGACATCCCCAGGGAATTTTTTTTTTTTTTTTTTTTTTTTTAGGGCCAGTCTTAGACAGCTGGAATAGATCCTGGGGACCTTAAAGTACCCCAAAAACAAAACCCAGTACTGTCAAGCCAATTCCAACTCAAACTAATCTTATAGGACAGGGAAGAACTGCTCCATGAGGTTTTCAAGGCTATATATTTTTACAGAATCAGACTGCCTCATCTTTGTCCCATGAAATGGCTGATGGGTAAGAATCACTAACCATTTGATTAACAGTCAAGTGTTTAACACTCTGTGTCACCTTCATGCTTATAGAGACCTAGGGCACAGAAAATAAAGGACAGCTGATTTCCACTGGCCATACTTCTATTAGACATCCAGTCCTTGGACTGCACTACATTCTTGCCAAATGCCACCATAATGATGAACCCTTTCTCTCAGAGGAAACATTACTTTCTCACTTAATTATCTAAATGTGACTCATATAAACTTCCAGGGAAGATGGAATTTGACAGTGTCCTAGATTCTAATTTATATTTCCTGTGAGCTTTCAAATAGCATTAACAACATTAAACTTCTTTGCATAAAGTAGTCCATGCCTGTCTTGCTGTAGTGAATTATTTTAATATGATCCTGGTACAAGGTCGATGGTTCAAACTTATCAGCTGCTCTTTGGCAATCCTACACAGGGTCGTTACGAGTGAGAACTGACTCAATGGTACTTAAGAGTAACAATAACAACAGGAATGAATATCAACACTCATCCATCAGTTCATCATAATGTGGTTACTTGTGAAAGGAAAGTAACAACCCACGCGCTCATCAACCACACCACACACCAGACGGTCTGTCTAGAGACTTTTATTAGAAGAGGAAGGTGACCTCTGCTGGAGAGAGAAAGCAGAAGGCAGAAAGAAGGGGAGAAGAAGAAGAAGAAGAAGAGAGGAGGCAGAAAGAAGAGAGGGCAGAAAGAAGAAGAGGGAGAAAAGAAAGTCAATGGGAAGGGAGTGGTCTTATATAGGTTCAACAGGAAGGGAGTTGTCATTGCTAAGGTGATTCAGCTGTGGCCTATCAAAAGCCATGTTGCCCTTTAAACTACGCACCTTGTAGCTTAGGGCGGGGAAACAAAAGCCTAAGATTACAAAATGGTGTTGAAGGGAGGGGAGAGGGAAAAACCTGGAAGGTACAGCCTAAAATGGCGGACCTGATATTGTAACAACTTGTGTATTGCTATAATGCTATAAGGTATTTCACCAGTATTTTATATATTGGGTCACTGATGGTGGACATTTTTTAAGGCAGATTCCAGATTAAGACAAACAATGAAGAAGGAGAGTCACTGATATGTTACAAATAGTAAAGCATTGTCAGATATAGTGTCAGAAGATGATCCCTTTGTGGAACCTATATTTAGTGAGAGAGCACAATTCAAAATGAGATGAAACAATAGCAAAAATCCATTAACAGTCAGAACAGGAATGCATGAAGCATGAATCTAGGAAAATTTACCATTGTAAAAAAAAAAAAAAAAATGAAATGGAACACATAAACATGGATATCTTAGGCATTAGTGAGCTAAAATTGACTGGTACAGGCAATTTTGAATGAACAATAATATGGATTACTATGCATAGAAGAACAAATTAAAGGGGAATGGTATCACATTCATATCAAGAAGAGCATTTCAAGATTTTCCTTGATGTATAGTGCTGTCTGTTATAGGATAATATCAATACGCCTACAATATTCATACATGTGGGGACTCAGTAGAATAAACAATAGATCGTGAACCACAAGGATGACAGTGTGAGCCCAACAGCTGCTCTGTGAAAAAGATGAGATTTTCTTCTCCCACAAAGATTTACAGCCTTGGAAACCCTATTGGGGCCACTACAAGTCAAACTGGACTCAATAATACATAAAAACAAAACAAAAAGGAAGATCAGTCAATACCACTAATACTTGGATGCACATGCAACACTCATGGAAATAGCAATCAAGAAATCAAGTGATGTATTGCATTAGTTGAATCTGTTGCACGAAATCTCTTTAAAGAGTTAAAGAGAAAAGAGATCACTTAGAATACTAAGGTGTGCCTGACCCAAACGATGTTGTTGTTAGGTGCCTTTGAGTCAGTACAGACTCACAACACACTTATGTACTACAGAAGTTGTGTTTGCAGGAAAGTTAAATACCCATGTATCAATATTCCCTTTCAAACTCCTATATATTTCTGGAATGTATATATTCCACTTTTCTTTACAGCCTCGGAAACCCTGTACAGGGTCGCTATGGGTTGGAACCGACTTGAAGGCACTTAACAACAAAACAACTTTCCTTTAAATACCCATATGTCTGTGCCTCTGTCCATATATCTACCCACAGAACAGTGTTGTTCCAAGATTGTGAATTTATTACTACTAACCTCTATGCCTTTTAGCTCTTGCATGCCTCCCTTTGAATTCACCTGTCTTCACTATTCTTCTGTCAACTTTCCTCTTCTTATACATTCTTCTCCCTTTCTTGTATATTGTCCTCCGCAACACCTGAGCTAATATGTTTCTACATCCTAACCAGTGAATTATTTGCATATCCCTACCATTCCTGGTAATAATCAAAGTATGTTTATTTTAGTATGAAAACCTTTTCTTAATAATTTACAATAGTGGTCTCATGCAATATTTGTCCTTTTGTTATTGATTAATTCACTCAGAAAATGTCCTCCAGGTTCATCCTTGTTATGAGGTGTTTCGTAGACTCATCATTATTCTTCAAGATTGCATAGTATTCCATTGTGAGTATGTACCAAAATTTATTTGTCCATTGCTCCACTGGAGTCCTGGTGTAGTGCTATGGGTTAATGCACTTGATTGGAAAGTCATTTCAGCCACAAGATCAGTGGTTCAAGCTCATCAACCACTCCTTGGAAACCCTATGCAGGGTCGCTATGGATCATAAATGACTCAGCAGCACTTAACTACAACAACAATTGTACCACATAGGTCATTTAGTCTGGCTCCATCTTTTTGCTATTGTGAATAGTAAGTACTATGAAGAACATGGGGTACATGCATATGTCTACTTGTGTCCTGGCTTACATTTCTTGGGGATATATAACAAGCAGAGAGATTGCTAGGCCATAGAATATTTCCAACTTACTGAGGAAGCATCATACTATTTTCCACAGATTGAATAATATTGCAGTCCCACCAGCAATGTAGAAGAGTCCCAATTTCTCTAAACAGAGATGAGCATTTGCTGTTTTCCATATATTTTAACTCTGCTATTAATGCTGGTGTGACATAGAATCACTTGGTGTTTTGATTTGTGAACACTGTTTCATGTTAGTTGGCTGCCTGAAAGTCTTCTTTATTGAAGTATCTGTTCATGTCCTGTGTCCATTTTTAAAATGGGTTGTTTATCTTTTTTTTTATAGAGATGTTACAGTTTACTATCCATTTTAGAGATTAGTTTCTTGTCTGGTAAGTCATTGCAAAAAAAAAAAAAAGTTCCCCAGGCTATGTACTCTTTTTTTTTTTTTTTTTTAAATGTTTTATTGTGAATTATGTGATAGTTTACATGGGAGAACATTAGCTTTACATTCATCCTATGGTACATAGTTACATTACCATGGTTACAATCCCCTCCATGCATTATCAACCAACAAAATGGTGCACCCCACAAGCCTGCCCCCTGCTTATAAGCACACAGCCCCTCTCCCTCTCTGGGTCTAGAGTTCCCAGCCCCTCCATCTCTCCCCATCATCATCTCTGCCTCCATCTCTGGAGTTACTGTTTCTCTGGGTAGAGTCCTGCACTCCACTATTCTCCCTTGAGGGTTCCAGGGACCTCCACTCCTGGACTGCAAAGTCAACCACTACCCTCCTTTTGCTACAAAATGTCTACCTTTACATTTCTAACTCTCACAATCAGTCCTGATAGTAATTATTCACTATTGTACCACATGAGTGCTATCCACATCTCCTTTCCTCACAACTGTGACAGATTAGATACTACTCAGTGGAGAGTCTACCTTCCTCCATGCACTCTGGATCTAGGCTCCCTCTTGAAAGCTTGTAAGCCAGTCACTTCTTGCCTTTGTAGCACTCTCCCCCCCCCATTTTGGGTAGTCAATGTCCAAGTTGTCCATCCCTGTCTATCCTGTGTATTGACGGGGTGGAAATGATCCTCGTTGTAAAGATTTGTTCCATCTTTTGAGCAACTGCATCCATAGGTGCAGGTCAGGTTCATCAAATTATATCAGATTATTCTTTTCCTTTTCTTTCTTCTTCTAGTTGAGCTCTGATCATTTAGCCAATGAAGCCAGGTCAAGTGGGTATTATCTGTAATTGTGGGTATTATTGTGCATATAACCTCTCTTATCAGCTGGACGCTTCATTCTCCATTCTAGTCCTTTGTGGCTATGTCACTGACTCTGGGCCAAGAAGGCCCCAGGTCATGTCAAACTTCTGGCCAACCAGGTCCCTACCCAGGCTCACAAAAGTGTATTGAATGTGGTTGGATTTAGTTCACAACTTCATTGCTATTTTTCCCTCACTTCCCCTTATCGGTGGCCAACATGGCCACCAGTCAGAGTATGTGTCTGCTCCTATATTCCCATTAAGTCTCAGTCTTGGGACAGGCTTTGCCCTGAGGGGACCTGACCACTTGCTTTGATGTCTCTTGGGCAAGAACCTTGCTTGTTTTTGTAGTACTCATTCAGACTGCCGTTATTATTTTATAATTTTCCTGTCCATCTTCCTTTCAATAAATATATTCAGTTCTGCTAGCTGTTCCAGGCTGGTCTGCTTGTCATTTCCAGTGGAAATTTCCCACCTCAGAAGATAATGGATGGGATGCAGGAATACACCTATGGTCTTATGTAATACAGAAGCCCTGCAGGGAGCCTCCTTCACTGGGCATGTTATAGCCCCATTTTAGGTATTCCAATCAGTTATAGGAAGAAGGCAGCCTTACAAGCTTTCTATTGTGATATCTCTGGCTATTTCTTTCTCTCCCCCTCAAGTGTCTATTTTATAATGGTATGCAAGGGAAAACAATATTCAAAAGACAGCCAAGCATCTTAACATCATTTCCCCCTTTCTGTCCATTCCAGCCATGTCTTACTCCCTATATCCCAGAGCCCTGTTTTTCCAAGATTGTGCATACATCATTATTTACCTCTGTCCCACTTAGCCAAGCAAACCTGCCTAATTGTTTTCCCATCCACCTTGTTCTTCCATTCCCCTCGCCCTTCTTGTATATTGCCTGCCTCCCCAGGACCCAAACTGTCCTGTGTCTATCTCCTACCCTTAACCTTTGCCTCATCCCCTCTCCCCACCCCCCACATGCAGGTAACCAGCAAAGAATCCCATTCCCCTTTAGTATGGGCTCTTTTTCTTAGTCTTTTACAGTAGTGGTCCTATGCAGTATTTCTCCTTTTGTGACTGAATAATTTCACTCAATATAATGTCCTCAAGGTTCATCCATGATATGTGATAACTTACAGTTTCCTTGTTGTTCTTCAAGGTAGCATAATATTCCATTGTGTGTATGTACCACAGTTTGTTTGTCCATTCCTCTGTTGATAGGCACTTAGGCTGCCTCCAGTTTATGCTACTGTAAATAGTGCTAAGTATGAACATTGGTGTGCATATATCTACTTGTGTTATGGCTCATATTTCTTGTGGGTAAATATCAAGTAGAGGAATTTTTGGATTATAAGGTATTTCTATTTCCAAACTTCTGAGGAAGTGCCATATTGCTTTACAGAGAGGTTGGACAATTTTGCAATCCCACCAGCAATGTAAAAGCATCCCAGTCTCTCCACATCCTCGCCAGCATTTATTGTCCTCTACTTTTTTTTATCTTTACTGTTATTGCTGGTGTGAGATGATATCTCATTTTTGTTTTGATTTGAATCTCTCTAATGTCTAATGATCATGAACATTTCTTCATATGTTTGTTGACTGCCTGGATCTCCTCCTTGGTGAAGTGTCTGTTCATGCCCTGTGAGATTTTTTAATTGGGTTATTTGTCTTTTTCTAATAGAGGTGCTGTAGCTCCCTATATAATTTAGAAAAGAGTTCCTTGTCTGATGTGTCATTGCAAAAGATTTTTCCCATTTTGTGGGTTCCCTTTTAACTCTTCTAGTGAAGTCTTTTGATGCACATAAGTTTTTAATTTTTAGTATGTGCCAATCATATATTTAGTCCACTTTTGTTTGTGTACATTTAAAAATGTTTGGTAGTCTATGTATTCCCTGAATTAGAGCCCTCACATTTGTCACTATTTTTCATTGATGTTCTTCATAATTCTGGTATTCACATGTAGGTCTTAATTACATGCTGAGTTGGTTTTTATATAAGGCATGAGGTAAAGGTCTTGTTTCAATCTTTTGCATATTACTTTCCAGTTTGCCAGCACCATCTGTGAAGAGATTATCCCCTCCCCTTGTGCTATATTTAGGTACTTTGTCAAAAATCAGGTGGCTGT
>NW_006408520.1:42158120-42159851 GCF_000296735.1 Chrysochloris asiatica | reverse complement strand
GGCTTGGGTCAGGCACACCTTAGTCCTCAAGCTGACATCTTTGCTCTTCAACACTTTTAAAATGTCTTGTGCAGCAGATTTGCCTAATGCAATACATTGTTTGATTTCTTAACTGCTACTTCCATGAGTGTTGATAGTTGATCCAAGAAGAATGAAGTCCTTGACAACTTTAATATTTTCTCCATTGATAAGAATGCTTTTTACTGGTCCAGTGGTGAGGATTTTTGTTTTCTTTACATTGAGATGCAATCCATACAGCTGGCTCTGTTCTATAATCTTCATCAGTAAATGTAGCCATGTAATAAATTTAGAAGTCGGAGAGTGAGAGGTTTCTAACCATATTCTTCTTAAGCAGTGCTTTCTTATGCTAGGTCTCTTTCCTTTCCATATAAAGTTTGTAATTGCTTTTTCACTCTCTTTGAAGAACATTGTTGGAATCTGGATTGAGATTGCATTGATGTTGTTGTTGTTAAGTGCCGTCGAGTCGGTTCCGACCCATAGCGACCCTGTACAGGGTTTCCGAGGGTGTAAATCTTTACGGGAGTAGAAAGCCTCATCTTTCTCCCACAGAGTGGCTGGTAGTTTAGAACCGCTAACCTTTAGGTTTGCAGCCCGATTCGTAACCACTAAGCTACCAGAGCTCCTTTTGCATTATATATGTAAATTGCTTTGGGCAGTATTGATATTTTCACAATATTAAGTCTTCCTATCCAGGAGCATGTTACATTCTTCCATTTTTGTAGGTCTCTTTTGGTTTCTTGGAGTAGTGTTTTGTAGTTTTCTTTATATAGGTCCTTTGTTTCTCTGGTTGCATTTATTCCTAGATATTTCTCCCTTTGGGTGGCTATTATAATTGATATTTTATTTAATTTTTCCTGTAGCACTTTCCTGGCTTCTTCCTTATTTTTCTCAACTCCTTTGTAAAGTGTTGTGAAACATTTTATAATCATTTTTTCTGAATTCCTTCTCTGACATTTCCAAGGCCTGTCCTCCTTCCAGAATATAGTCCAGATTTACGTCTAGGTCATTTGTCTTAGACATTTTATCTTGTTTCTGGACATGTGTTGATATGATCATCTGCTTTTTCTTCTTGGATATGTTTAGTGTTTATCTGTGGCCTTAATACTTAATTGAGTGTGTGTTTTGGTATTTTTTATGCTTTCTGATTACTTACAGGTAGATGTGATCAGGGTGTAGGCATTCCTTTTCACTCTTCTTATTGCTTAATTTAGAGTAAGTTTCACGGGTGTTGTCTGCCTCCCTGGTGTATGGCAGTTGGTATTGTTTCTTGCCTGGATTTTAGTGTTTTATAGAGTGTGATTGTATCTTGACTATATGGCAGCAGTTGCTGTCTCTTCTTGGGTAATAAATATAAGGAGAGAAGGAGTTCCCCAAAGTTAAAAGAAGGAACAAAAACAGCAACCAGCAACAGCATAAAATAAAACAAAACAAAAACCACCAAAAAAAAGCAACAACAAAAATCTAAATTGGATACTGTAGTCTATAATCTCAGAAAAGGGAGAGGAGGAAGAGAAGAAAAAAAAAAAAAAGTAACCTAATATGAGTATGATTTTAATGTCTTCTTTCAGCTTCTTGACTTCAAGGATGCCTGATAAATTTCATGATGCCACTGTTGGTTGTTTTACTGTATCTCATGATTTAATTTTCAGCCTGTTCTATTTTTAAACTTCTCTCCCTCTGTACACTCCTTGTTCTGACCTTTTCCGTATT
>NW_006408520.1:42145545-42157956 GCF_000296735.1 Chrysochloris asiatica | reverse complement strand
AACCAACAAAGTTAATTGTCCACCTTTGCTCCGAGCTTCCCATGGCATTATTCCATGGTGGATCTGCTCCCCTGCTTGGTCTTGCTGTTTGGTCTCACCCAAGTTGTTGGCTCTGAGCCATGGAGCCCAACAGATTCTAAAGTAGGAGATTTCTTACTTCCGCTACAAGTATTCCTACCTATGTGGTTCAGAGTTTAGGAGCTCTTCCCTGAACTTGCTTCCCCTGGTTTTCTGTGGTATTGTTGACAAGTACTTCATTGCACCTCTACCCTATCCACCACCCTGTGCTCCTTTATTTATCTCTTGGGAAAATCTTTTGAAGCAAATAAGTGCCTGATTTTTAGGATGACCCAGTCATTTATCTACTGTTTGTGTGTTTTAAATAATATTTAACAGTGTATTTTTTGTTAAGTGCTGTTGAGTCAGTCCTGACTGACCATAGAGAGTACAACTGTATCTGGGTTGTATGGATATGGGTGCTGTCTCCTGTTGGGTAAGGCAACATTAGAAAACACGCACAAGAGAAGAAAAATTAACACAAAACATTTTATAACAGTATAAAAAGAAAAATAGTAAAGAAAAAACAAAAACATAATACATAGTGAAATAATACCAAAAAAACAGATAGTTAAGAGGGAGAGGAGTACAAAATAATAAAAAATAAAAGAGAGATAAAATAAGTAGAAAAGAAAAAACCTAAATGCAATTTAGATGAGGAATGGGTAGAAGAAATCAAAAACAAGGAGGAATTAATAAAAGAGGACAAAGAAGGAATGGGTGGAAAAAAACAAGGATCAATAAGAAAAAAGAAGAAGGAGAAGAGAAAGGAAGAAAAAGAGGAAGGTGGGAGGAAAGGAAGAATGTGAAATTGTTGGAAAGAGAAGCAGGAGAAAAAAGAAAAAAATGAAAGGGAAGATAGAAAATTTAGAAAGAAACTCAATATAGAAATAAACAAAAATAATAAAAGGATAGGAAAAAAAAAACAGGGCAATTACTAGATTCAGAGAAGAGAAAATTCTTGGGACTCCTGCCCATCAAAGAACTCATGTAATGGATGAGTAAGGGATGAGACACTAATACTCAACTTTAGATGCATTTCCTTTATGGTTAGGTGTTGTCTGCTCTGGGCCATCTGAAAGTAGTTAGGGAAGACCCCAAAGCAACTGAGGGACCAGGGTATTTCCATTCTGAGGCGCATTGAGGTTGAGAGATCCCTCTATTAGATAGCTGAACGTAAACAGCAATGTGAGTCTGGAATAGGTCACATCTGATCCCTGGTGCTGAGGTTGGTGCTGCTAGCTCCCTACATATTTTGATGTGACTTTGATAGCCTGGGGATCAAGAGCTTTCCTGGCAGTGTCTGAAGATGGGGGCTGACCACACCTCTGTTCACCATTTAGTGGTGTACAAGAACGCATACTAATATTCACCATTTTCTCTCCACCAATAAGTGAAAACAACACATGAGAGCCAAAATATTGCCTTGAGTATATCCAACCTGAATTTAGGGACCATCTTAAGAGCATGTTTGATGCATTTGACACCAGACACCAAAACCCATAAAAACTGTGAGAGAACTCAATAACTTTTTACCTGAAGAAATTAAAAGGTTGTTAAAAAGACAAGATCAAAGTGGATGTCAGAAGAGATTCTGAGACTTGCTTTTAAAAATAGAAAATATTTTTAAAATGGAAGAAATGATAAAGCAAAAGAGCTGAGCAGAAAAAATGAAGGGCAGCTCTATAAGTCAAAGTTAATTACTATAATGAAATATGAAAGGAACTGGAGTTAGAAAATCAAAAAGGAAGAACATACAGCATTGCCAAACTGAACAAACTGAAGAAAAAAATTCAAGCTTCAGGTACTGTAGTATAAGCAGTGGACTGCCTGCTTCAAGAATTATACATAAAACCCACCAGCCCCACCTCAGATACGCTATACATGGTTGCTATGACTCAGAACTGACTCTACAATGCTTAACGGCATGGGAAAAATACCAAATGACCCTGGAAACATAAAAATAAGAATGAAAGGATACACAGTCACTGTACTAAAAATAATTGGTACATCTTTAGTCTTTTCAAGAGTTTTCATAAGTCCAAGAAACGATGGTACTGAAAAAGAAGTCCAAACTGTACTGAAGGATTGGTGAAAAACATGGCTCCAGGAACTGATGAAATACATATTGATATGTTTCAACAAACTGATGCAGCACTGGAGGTGCTCACTTATCTATGTTAAGAAATTTGGAAGACAGCTATGTGACTAACCAATTGGAAATGATCCACTCTAAAGAGCGAAGACCCAATGGAATTTGAAATTCAACAAACACCCTCATTAATATCATATGCAAGTAAAGTTTTGCAGTAGTACAAGGACAGGAAACTGTCAGAAATTCTAGCCAGATTCAGAAGAGGACGGGGAAAGAAGGATATCATTGCTGATATCAGACAGATCTTGGTTGAAAGCAAAGAATACCGTAAAGATGTTTACTTGTCCTTTATTCATTATGTATGAATCATAACAAACTATGAAAAATATTGTGAAGAGTGTGCAATCTAGAACACTAAATTGTGCTCATGAGAAACATGCACATTGACCAAGAGACAGCTGTTAGAACAGAACAAGTGAACACTGGATTATTCAAAATGAGAAAGGTATGAATCAGTGCTGTATCTTGTCATCATACTTATTAAACCTGTTTGCTGAACAAATAATCTGAGAAACTTTGATTATTCTTTTCTGACAAAAAAGCTGGAATTGCCTTGATGCCAACTGGATAGGTGACAAAATACATAAAAAGTTAATAGCCTAGTTTGTTAAATTATAATATTATTAGTCATATGTTATATTATACTTTTAAAATATTTAATATCAGATCTGGTAGCGTAGTGGTTACAAATCCGGCTGCGAACCGCAAGGTCAGCAGTTCAAAATTACCAGCTGCTCCATGGGAGAAAGATGAGGCTTTCTGCTCCCGTAAAGATTTACAGCCTCGGAAACCCTGTTCAGGGTCACTATGGGTTTAAACCGACTCGACACTTAACAGCAAGAACATCATTTCAATTTAAGTATTATGGTAAAGTTATGCTTTGATTACTTTGAAGTATCATTGGTCATTTTTGTGTTATAAAATTTGCTATTTCTCTAGCCTTGATTATAACCCTTCTATTTTTCTAAACACTGCTTATGTTCAAAGAAAACTTGATATGTTCTATATGCTGCCCCAGCTGCTCCTGCCAATATGAGCCTTTCAGCCTCAGAGGTAAGCAAAGAGCAGGTCAATTTAGGTGTCAATGTTTTTCAATTAGCTTAGCTGCTAAACTGAATTTATCTCCCTAGGATTCAGCTATTTAGCCCATACAGATTGGGTTAGGAGGAACTTTTTCTGAATTTATTCACTATCTGAATCAAAGTGAAACTAAACAAAAGGATTAAAAAAAAAAAAAAAAAAACTTAATAATGTGCCCTCTACTTTAACCCCCTTGTCCCATGGTTGTAATTTAAAGGCTAAAAATGTTGCCTACTGAGTGTGTTTCTCTCATGTGACTGCTCTCTGCTCCAAAGTTCTACTGCCCAGGTTATTTACCACACAATTGATGGAGTTTGATTCCCTCTGTTCTGCTCCTGCTAAGGATTGCAAACAGTTAGCTAAACAGTTTTTCTGCTGACAGTTTATTTTCAACCTAGGTAGTTTCTTAAGGAAAATTCCTTCTTGGAAAATTTTACATTCTAAAGCTGTTTGAATATACATTCCAAAATGAAGTAGTACTGTTTAAATAGACAAATATACAATTTCCTTATAATAGCACTTAACTAGACTTTTTGGTAGTCAATGTATTTTTTCACAGATGATTTTTTTTTTTAATCTGTTAAAAGTTTCCCACTGTAAAAAAGTTGTTAATTTTCTTCCCAGCTTTGGAAAATTCACTGAGAGGCAGTTTATATATAAGACATAAAGTAAGATCCCTGTTTTAGAGGTGTCCAGGTATCTAAGTGCTAATATAAGAAGATATCTGATGGAATATCCTGTAGAAATATATACCTCTATGGCTTTCAGGAACAGTGAGATAACATTATAATCGACACTGCATCATCAGTGCTATGGTTGATTGGAAAACATATTCAATATGTATAGTGGGATATTTAGCTATAATTTTCATCTATGGTAAAATAAGATTTCTATGAGATGTTCTTTATTGAAAATTTTTGCTGTGTTTTCCTGATAATTTCGATATTTTATGAGTGCTGTGTCAGCTCTTTTAAATGAGTCATGATTGGCTACATTACAGAACTTGAATCAGTCATTTGCATTTTTTTTTAAAGTTTTTATTGTGAATTGATAGTTTACATGGGAGAGCATCAGCTTTACATTCATCCTATTGCATTTTGTTTCATTGCAATTACAATTCCCTCCATGCATCATCATTCAACAGCATTTGCTTCCAATCCCTCTTTTTTTTTTGGCGAGGGGCGGATGTTCTCCAAAGCACTCAAGAATATATAACCATTCAAACTACGAAAGGGTATACTCTACACGTCAGACACCCAGACGCCAGTACACAGCCCCTCTCCCACCTTAAGCCTTAAGTCTAGAGTCCCCAGCCGCTCTGTCGCTCCATGTCATCCTCTGCCTCCATCTCTGGCGTCACTGAGTCTCTGGATAGTGTGCTGCACTATGCTCTTCTCCCTTGATGTTCCCTGGGTCCTCTGTTCATTCCTGGACTGCAAGATCAACCACTCCCCTCCTTTAGTTACAAAGCATCTACCTTTACATTCTTATGCAATATTTTTTCTGTAAGAGGTGAGTGATCATGGTACTTTCTTAGACTTTAATATATAAAGAATCTTCTGCTGCCATAGAGACAAACTACTCCATTCACACATGTCAGCCTATGTTTCTTTGTGCCTCTTTCTTTGAACCAAATTAGGTTCAGCACAAGTTTTACCTCCAACTCTGCACCTATTGTTTTCTCAACAGTTAGGTGACATGACTAAAGACACAGACGCTGCATTGCAAAGTTATGCCTGCATGTTTAGGAGTTTTTGCTTGTGCCTCCTGAAATTTATCACTAACTTGGAGGAGAGATTTTCTCCAATATTAGCTTTTCTTAAAAGTGTTGATATGCATTTTTGAATATGTGATTTTTTTCAGTCTCTGCTTTCAATATAGCAACTTTTGGGATTCTGTATTTTCCTTTTAGGCTTTGTGCAGTTTCTAGCAGGAGAGTTTTGATAATTCTGCTGTGAGTGTATGATATTTGTTATTTTTTTATATGCTGTCAATTCTGTTCTGATTCATAGTAATCCCATGTTTAACAGAACAAAACAACACCTGATCCTTTGTCATCCTCTCCATAGTAGCTATGTTTGAGAATGTTGTAGCTACTGTGTCAATCCACATCATTGACAGTCTTCCTGTTTTCCAGTAACTCTATACTTTTTGAAACATAATGTATTTTCCTAAGGATTAGTTCCTTATTAAGCATCAATTGAGAAGAGTTTTAAAATTAAAATTTTAGAGAATATAAAAGAATATAAAGTGAAGGGTCAGTGGGAAAAAAAAAAAGGAATACACCCATGAGATGGATTGGTACTGTGACAGCAACAATGAACTTAAACATAAGAACAATTGTGAGAATGGTGAAGGATTATGTAGTTACGTTCTATTGTACATAGCGTCAGTATGAGTTGGAACTTACTCAGTAGCACTTTAACAACAGCAAAAAAACAATAACAAATGAAGCAAATAATGCTGCCCTAAAGGGTATGCTGTAAAATTTTAATGAGATTATCTATATGTAAGACCTAGTGTAAGTTTTAATAGTGAGTTGTTATTCTTAAGTGCTGTTTAGTCTTTTATGACTTATAGCAATGCTATGTACTGTTTCCAAGGAGCAGCTAGTGTGTTTGAACTGTCGACCTTGAAGTTAGCAGTCCAGTACTTATCCTACAGTGACACACCAGGAGTAATTCTTCACTAAAATGACCATTCTAAACATTCTGCATGCCTCTGTGGTGGTTGGTGGCTGTGTGCCAGGAAGTTGGTTCTGACTCATAGCAACCCTGTATAGGGTTTCCAAGTCTGTAAATCTTTACAGGAGTTGAAAGGCTCATTTTTCTCCCATGGAATGGCTAGTAGTTTCTAACTGCTGACCGTGAGGCTAATAGTCCAATTCATAACTACTACACTAGTGAGAGTATTTTTTAGATTCCTTAGTGTTTATGTATCATGTTGTTGTTGTTGTGTGCCATGGAATCGGTTCCGACTCATAACAACCCTGAACAGGGTGTCCGAGGCTGTAAATCTTTATGGGAGCAGAAAGCCTCATCTTTCTCCTGCAGAACAGCTGGTAGTTTCGAACTGCTGATCATGAGATTAGCAGCCCAATTCATATCGACTACGCTACCAGAGCTCCTTTTATGTATCGTAAGTAGGATTATTTTAAATTTTACTTCTCAGATTATATGCCGAGGTTAAGTGAAAATTTATTTTGTTATTACTTTTATGTAATAAAAGATAAACAAAATTTATTTTGTTATTGCTTTCCTTTTATGCATTCTTTCTGTTTCCCATAGAACACAATTTGACTTTTATCTGCTTATATCTATTGACAGATTTATTAATTATTTTAGTCCCATCTCTCTGAGAATTATCCAAATGCAAACACTTATTATTGCCATTAAAGTTTCTGAAAAAAAATACCACAAATTGATTTATGTATTACTTTTTGTGCTATTGGATTCCAGGATAATGAATATAAATTATTTTATCTAATAACAGTAGCTTATATTTATGGTGTTTAAGTGTTAATAGAGAATTAGAATTAGGGGACAGGACTTGATGGCAAATTAGGGAAAAGTGCAGTGTAGACCTCTGACAGTAATAACACAAAATACTGGTGAAGCAGACTCAGGGGCCAGTTTCAGAACTCTGAAACACATATAAAGGAACATTTAGACAGATTAAAGACTTTCTGCTACTGAGATTTGTAGCAGAATCAAGAAAGGTTTTCTGATCTGTGGCTACAGTGGGTGCTGGAGCAGCCATCTTGACTGTGACTGAGAAGGAACAGGAGCAGAGGAGCTCTCCCACTAGGGCCTTCAAAGGTCTGACTGATCATTGGAGTTAAAGGTGTGAACACTTTTTTGCTGTTTTGGTTTCATTTTGTTGTTGTTGTTGTTTTTGTTCCCCTTTTACGTTGGGAGAAGGAGGAGCATTTTCACTTCTAATGTTACCAAAGAAGAGACAGGAATTGTGGTCAAATAGCCAAGCTATAGTCACACCCTATAACATGCCAAGGGCGAATGCCAACTGTTATAAACCAGATAGGCAACCAATACCTGCTGCAGTTATTCTGTGTTAAGTAATAAGAATAGTGACAAGGGAAGTCCGTCTCCTGATCACATCTACCAAGAGGCAATCAGAAAGCTTAATAATGTATCAACATACATTCATCTAATTATTGAAGATTCCCAAGAGACAGTCAAAGATTTCGGCACATGTCCAGAAACAAGATAAAGTAACTGAAATAAATGAGATGCAGATAAACCTGGACTTCCCATTTGGAGAAGGGCAGACTTTGGATCTTCCTGAGAAGGATTTCAGAAGAATGATATATATTGAGGTCATCCAAATGACTCACAGAAGGGTTGAGAAAAATAAGGAAGAAATCAGGAAAGTGCTATAGGAACAATCAAATAAGATAGCAATATCATTAGAAACAATTCAAAATTTGCAGATAGAGGTCCAAATGATTAATAATAATATATCAAAAATGAACAATGCACTGAAAGGGCAAAGGGGCAGAACAGAACAGATGGAAGCTAGAACCAGCAAGTTGGAAGACAAATATCTCAATACTGCTAATATAGAAGAACAAGCAGGAAAAAAAAAAAAAAGGTAGAGAAATGCAAAGAAAGTCTAAGATTCATGTGGGACAACATGAAGAGGAATAACTTGAGAATTATTGGAAATCTGGAAGAGGAAGAATCACAGAAGAACACAGAGGAAATAGTTAAAGAGCTGATGGAAGAAAACTTCCCTAACATCACGAAAAATGAAAAGATAAGCATTCAAGAAGCTCAACCAACCTAGGAAGGATAGACCCCAAAAGAAGATCACCAATACGTATCATAATCAAGCTCTCCAAAACCAAATGTATGGAGAGAATCCTGAAAGCAGCTAGGGAAAAGAGAAGTGTTACTTATACATAACAAGCCAATAAGATTAAACTCTGACCTTTCAGCAGAAACCATGCAGGCAAGAAAGCAATGGGGAGACATACATGAAACCCTGAAATAAAAATACTGCCAATCTAGAATCATCTACCCAGCAAAGCTGTCATTCAAATACAACAGTGTAATCAAAACATTCCAGGATAAACAGGAGTTAATGGTCTTTGTCAATGCCAATCCAGCACTTCAAAATGTCCTAAAGGTAATTATTTGGACTGAGAACCAACAAGAACAGACAACAACAAGAGATTGACATACGTGGCAACAACACCCAGAAGTCAATCAACAGATGGAAAAGTCCAGAACAGAACAGAACTACAAGAACGAATTCAGAGGATCTGGGAGGTCAGTCTATGATCAAAACAATTACAATCTGAAAAAGGTAAATATATAGGAACAGAGATCCAGGAGATGAGGAGGTCAGGTAGATTACAGGGTAAAATAGACTGTTTAAAATGGAGGAAAAAGTTAATAGAATATAGGGTAACCTCAAAGAAAATTAATACTTCACAACATACCAAGAAAGTGAAAATCCAAGAAGAACACGGAAACATTAAACTCTGAAGACTCTGACAAGAAAGAAGACTAAACACGTAAACTCAGCACAGGAAGGCATGCAGAACAAAGAAAACAGCAGCACCACAAAAAGCAAACAAACAGTGACAGCAACTAATTCATACCTATTGATAATTACACTGAATGTCAAAATATTAAATGCACCTGTTAAGAGATGGAGAGTGACAGAATGGATAAGAAAACAAGATGCTTTAATTTGCTGTGTGCAAAAGATACACCTTACATACAAAGACAAAAAGATATTAAAATTTAAAGGATGGAAAAAATATATACCAAGTTAATTGCAATAAAAAATGAGCAGGAGTGGCAATATTAATCTTCAGTAAAATATATAGATTCATGATAAATCAGTAAATATTAAATTAGGGAAATCAAATGTCTTCAAGCGTTATCCCTACTGTCAATCCTTGTATTTCACTAGTTTTGTGACCCACATTAACATTCAATATCCACTATTTGGATCCCAAAAGGCATCTTCTGTAGATGTTCAATTTTTAACTTTTATTGACTTGTTTTGGTTTTAGTTGTCAAGTCCTGACTCTAAGTCGAATGTGTGGTGCTGTGAGACAAAGCATTGGACCACAAGCTCTGTTTGAAACACAAGGGTGGAGCTACAAACTCCCCAGCTGCTCCTTGAAACACTATACAGTGTTGCTATGAGTCAGAACCAACTCAACGGCACTCAACAACAGCAAAGTATTTGTACTTGTTGTTGTTAAGTGCCGTCAAATAGGTTCTAACTTATTATTGTGTTGTTAGGTGCCATCGACATGGCAACCCTATACACAAGAGGCCAAAACACTGTGGAGTCCTACACCAACCTCACAAACATTGCTACATTTGAGCCCATAGCTGTTCCCACTTTTCCAATCCATCTTATTGGGGTCTTCCTATTTTCCAATGCTCCATTTTACCAAACATGATATCCTTCTACAGGGGCTGGTCCCTCCTGAAAATATGTCTGAAGTATGAGAGACAAAGTCTGGTCATCCTGGCTTCCAGGGAGCATTCTTGGTGTACTATTCCCAAAACATTTTGGGTTGTTTTTTTGGCAGTCGTTTAATATTCTCCTCCAACACCATAGCTCTAATTCATCAATCCTTCTAGGGTCTTCCTTACTCACTGTTTCACATGCATATAAGGTTATTGAAAATACTGTGGCTTGGGCCAGGTGTATCTTATTCTTTAAACTGACATCTTTGCTCTTCAACACTAATGAGATTTATGCAACAGATTTGCCTAATGCAACATTTCATTTGATTTCCTAACTGTTGCTTCCATGAGTGTTGATTGTTGATCTGAGCAAAATGAAGTCTTTGACAACCTCAATCTTTTCCCATTTACCATTACGTTATTTATTAGTTCAGTGGTAAGGATTTTTGTTTTCTTTACTTTGAAGTGCAGTACATGACAAGCTATGGACAACATTGAGAAATATGAGTATTCCATAACACTTAATTGTACTTCTGAGAAATCTGTACCTGGGCCAAGAGGCAGTTGTTCGAACAGAGCATGGGAACACTGAATGATTTAAAATTGGGAAAGGTGTGCGACAGGCTTGTGTTCTTTCACCATTCTTGTTCAATATGTATGCTGAGCAAATAATACGAGAAGCTGGGTTCTATGAAGGAAAACGTGGCATCAGGATTGGAGGAAGACTTATTAACAACCTGAGATATGCAGATGATACAACCTTGCTTGCTGAAGAGGACTTAAAATATTTACTGATGAAGATCAAAGAGCACAGCCTTATGTATGGATTACAACTCAATGTAAAGAAAACAAAAATCCTCACCACTGGACCAATAAACAGCATTCTTATCAATGGAGAAGAGATTGAGGTTGTCAAGGACTTCATTCTTCTTGGTTCAACTATCAACATTCACGGAAGCAGCAGTCAAGAGATCAGACGACGTATTGCATTGGGCAAATCTGCTTCACAGGAACTTTTTAAAGTATTGAAGAGCAAAGATGTCAGCTTGAGGACTAAGGTGAGCCTGACCCAAGCCATGGTATTTTCAATAACCTCATATGGATGCGAAAGCTGGACAGTGAATAAGGAATATCATAGAAGAACTGATGCCTTTGAGTTGTGGTGTTGGAGCAGAATACTGAAAGTGCCATGGACTGCCAAAAGAACCAATAGATCTGTTTTGGAAGAAGTGCAACCAGAGTGTTCCTTGGAGGCCAAGATGCCTAGGCTTCGTCTCTCATACTTTGTATACATTGTCCGGAGAGAACAGTTGCTGAAGAAGGATGTCATGCTGGGTAAGGTGGAGGGTCAGAGAAAAAGAGGAAGACCCCCAACGAGATGGATCAGCCAGGTGACATCGTTGATGGTGTCAAGTGTGGCAGCGGTAGTGAGGTTGGCCCAGGATCGGACATTGTTTCGTTCGGCTGTGCATGGGGTCGCTATGAGTCAGTTCCGACTCAATGGCACCTGACAACAACAAAAACATACTGAAGGCTGTGGTCTTTGATTTTCATCATTAAGTGTTTTAAGTCCTCTTAACTTTAAGCAAGCAAGGTTGTATCATCTACATATCACAGTAATGATTCTTCCTCCAATCCTGATGCCACATTTTTATTCATATAATCCAATTTCTTGGATTATGTGTTTAGCATACAGATTGGATAAATATACTTAAAAATACAATCCTGATGCACACCTTTCCTAATTTTAAACCATTTAGTATTTCCTTATTTTGTTCGAACAACTGCCTCTTGGTCTGTATATAGGTTCCTCATGAACACAATTCAGTGTTCCAGAATACTCATTCCCTGAAATGCTGTCCATAGCATGTCCTGATTCAATCAAAAGACTTTTCATAGTATATAAATCACAGATAAACATCTTTCTGGTATTATGTGCTTTCAGTCAAGGTCCATCTGATGTCAGCAATGATGTCCTTATTTACATGTCCTCTTTGAAGCTGGCATGAAATTTTGTTCTCTATCAATGTATGATTGCAACCATTTGAAAATTACCTTTAGTAATATTTTGCTTGTATGGGATAATAATGATATTATCCGATGATTTCTGCATTTCATTGGGCCACTTCTCTTTGGAATGGGCACACATATGGATCTCTTCTAGTCACTATGCCAAGTAGTTGTCCAAATTTCTTGAGGTAAATGAGTGAGTGCCTCTAGTGCTGCATCAGTTTGTTGAAAGATTTGATTTATTTTTCATCAATTGCTGGTTTCTTGTTATTTGCCAGTGCCTTCAATGCATCTTGGCCTTCTTTCTTCAGTATCATTAGCTCTTGATCATATGCTGCCTCTTGAAATGGCTGAACAAGGGCTATTTCTTTTTGGTACAGTGACTCTGGGTATTCCTTCCATCTTCTTTAGACGTTTTCTGCATGATTCAATATTTTGTCCATAGAAACCTTAAATATTTCAAGTCATAACTTGAATTTTTTCTTCAGTTCCATCAGTTTCAGAAATGCTGAGTCTTGTAACTCCAGTTCTTTTCATATTTCATTAAAATATTTGACTTTCTCTTCTTCAACTCTCTTTGGAAAATTTCTTGTAACTCCAGGTCTTTTCACATTTCATTAAAATATTTGACTTTGTCTTCTTCAGCTCTCTTTG
>NW_006408520.1:42143179-42144151 GCF_000296735.1 Chrysochloris asiatica | reverse complement strand
GATGCATTTTGATTGCCTTCCAACCTTGAGCACTCATTTTCTGGCACTATATCTTAAAATATTCTGGTGCTCTTCATCATGTTTTAATATTTCATATTCTTGTACTCACAGTGTTCCACTGCTCTTCATAGTGTTTTCAGTGACTAAATATTCTGAAGGAGTTCGTCTCTTCTTGTTTCTAGTGTGTCTTCATCTGGAAGCATAGCTGAAACTTCTCCATCACAAATGACCCTGCTGGCATTTGAAATACCTGTGGCACAGCTTACAGAATCACAGCAACACACATGAAATCACAGTACAACAAACTGGCACACTAGTGTTGGTGCAGAAAATAGCAACCATATATTGGATTTCTGTGGCTTTAAGTGTTTGTGGGAACAGAAAAGCATCATCTTTCCCCTACAAAGTGGCTACCAGACTCAAACCACAGACCTTGAGATTTACAGACTACTACTTATCATATGAAGTGATCATAGCCCTCAGTTTTTGTAGAGTTTTTGTAAAATTCTAGTCAGAGTTTCTTAATATACCTAGCCACAGGATAAACCCAAAGAGATGTATTACAATCAGTTAGACCATTCAGAAAGAAGTTGAGGGCTGGTCATTCATGGACAAATTTTCTGATTGGTGGTATATAAATACCAAACATTGACCATTCATAAGTCTATTCTCTGGAAGAATGACTATTCTTGATTGAGACCCTAGAAGTCTTAAGTTGTGATTTTTTAATTAAAAGTAATCATACACTCTTTTTAAAAAAAATGTTTTCTTGTGAATTATGTGATATGTTACATGGGAGAAATTAGCTTTACATTCATCCTATTGTACAGCATTTCATTGTCATGGTTACAATCCCCTCCATGCATCAACAACCAACCAAAGGGTATAAACTGCAAGCCTGCCCCCTGGTAATCAGAACACAGTTCCTCTCCCTCTCTGGGTCTAGAGTCTTCAGCCACTCCATCTCTTCAT
>NW_006408520.1:42124053-42142294 GCF_000296735.1 Chrysochloris asiatica | reverse complement strand
CTTGCTTGTTCTTGTAGTAGTCAGTCGGACTGACATTATTGTTTTGTATTTTTCCTGTCTGTCTTTCTTTCAAGAAATATCTTCTGTTCTGCTAGCTGTTCCAGGCTGGTCTGCTTGTACTTTCCAATGGAAATTTCCCACCTCAGAAGATTCTGGATGGGGTTCAGGATTCCACCTATGGTCTTACATAATGCAGAAGCTCCTCAGGAAGACTCCTTCACTGGGCATGTTATACCCCCATTTTAGGTGTTCCAATCAGTTATAGGCAGAAGATCCTTACAAGCTTTCTATAGTGATATTGTTGGCTATTCCTTTCTTACCCCTCTCAAGTGACTATTATATAATGTTATGCAAGAGAAACTAAGATTCAAGAGAGAGCCAAGCATCTTAACATTATTTCCCCTCCTTTTACCTATTCAAACTATGCCTCACTCCTTCTATCCCAGAGCCCTGTTGTTGTAAGTTTGTGCATACATCATTATTTAACTCTGTTCCACTTATCCCAAGCAAACCATCTAATGTTTTCCCATCCACCTTGTTCTTCCATTCCCCTCCCCCTTCTTATATATTGCCCCTCCCAACACCCAAATTATCCTGTGTCTATATCCTTCCCTGTATTCTACCTTCAACTCCCTCCCTTCATCCCACTCCCCACATCCTGGTACCAGCAAAGAACTCCACGCCTGGGTACTTTATCTTAGTCTTTCACAATATTGATCCTATGCAGTATTTCTCATTTTGTGACTAATTTCACTCAACATAACGTCCTCAGTTTTCATCCATGTTATGTTGAAGCTTAAAACTTCCTTGTTGTTCTTCAAGTTAACATAATATTCCATTGTGTGTATGTATCACAGTTTGTTTATCCATTCTTCCAGTGATGGGCACTTATGCTTTCTCCATTTTTTTGCTATTGTAAATAGTGCTGCTATGAATATTGGTGTGCATATATCTACTCATGTTATGGCTCATATTTCTTGTGGTTAAATTCTTCTACCAGTAGTGGAATTGCTGGATCATAAGGTATTTCTATTTGTAACCTTCTGAGGAAGTGCCATATTGCTTTTTAGAGAGGTTGGACCATTTTGCAATCCCACCATCAATGCAGGAGAGTCCCAGTTTCTCCACATCCTTGCCAGCATTTATTGTCTTCTACTTCTTTTATCTTTGCTGTCATTGCTGGTGTAAGATGATATCTCATTGTTGTTTTGATTTGCATCTCTCTAATGGCTAGTGATCATGAACATTTCCTTATATGTTTGTTGGCTGCCTGGATATCCTTGTTTGTGAAGTGTCTGGTCATGTTGAGTGCCTATTTTTTAATTGGGTTATTTGTCTTTTTCTTGTAGAGGTATTGTAGTTGCCTGTATATTTTAGAAATGAGTCCCTTGTCTGATGTGTCATTGCAAAAGATTTTTCCCATTCTGTGGGTTTCCTTTTCACTCTTCTGGTGAAGTCTTTTGGTGCACATAAGTTTTTAATTTTTAGTATGTCCCACTCATCTATTTTGTCAACTTTTGTTTGTGTAGTGTTCAAAATATTTGGTAGTCTGTGTATTACCTGAATTAGAGCCCTCTAATTTGCTGCAATTTTTTCATTGATGGCCTTTGTAATTCTGGGATTCACAATTAGGCCTTTAATCCATGTTGAGTTGGTTTTCCTATAAGGTATGAGGTAAAGGTCTTGTTTCAATCTTTGCATATTGGTTCCCAGTTCTGCCAGCACCACCTGTTGATGAGACTATCACTTCCCCACGCGATATATTTAGGCACTCTGTCAAACGTCAGTTTGCTCTACGTGGGTGGGTTATTTTCTGGAATTTCAATTCTGTTCCATTGATCAATGTGTCTTTCATTGTACCAGTACCAAGCTGTTTTGACCACTATAGCCATGTAATAAAATTGGAAATCATGGAGTGAGTAGTTTCCAACCTTATCCTTCTTCTTAAGCCATGCTTTGCTTATCCTAGGTCTCTTTACTTTCCATATAAAGTTTTTAATTGTTTTTTTTTTGCCATCTCTTTGAAGAATGCCATTGGAATATTGATTGGGATTGCAATATATGTGTAAATTGCTTTGGCAGTATTGACATTTTCACAATGTTAAGTCTTCCTATACAGGAGCATAGTACATTCTTCCATTTTTGTAGGTCTCTTTTGGTGTGTTTTAGTATTGTTTTTTAGTTTTATTTGTATAGGTCCTTTGTCTCTCTAGTTACATTTATTCCCAGATGTTTCATCCTTTGGGTGGAAACTGTAAATGGTATCGCTTTCCTAATGTCCTTTGCAACACTATCGTTTTTGGTAAAGAGGAATCCAACTGATTTTTGTATGTTGATCTTATATCCTTCCGCTTTGCTGAATATTGCAATGAGGTCTAGTAGCTTTTTTACTGAGTCTTTCAGGTTTTCTATGTATAGAATCATATCGTCTGCAAATAGAGTTTTACTTCCTCTTTGCCAATTTGGATGCCTTTAATTACCCTGTCTTGCCGAATAACTCTTGCTATGCCTTCCAGCACAATATGAATAGGAGTGGTGACAAAGGGCATTCTTGTCTGGTTTCTGTTCTCAGAAGAAAGGTTTTCAGTTTCTCTCCACTGAGAGTAATGTAGGCTGTTGGTTTTGTTTATATGCTCTTAATTATGTTGAGAAATTTCCCTTCAATTTCTACTTTGTTGAGTGTTTTTATCAGGCATGGATGTTGGAATTTCTCAAATGCCTTTTCTGCTTCAATCATTGAGCTTCTTGAATGCTTATCTTTCAGGATGTTAGAGAAATTTTCTTCCAGAAGCTCCTCAACTATCTCATCTGTGGACTTGTGTGATTCTTTCTGTTCCAGAATGATGATAATTTTAAAGTTATTCCTCTTTATGTTGTCCAACATGAATCTTAGAACTTTTTCTGATTTTTTTAATCCTTTTTTCTGCTTGCTTTTCTATTTTAGTGGTATTGAGAGACTTATCCTTCAGTTCACTAGTTCTGCCTTCCATCTTTTCTATTCTACTCCTATGTCCTTTCAGTGTATTTTCTATTTCTGATATCCTATTATTAATCATTTGACCCTCTTTCTCAGTTTTGAATTGTTTCCAATGCTGTATCTATCTTATTTGATTGTTCCTGTAGTACTTTCCTGACTTCTTCCTTATTTTTCTCAACTCCATTTTAAAGTGTTTTGAAACATTTTATAATCATTTTTCTGAACTCCTTTTCAGACATTTTCAAAGCCTGCCCATCTTCCAGAATGAAGTCCAGGTCTGCCTCTAGGTCATTTGTCTCAGATCTTTTATCTTGTTTCTGGACATATGCTCATATGGTCATTTGTTTTTGCTTTTTGAACATGTTAATGTTTATCTGTGGCTTTAATACTTAATTGAGTGTGTTTTGGTATTTTTTTATGCTTTCTGATTACCTCCAGTTAGATGGTCTTCCCTTTTCACTCTTCTTATTGCTTAACTAACCATAACTTCTGCAGGTGTTGTCTGCCTCCCTGGAGTATGGGAGTTGGTATTGTGGGCCATAATAAGGTGTGATTGTATCTTAACTATATGGCAAAAAATTGCTGTTTCTTTTTGGGTCTTACAGGGAGACAAAGAGCTCACTATAGGTAAAAGGGGGAACAGAAACAATACACAAAAGAACTAAAGAAAAATAAAAGAAACAGCAACAGCAAAAAAAAAAAAAAGGAAAAAAACAACAACCTCAGAAGACAAAAAAACAGATTGGATACTGTTGTGCATTATCATGGAAAAAGGAGAGGAGAAAGACAAGAAAAAAACAAAACACAAACAAACAAACAAAAATCCTGTAGCCTAATATGAGAATGATTTTAATGTCCTCATTCATCTTCTTGCCTTCAAGGCTGTCTGATAAATTTTAAGATGTAACTGTTCATTGTTATGTTGTACCTCAGGATTTAAATTTTGGCCTGTTTTGATTTTAAACTCTCTCCCTCTCCACACCCCCTGTTCTGGCCATTTCCCTATTAATAAACTGGTCAGGGCTGGCTGTGGCCATTTTCAGCTGCCTGCTTGTAGTGTAGTGGTTACAAATCGGGTTGCCAACCCCAAGTCTGGCAGCTCAAAACCACCAGCTGTTCCTCCACTCCTGCAAAGATTCACAGCCTCAAAACACTGTGCAGGGTCACTATGAGTCAGAACCACCTCCACATCACCCAACAAGCAAGAAGGCAAGGCTTTCTAAATGCTGAGTGTATCTGTGGACATGCTTGGTGGAAGAATCCTCCAGTGGTGGGGGTAAGGAGTGTCCCCTCACTCAGACACCCCATCTATTCACCAGAATGGAGGTGTGTAGACCACTAAAGGCCAATGAACAGATACCAAAGGAAATCAGAACAAAGCAAAACCAAATAGAGAATATTGTCACCTTTGCTCTGAGGTTCCTGTGGTCACTAATTCCTGGTGTGTCTGTTTGCTCCCCCACATAGTCTTGCCATTTGGTCTTGCCCAAGTTGTCAACTCCGGGCCGCTGAGCCCAGCAGATTCTTAAGTACAAGATTTCTTACTTCCTCTAAAAGTTTCACTAGCTATAAGCCTTCAAATTTTTAAATAATCTTACCTATGTGGTTCAGAGTTTTGGAGCTCTCCCCTGAACCTGCTTTTTCTGGTATTCTGTGGTATTCTTATATACTCTTCATAACACTTTTCCTTCCCAAATATTTCTGATACCTAGAGTTTGCAAGATGTGTGGCACAAACAATAGGATCACTTACATGGATGCTGGGCTTGCTGCAAAACCCTTTCCTGTGCTTAGCTGCACTCAAAGTTAGAGGTCTTTAAGAATGCTCATATAAACCATTGTAAATATACTCCACCCAGAACCTGCATAGGTGTATCATAATGTCATGTCCTGTTTATTGTACGAGTCATGAAACCATGAGATACAATAATGTATTTTATTTGGAGAGGATGTTTTAGTATGTTCTAGATTACTAGGAACCTAATATTTTTTTTAGAGGTGGGTGACCCCTGAATATACTTGGTCTATCTCCTGTCTTCTGAAGTGACATTTCTTACTTAGATAACCAAAATACTTGCCACAATAAAGAAATCCAGAATTGAAGAATAAAGGATGAGCCTTTGCATCCAAACTTGAGTAGTCTTTGGAATGCCCTGGAAGAGAGCATATTTTGGTTTGTTATTTCCCTTTGGCTGGTACTTTATTGTGAACAGATCAATTTTGGACTGTAGGGTCACAACGATTTTCTTAATCCACCTGGTCATTTGCATCCTACTTACTTTAATCAATAACTTAATGGTCTTTTCTTGTAGATAAGGTAAAAGTATCTAAGACATAGCCCAGATTTTTTTTGCTAACTAGTTCTTTGGGAAATCCACTGTTTCCATATTCTAAGTCTCTTCATCTTCTCTTTCACCCCACGCCAAAACCTGGCGTACTACCATGAATTCTACTTCAAATCAGCTTAACTTACCTTGGCAGACCATGAAAAATCCACAAGTTTGTACTTTCTTATCAGTAGCTGTTAAGAATTAAGGACACTCAGGAAAACCATTTAAACCATTTCTTTTTCTGATTATATAATTATGACCTCTTAACAAAGTTTTTATATACAGGTTTGAAAATGTCATTGCCCAAAGAAGAGCTCTGCCTAAAGGTCTAAAAAGGAGAGCTGTAAATAATAACTACAATTATTCTAAAAATCCCTGTCAAGATTAAAGCTTGGGGATTATAAATTACAACAAATTTCTGATTAAATTTCTTCCCTCTTTCTTTTTCTTCCTTCAACTCTGACATCATATCCTCCTGCTACCATAGAAAGAGTTTAGTTAGAAATGTTAATGTTGTTGTTATGTGCCATTGAGTCGATTCCAACTCATAGCAACCCTGTACAGGGTTTCTGAGGAGTAGCTGTTGGGTTTGAATCACCAACCTTGTGGTTGGCAGTTCAGTACTTCTTCTACAGCACCACACCAGGAGTTCAAGCTAGAAATAAACCTAAGTATTATCCTCTGTGTATTACAGGAAAGGCCTTGATTCCTCAAAGTACATAATTTTAGAAATAAAATACTTTTTTTTTCTCTCTCTTCATACAATAATCTGACTTTCACGGTTATTTTCATGTTGAAAAATTATATTTTTTATGTAACAGAAACTGAAAGTTATCTTGGTCTTTTATTTACATCTATGCATCACTATCAACATCTTCGCCATCATCCTTCTATGCAGATACCTGCTTTGGTTGGAGAATAGAAAAAGGTTTCCATACAATAAAACAAAAGAGAAAAGAGTATCAAACATGTTTTAAGAGTACTATTATACTGATATGGTGCTATAGCATAAGCACTGGGTTGCTAACAACAAGGTGAACTGTTATAACCCATCAGCCACTCCTTGGAAACCCTATACAGGGTCACTCTGTGTCAGAACCAACTAGATGGCATATTAAAACAACAGTAACCCTATGTTATAATAATTTAAAAAGCAGTTCTTCTTTTGGCCAAATGCACATGGAAAAATGTTCTTTAATATGACTCCATTTTTGTATACACATTTGCATTATTATTTTGAGATTTCTGAAAAGACCCAAAGTTAAGAATTATGTTTAACTTTGCTCCAATGAGCATTTAAAAATAAAGTTTTTATTGTGAATCGAGTGATAGTTTATGTGAGAGAAAATCAGTTTTACACTCATTGTTTCATTGCAATGATTATAATCCCCTCCGTACATCGTTAATCAACAGTATTTACTTCTGTTCCTCTATTTTTTTTTGGGGGGGGGGAGGGAGGGTTGGGGTGAGGAAGTGGGAAGATGCATACCAAAACATTCAGGAATATATAATAATTTAAACAGCCAAAGGGCACATTCTGCAAGCCTGCCTTCTAACCACCAGCACACAGTCTTTCTCTTTCCTTAAACCGACAGTCCTCAGCTACTCTATCTCTCCACGTCATAATCTCTGCCTCCAACTCTTGTGTCACTGCTTCTCTGGATAGGGTCCCATATTTCACTAATTTTATTTTCCTTTGATGGTCCTAGGGTTCGCTGTTCCTGCAATTTAAGATTATCTACTCCCTCCTTTATGTTACATTACTTTTGCCTTTGCAGTTATGACAATTGCCATTAGTCATGATAACAGTTACTCATTATTGGATCGTAAGAATTTTATCCTCATCTCCTTTCTAACAAAGATGAAAACTATTCAGTGGGATTCTACCTTTTCCCACACACTCTAAACTAACCTACCTCTTGAAAACTTGAAAGCTAGACACTTCATTCTTTTATAGGCTCCCCATACACATACTTTACATAGCCAATGTCTAAGATGCCCATCCCCTGCAGACAGAGGCGATAGGATGAAGATTTCTTCCCTCTCAGTTGACCTTTTGAGCTACTACATCCATAAGTATAGGTCAAGTTCATCAAATTATAGCAATTTACACATTTCCTTTGTAAAATTATTTATTTACTTACTTATTTTTTAGTGGAGTTGTGATCATCAAGCCATCAAAGCTAGATCAAATGGGTACTATCGGCAAATTTGGGTGTTCTTGTGCATCTCCCCTCACTTCATATCGGTTGGATGCTCCACTCTCAGTTCTAGCCTTCCATGGCTATGCCCTTGTCCATGGGCTCAGGAGACCCCAGGTCTCAACAAACTTTGGACCACCCAGCCCTTCCTCTTCTCTCTATCATCTCCAGGTAATGGAGTCTATGGAACATAGTCAAACTCAGCCCATATCTTTATTAAATGACTATTTTAAACACTTATTTAGTCATGGTAAATTGTTTTGTTTCATGTCTGCATAATTGTTTGCTGTTAGTGTTGACAAGTTGGTTCCAAATGCATTTGATGAAATGAATAACTTTTAAAAAATATTTATAATTATTATAACATAGGGTAGCTATTGTCTTAATATGCTGTTTAGTCAGTTTCAGATCATAGCAACACTGTATAGTTTTTCTGAGGAGCAACTGGTGAGTTTGAATTAGTTTAAGACGATCTTGTGATCCAGTGCTTAGCCTACAATGTGACACTAGGGATCCAATAACATAGGGTTGTTGTTGTTAAGTGCTGGCAAGTCAATTTTGACCCATAGCGATTCTGTATAGGGTTTCCATGGAGCAGCTGGTGAGCTTGAACCACAGACCTTGCAGTTCAAACAATTTTGCAGTCTGTACACTAAGCTAAATAATACTTACTGTATTTCTGGACCTTAATTTCAATTACTTTAATCATCACTTAATAAATATTCTGCTTTGGTATCTAAAAAACAAGTATATTATTTTTGGTTATATTTATTAAGTTTTATTTATTTAACATGTTTTATAGACATTTTAAAAACTGAACTGGTAGTAAAATTAAAACAGAATTAATTTCTAAGACAATTATATGTTAACATTTCATCTATGTTCATATTTCTTTGGCATAATTATATATTTAAAAATAATGTCTGCAGTTTTTTTTTTTTTTTTTCCTTTTTAAAATTATCTGTAACTCCTAATTTCCATTTGGAATACCACAGCTTAAAAAAATGAGAGAAATTAATTGTCTGGATATATTAAAACACCAACAAATATCACAGTAAGAGGTAGTTTTCTGTTACAAATTTTGAGTGATTTGTTACAAATGGAATAATCATGAATATAATATTTCAATGTTTAAAGCAAATTAACCTCTAAGTGATTCACATGGTTATATAATGGAAATGATTTTTATCATTATGAAAATTCTGTGTAGTTATTGACTAAACCTGACAGCAGAGTTTATATTCTTTATTGACTGTTATGTACCTTGAAGAGCCTCATTGTGTTGAATAAAAATATCGTCTCACACAGGTAATTTTGAAGAATAATGGATTGAATGCCAAGCCCACTGATGAGCTAGAATAAAATATCATTATCCTTTTTGTAGGTTTTAGAAAATAAAATCCATTTTAATAAACATAGCTATTATATGACAGGTATGTACTTGAAAAGTAAGTGAAAATTGATTACTTACAAGTAAGATATTAAGAAATGACATCAGTTGTTTCTAATTTGGAAAATATTTCCAGCTACTCTCTTGAGCCTATTTAAACTTCTTCACTCTTGGAAACCCACAAGCTTTTGTGTAGTCTGACTGGCAATAATGGAAAGAGTTTATGAGGTATTTGTGGTATTTGTCTTGCAATTTGATAAGGTGTGCAAAAGCTCTTACAAAAATGGTTGAAATGCATTTATTTAGTAACAGATTAGAAATAGATTGCAGTGATTGATTTCAGAACTCGGAGAAAGAACATTTCCTATACTTTTCTCTCTGAAGCTGTATTTTCAGGAATTTACAAATATTACATATTTATAAATAATAGACTATCTGTAACAATGATTTTTGCAGCAATACCATAATTTCTTCTTTTTTATGAAGAAAATAGGTTGCATTATTTTAAACATGTATGATTAACTTAGCAACCCTACTAAATAATCAGCAGAGAAAATATATAAAAATAGCATTTTGAGAGTTTTCTGAGATGAAATCTTGCCATCTTCCCTTCTAATGATAATGATAGCTGCATTTCTTTCAACACCTCTCCCCTTACCCCCCAGGCAGTCCATGATAGTTTTATTAGTATTCACCAACACCATAGTTCAAACGCATCAGTTATTTTTCTAACTTCCTTATTCATTGTCCGGTTTTCACATACATAAGAGATTGTAGAAAATATCTTGCCTTAGGTCAGGCATACATAAGTTCTCAAAGTGACAGGTTTAGTCTTTAACACTTCAAAGAGGTCTTGTGCAGTAATTTTGCCCAATGTAAAACAGTACTTGATTTCTTGACTGATGCTTCCATGAGGATGGATTATGGATCCAAGTAAAATTAAATGCTTGACAACTTCAATCTCTTCTGTTTATCATGATGTTGTTTACTGGTCCAAGAGAGATATAGAGTAATATTTTTTTTTGTTATGTAGAAAAGTTAGTGTAGCTATTAAAAATGCATGACAATCTAATCTGATTAATAATATTTTTTAATTAGATGAATCAAGTTTTTTATGATTTTTAAAATGGTAACTTGGAAACTTTCAATAAGCACGCAACTTACAGTTTTAGTTAATGGTCAGTAGGTTGGGGAGATAATCAAACACTGATAGGTCTAAACATGAGTGAAAGTTTAAAAACCTTGAATTTTAGAGATCAGAGAGTTGACTAAAAAAATCTAAACAGTCTTTTCCAATACTGTTTCATAGAACATTTACTGAGCCTGTTAGCATTCAATTCAACAATCAGTATGTAGCAAGTTAAATTTAAAGGTGTATTTTAGTTTTTCTTAGCTGTAGTCTAGTTGATTCTAAATAATTGAGATCCCATGTAAGCCAAATTGCTCCGTATGATTTTCACTTTGGAAACAGTTCACCAGGTTTATTTTCCCAGGTATCTATGATGAGTTCGAACTGCCAACCATTTGGTTAATAACATAGTGTTTAACATTTGCTCTATCCGGGGATTATTTGTTGCACATGTAAAATATAACATTAAAAATATATATTACTATAGTATATATTCATGCATGGTGGAATGTAATTTATTTCACAAGGAAAAATGTATATAAGTACAGAATTTTAAAAAATTTGATATAGGCAGTTAAATTGAAGTAGAACAAGTGACTGCCTATATCTTTTATTTCTCTTCATAAAAAAATGAAGTGAGTTGTAATGTTGGTTTATGAAAAATATGTAATTATAAATTATGAACATTCTTCATAATTTACAACAGTCTCTTTTTCTATGGATTTAATATATTATTAAGTAGTTATTTGTATTATAGAGTATTACTTCCTAAAAGAGTAGTTTTATATAAACCTTTTATCATTAAAGTATTTCTTTCTATGGAAGCATCTTTTATATCTCACATGTGATTTATATTTTGCTATTTTAAAATTATAGGAGAATATATGTTTCTATATAAAAAAAAATTCAGTGTGACATGGTCCAGATAATTACATATGATTTTCCATAAACAATTTATCATCTACTTTTTGAAAACTTCAACAAATAATTATAGGATTACAGTATAAATATGAACAGTTTTTCCAGGTTGGCTTATTGATAGTAAGAAAGGATACTGAAAACTATAAATTGATGCCGCAGAAACAAGAAATTTTCTTGTAACAACATACATAAATTTTTCTTCTTCAAAAAATAATTTTGTTTTCATAAAATTGATAGCTACTAGTAGAAAAAGGATATGCATATATCTTCTTATAAATTTTCATAGTAAATATATTTTTATTTTACTATAATTATATAACATAGATATAAAAAGCCCAAAAATATATGTTTACATTAAAAAAATGTCACTATAATGCAAATTATTGCAAACCCCATCTAGATAAAGAAGAGACATAGAGGTAAATTAGTTTTTTCATAATTATTTTTCTAATTTTTAGTTTTTGTTTAAATACCTGTATATGCATGAGTCTTGGTGTAGCACTGTGGATTAATGTACTGAAATGCAAGACTGATTTGAACCACAAAGTTGGAAGTTCAAGCTCACCAGTCACTTCTCAGAAACCCTATACAGGGTTCTTATGAGTTGTAACCGACTCAAATGAACTTAACAACATCAACAATATGCATGAGTAAACATCAAATTTTAGTGCTCATTTTTAAAATTATAAATCTATGTGTGCATGCCATCAGTCATCTGTCAGTTTGCTGTACTGTGGTGAGTTCATGTACTGCTGTCATTCTGGAAGGTATGTTACAGGTTATTTTTTAAATCACCAGTGTTACCCATGGTGGACAGGTTTCAGGTAACCTTTGAGATGAAGATAGACTGGAAGAAGGAAAGCCACATTATTTCTAAATATCTAGTCACTGAAAGTCTTATGAATAGCAGTACAACACCGGCAGCACCAGAGTATTGAATATGAAACATGATGAAGAACACCAGAACATTGTCAAATATAGTATAGTGCTGGAAGATGAGTCCCTCAGGCTGGAAGGCAATCAAATACCTGGGGAAGAGCTTCCTCCTAAAGTAGATATTAACTCAGATGATGCAAATGTAGTAAAATCATTGGGATTTTCATTTGCTCCTGGGGCACAACTTAAAATGAAGAGAAACATCTGTAAACATCCATTAATAATTGGAACAAGGATTGTACAAAGTAGTGATCTAGGAAAATTGGAAGTAGTCAAAAATGAAGTGGAATGGATAAACAGTGATATCGTAGGCATCAGTGAGCTGACATGGATAGGTATTGGCCATTTTTAATCTGACAATCACATAGTTTACTATATTGGGAATGAGAAAGTAAAGAGGAATGGCATCACATTCATAATTTAAAAGAACATATCAAAATCTGTATTGAAGTACAACACTGTCTGTGATAGGTTAATATCCATATGCCTATGAGGAACACCAGTTAATATCACTATTATTCAAATGTATGCACCAAGCACTAAATTAAAGCCAGTGATAAGGAAATTGAAGAAATCTATTAACTTCTTCAGTTTGAAATCAATCAAACAGGAAATCAAGATTGTTGATAATTACTGCTGATTAGAATGTAAAGGTTGGAAAAAAAGAGGAAGGATTAGTAGTTGGGAAATATGGCCTTGGTGATAGATATGATCCTGGTGATTACATGATAGACTATTGCAAGACCAATGATCTCTTCATTTCAAATGCCTTTTTTTTTATGTTTTATTGTGAATTATGTGATAGTTTACATGGGAAAACATTAGTTTTACATTCATCTTATTGTATATCGTTTCATTGCCATGGTTACAATCCCCTCCATGCATCAACAACCAACCAAAGGGTATATCCCACAAGCCCTGCCCCCCTGCCCTCCCCGCACCCCACCTCCGGTCGTCAACACACAGCCTCTCTCCCTGTCTGGGGCTAAAGTCCCCAGCTGTTCCATCTCTCTACATTGTACCTAAAAGACACCTATACACATGGAATTCATTATATACAATACACAGAAATAAAATTGACAATATATGTGGAAAGAGATGGCAAATAAGCTCCAAAACAAGGCCAGGGGCAGACTGTAGAACAGACCATCAATTGCTCATATGCAAGTTAAGGCTAAAACTGAAGATAATTAATACAAGTCCATGGGAGCCAAAATATGACCTTGAACATATTCCACCTGAATTTAAAGATAATTTAAAGAGCAGATTTGATGCATTAGGCAATGAAGCTTGAAGACCAGAAGAGTTGTGGGATGACATCAAGAAAATTATACAGGAAAAGAGAAAAAGGTCATTAATAAGACAAGAAAAAAGGAAAATATCAAAATGGATATTGGAAGAGATTCTGAAACTTGCTATCCAATGTACAGATAAGGAGATACAACAACAGAATAGAAAATCTCAAAGGTCAGTTTGAGAAAACAAAGTCAAATATTATAAAAATGTGAAAATACCTGGAGTTCTTGTTGTTGTTGTTAAGTGCCGTCGAGTAGGTTCCGACCCATAGCAACCCTATACAGGGTTTCCGAGGTTGTAAATCATTATGGGAGCAGAAAGCCTCATCTTTCTCCCTCAGAGACGCTGGTAGTTTCGAACTGCTGACCTTAAGGTTTGCAGCCCAATTCGTAACCACTATGCTACCAGAGCTCCTTCATACCTGGAGTTAGAAAGCCAAAATTGAAGAACACACTCAGAAATTCTCAAACAGAGGGAACTGAAATGAAAATTCAAGCCTTGATTTGAAATATTGAAGGATTCTATGGACAAAGTATATAATTATGTAGAAAGCTTCAAAAGAAGATGCAAGGAATACGTAGAGTCACTGTACCAAAAAGAAATGGTTGATCTTCAACCATTACAAGAGGTAAAATATGATCAAGAGCCAATAATACTGAAGGAAGAAATCTAAAATGCAATGAAGTCATTGAGAATGAACAAGGCTTTGGTAATTGATGGAATACAAATTGAAATCTTTCAACAAACTGATATAGCACTGGAGGTACTCACTCATCTATGACAAGAAATCTGGGTGACAACTATCTGGCTAACATACTGGAAGAGATCCATATTTGTGCCCATTCCAAAGAGAGGCAACCCAACAGAATCTGTGGACAGTATCCTTGTCAGGAAATCTTTGAACAATATCACTAATATTACATGCAAGTACAATTTTGATAAAGATAATTCAAAAGCAGCTTCAACCATACATTGACCATGAACTTCCAGTGATTCATGCTAGATTCAGAAGAGGATATGGAATGTAACATTGTTGTGTGCCATTGAGTCGGTTCCGACTCATAGCAACCCTGTACAGGGTTTCTGAGGCTGTAAATCTTTTCGGGAACAGAAAGCCTCATCTTTCTCCCACGGAACAGCTGGTAGTTTCGAACTATTGACCTTGCGGTTCCCAATTGCTTAGATCAGATGGGTCTAGGCTAAAAACAGAGAACACCAGAAAAATGTTTATCTGTGCGTTATTGACTTCACAAATGCTTTCTATTGTGTGGATCATGACAAACTTTGGACATTGTGAATAATGAGTATTGCAGAACACTTAATTGTGCTCATGAGGAACCTGTACATAGATTAAGAAGCAGTTGTTCGACAAGAACCAGAGAACACTGAATGATTTAAAACTAGGAAAGGTGTTCAGTGGGTTTGTATTGCTTCACTATACTAATACATTCTGTATACTGACTAAATAATCTGAGAAACTGACTTATATGATAGATAGAAATAACACATGGCATTAGGTTTAGAAGGAAACTCTTTTGAACTACTTGTGATATGTAGATGATCCAACCTTGCTTGTTGAAAGTGAAGAGAAACTTAAACTACTTATAGATGAGTATCAAAGACCAGTCTTCAGTTTGGGTTGCACCACAATGTAAAGAATACAAAAATCCTAACCACTTGACCAATAAACAACATGCCTATATATTGAGAAACATTTAAGTTGTTAAAGATTTCATTTTACTTGTATCAAACATCAACTTCATGGAAGCACCAGTCAAGACTTTAAACAATGTATTACATAAGGCAAATCATCTGCACAAGATCACCTTAATTTGTTCAAGAACAAAGCTGTCAGTGTGCCTGACCCAAGCCATGGTATTTTCAGTAACCTCATATGCATGTGAAATTCAGACAGTGAATAAGGATGGCCATAGAAAAATTGATGCATTTGAGTTACGGTGTTGGTAAAGAATATTAAAAGTACCATGGACTGCCAAAATAACAAACCACTGTGTGTTGGAAGAACTACAGCAAGAATGCTCCTTGGAAACCAGAGGGCCAGACCATCTCTCATATTTCAGACTTTACCAAGTATGATGTTCTTCTCAAGGAACTGGTCCACTTTACCAAGTATGATGTCTTTCTCAAGGGACTGGTCCCTCCTGATAATACATTCGTAGTATGAGAGACAAAGTTTCACTATCCTGAATTCTAAGGAGCATTCTCTTTTTACTTCTTCCAATACAGATTGTTTTGTTCTTTTGGCCGTCCATGGTACTTTTAATATTGTCCTCCAATAATATAGCTCAAATGCATCAATTCTTCTACTCTCTTCCTTATTGATTGTTCAACTTTTGCATGTGTATGAGGTTATTGAAAATGTCATAGTTTGGGTCAGGTTACCCTCTGACTGACATCTTTGCTCTTGAACACTTTCAAGAAGTCTTGTGCAGCACATTTGCCTAATGCAATAATATGTTATTTGATTTCTTAACTGTTGATAGTGAATCCAAGTAAAATGATCTTTGACAATTTCAATCTTTTCTCTATTTTTTCATGATGCTATACTATTGGTCCCGTTATAATATTGGTCCAATTGTTTTCTTTATATTGTGAGGCAACCCACACTGAAGGCTGTGGTCTTTTATATTCATCACTAAGTATTTTAACTCCTTTTCATTTTCATCAAGCAAAGTTGTATGATGTGCATATCACAGATTATTAATAAGTCTTCTTCCAATCCTAATTCCATATTATACTTCACATAGTTTAGTTTTTAATAATATTTCCTCAGCATAAATATTGAATAAATATGGTGAAAGAATACAAACCTGGCATATAATCTCCTGATTTTAAACCTGCTGGTCTATGCACAGGTTCCTTGTGAGTACAATTAGTTGATCTTGAATACCCCCTCTTTTTTTTTTTTTTCAATGTTATCCCTAGCTTGTCATGATCCACACATTCAAAAGCCTTTGTATAGTCAATAAAGCACAAGTAAACATGTTTATGGTACTCTCTACTTCCAGCTAACAACCATCTGGCATCAGCAATGATATCCCTTATTCCATGTCCTCTTCTGAATCCAGCTGGCATCTCTGGCAGTTCCCTGTTAATGTACTGTTTCAGCCATTTTTGAATTATCTTTAGCAAAATTTTACTTGCATGTGACATAATTGATATTGTCAAATGATTTCTACATTCTGTTAGGTCACCACTCTTTGGAATTTTCAAAAATATGAATCTCATGCAACCAATTGGCCCCATAGCTGTCTATCTAATTTCTTAAAATAGATGAGTGAGTACCCCTACTGCTACATCAGTTTGTTGAAAAATTGCAGTTTGTATTCATCAATTCCTGGAGTCTTGTTTTTTGTCAATGCTTTCATTGCACCTTGGACTTCTTCCTTCAGTACCATTGGCTCTTGTTCATATGCTTTTGAAATGGTTGAACATCTATCATTTCTTTTTAGTACTATGACTGTGTGTTCCTTCTATCTTCTTTTGAAGTTTTCTATCTGTAGCAGTGTAGTGGTTATGAATCAGGTTGTGAACTGCAGGTCAGCAGTTCAAAACTACCAGCTGCTCCATGGGAGAATGATGAGGCTTTCTGCTCCTGTAAAAATTTACAGCCTCAGAAACCCAGCTCAGGATCACTATGGGTCGTAACCAACTCAGCGGCACTTAACAACAACAACAACATAACATTCAATATATATTTTAAAATCTTTTGTTGTGAACTGAGTCAAGGTTTATAGGGCATATCATCAGTTTTACATTCAACAAATCATTGTGATGCTTACAATCCCCTCCATGTACCATAAGCTAATAGTATTTTTTTCTATCCTCTATTACCCTCCTTTGTTCTTTTTTGATGTACACATACCACATAGAAAATATATATTCATTTAAATGTCCAATATTTGGCCAGAGACTCCTTCATTATTGTGAGTTGATGCTTGAATTTTTTCTTCAGTTCTTTTTGCTTGAGAAATAGTGAGTTTGTTCTTTCCTTTTGGTTTTCTAACTCCAGGTCTTTACATATTGCATTATAATATTTGACTTTATCTTCTCAAGCTGCCTTTTCTTTTCAGCTCTTTTACCTCTTACTTTCTTCAATTTGCTTTAGCAACTCTATGCTGGAGAACACGTTTCAGAGTCTCTTCTAACATCTGTTCTGTTTTTTCTTGTCTTCTTAATGACCTTTTGCTTTCTTCCTGTATATGATATTCTTGATGTCATCCCACCACTCATTTATCTTTGGTGATTAGTGGCTAATGCATCAAATATATTCTTCATATGATCTTTAAATTCAGATGAAATATGTTCAAGGTCACATTTTCACTCTTATGGACTTGTTTTAATGTTCTTCAACTTAAGTCTGAACTCACATATGAGAGAGCAGTTGGTCTATCCACATCTGCCCCTAGACTTGTGACAGATGATATGGAGATTTTCTACAGTCTCTTTCAACAAATGTAGTCAATTTGATTTCAGTGTAAGTTCCATGGTATAGTCATGTTTTATGTTGTTTGAAAAAGGTATTTGCAATAAATAAGTCATTGGCTTTGCAAAATTATATCACACAATCTCTAGCATCAAAGTCATACTTTCCAAGTACTGATCCTTCATCTTTTTTTCCAACCTTCACATTCCAATCAACAGCAATTATCAATACATCTTGATTGAATGTGTGATTAATTTGAAACTGAAGAAGTTGTTCAAATTCTTTAATTTCATCATCACTGGCTTTAGTGGCTGATGTGTAAATTAGAATAATTGTGATATTAATTGGTCTTCATTATTGTTGTTGTTGAACCTTGTGGTTCAAACCAACCTTTCAATGCAGCACATTAACCCACAGTGACACACCAGGACTCCAGTCTTCATTATAGGAATATGAAAGTATCCTGCCATGGTGGTGGTGGTGGTTATGTACGTGGAGTCTGTTGGACTCCTAGCAACCTGTATAGGGTTTCAAAGGATGTAAATCTTTACCAGAGCAGAAAATCTCATCTTTCTTCCAGGGAACAGCTTGTAATTTTGAACTGCTGACCTTGAG
>NW_006408520.1:42117008-42123953 GCF_000296735.1 Chrysochloris asiatica | reverse complement strand
CTGTGTGTGAGATGTGTCTCTTGCCGGCAGCATATTGAAGGATCTTGTTTTCTTATCCATTCTGCCACCCTCCATCTCTTAACAGGTGCATTTAATCCATTTACATTCAGTGTAATTGTCAATAGGTATTGATTAATTGTTGCCATTATATTTGTGTTTTTGTGGTGTTGCTGCTTCTTTGTTCTGTATTTCTTCCCTTGTTGAGTTCATGATTTTTGTGTTCTTTCTCGTGAGTTTCCTTATAGCTTTAATGTTTTCATGTTCATCTTTGATTTTCATTCTTTTGGTATTTTGTGAAGTGTTCATTTTATTTGAGGTTGCCTTATAGTCCATTAACTTTTCTCTCCACTTAGTGCAGTCTATTTTATCTTGTAATCAACCCGATCTTCTCACTAGCTGGATCTCTGTTCCTACATGCTTACCTTCTTTTACATTTTACTTGTTTTGATCATAGATTAACCTCCCAGATTCTCTGAGTTTGTTCTTATAGTTTTGTTCTGTTAACCACTCTTCTTTCTGTTGACTTAATTAAGGGAGGTGCTGCCATGTATGTCAATCTCTGGTTATTTTCTGTCCTTGTTGGTTCTAAGTCCACATTACTCCCTTTAGGATGTTTTGTAGTGCAGAGTTGGCTTTTGCAAAATCCGTTAGCTTCTGTTTATCCTGGAATGTTTTGATTACACCATCATACTCGATTGATAGCTTTGTTGGATAAAGGATTCTTGTTGGCAATTTTTTTTTTTCTTTCAGGGTTTTATATGTCTCCCCATTGCCTTCATTCTTGCATGATTTCTGCTGAGAGATCCGAGCTTAATCTGACTTGCTTGCCTTTGTATGTGACACTTCTGTTTTCCATGGCTGCTTTCAGAAGTGTCTCCTTATCTTTGAGTTTGGAGAGCTTGACTATGAGATATCTTGGTGATTTTCTTTTGGGATCTACCCTTCCTGGAGTTCAATGAGCTTCTTGAATGTTTATCTTTTCAGGATGTTAGAGAAATTTTCTTCCAGCAGTTCTTCAACTATTTCCTCTGTGAATTTGTGTGATTCTTCTTGTTCTGGAATGCCAATAATTCTTAAGTTATTCCTCTTCATGTTGTCCAACATGAATCTTAGACCTTCCTCAGACTATTTTATCCTTTTTTGTGTTTGTTCTTCTATCTTAGTGGTATTGAGAGATTTGTCTTCCAGCTCACTGGTTCTGCAATCCATCACATCTATTCTACTCCTCTGCCCTTTCAGAGGGTTCTCTATTTCGGTTATTTTGTTATTGATCATTTGGACCTCTTTCTGTAGTTTTTGAATTGTTTCCAATGCTGTATCTATCTTATTTGATTGTTCCTGTGGCACTTTCTTGACTTCTTCCTTATTTTTCTCAACTCCATTGTAAAGTGTTTTGAAACTTTTAATAATTTTTTTTCTGAATTCTTTCTCAGGCCTTTCCAAGGCCTGCCCTTCTTCCAGAATGGAGTCCAGGTCTACTTCTAGGTCATTTGTTGCAGATATTTTATCTCTTTTCTGGACATGTGCTGATATGGTCATCTGCTTTTGCTTCTTGGACATGTTTAATGTTTATCTATGGTCTTAATACTTAATTGAATATGTGTTTTGGTACTTTTTTATGCTTTCTGATTGCTTCCAGGAAGATGTGATCAGGATGTGGGATTCCCTTTTCACTCTTTTTATTGCTTAACTCAGAGTAACTTCCACAGGTGTTGTCTGTTTCCCTGGTATATGGTAGTTGGTATTGGTTCTTGCCTGGTTTTTGGTGTTTTATAGAGTGTGATTGTAGCTTGGCTATATGACAGCAGTTTCTGACTCTTCTTGTGTAATACAGGGAGATAAAGAATCCTCCAAAGGGAGAAGGGGGAGTATACAACAGCAAAACAGCACCAGTCAGGGGAAAAAAAATGAGAGAAAGAAGAAAAAAACCAAAATACTGAAAAGCAGCACCAACAAAACCAATACTGAATACTGCAGTCTCTAATCACAGAAAAGGTAGAGGAGGGAGAGAAGAAAAAGAAGGGGAAAATAATTTTTTTTTTTTAATCTATAGCTTAAAATAAGTATGACTTTAATGTCCTCTCTTCAAGTTCCTTCCTTCAAAGCTGCCCAAGATATTCCAAGTTGCTAGTGTTGGTTGTTATGATATATTTCAGGCTCCAATCCAACCTTTGGCCTGTTTTGCCTTTAAAATCTCTTTCCCTCCCTTCAGCCCTCTCCTTCTCTTTCCCGTGATTAAAAAAAAAACAAAACAAAAAAAAAAAAAAAACAGAACAAAAAAGAAACAAATAACAAAAGTTCAGGGTCTCTGATTGGGCTGAGGATCTGTGTGCATGCGTGGCAGAAGAACCCACCAGTGGTGAGGATGGGGGGTGGCCACTCGGCTCAGGCTCTCCGTCTATTCACCAGAATGGAGGTGGGCAAACAGTGAGTGCACCAATTACCAGATAACAAAAAAAAAAAAGAAAATCAGAACAAAGCAAAACTGACAAATTATATTTTCCACCTTTGTCCCAAGGTTCCCGTGGCATTTTTCTGCGGTGTTTCTGCTCCTCCTGCTTCATCTTGCCACTTGGTCTCACCCAGGATGTTGGCTTGGGCCTCTGACCCCAGTCCTGCAGATTCAAAAGTATGCAATTTTTTTTACTTCAACTCCAAACTCCACAAGCTATAAGCCTTCAAACCTTGAAAATATTCCTATCTCTGTGGTTCCGAGTTTTGGAGCTCTGCCCTGTAGCTGCTTTGCCTGGTATTCTGTGCTATTGCTGATGGCGAACTTCATTGCACCTCCACCCGAGCCACCATCAAGCCCCACTTCTGTTTACTGAATTCTTGATTATAACCCGTGGACCCTGTACACTGGCCTCAACCCCTTGACTCTTGCCACTGGCCTTATCTACTTGGTCTTGGTTCTGTTCCCTGGAACTACCAGGACAATGGCTGTAGTTTCTCAGCCTAAGGAGGCTGTTTTTCCTAGGCCATCAAATTATTGGCCCTAACTCTGGGTGAGTTCCATGTGGTACTTTAGGATAAGCACTGGATTGATAAATGCAAGGTCAGTGGTTCAAACTCAACAACTGCTCCTCTAAAACCCAACAGGGTTGTTTTCAGTCTGAACTGAATTAATGGCACTTAACAAGTCTGTTCCAGTATTGCATCAATAATTTCACTGACATCTGTTTAGAAAAAGCCAAATAAAGTCACAGTCACAAATATAGTTCTTAGGAATTTAATATAACTTTTTTTGGTGACATAATTTAATCCATAATGAATCACTAAGCTTGGTTTATAAAAATAAATTTATTTTTATGAACTTTGAATGTGGAACAATATACAGATATATTAAAGTTATTTTTAACCATAAGAGACATTTATTAGGAATTGATTTAAACTCAGAAAATGACAGAAAAATAAAATGGGTCTGAATACATTATATGAGCCATGGGAGAAGTGATGTTTACTCACTAGACATTTTATTACAAAAGTCAATAAATGCTATATTTTGCTTAAACCAAATTTTATTCCTCCAGTTTTCTCTCACCTATAAATAAAGGAGTCGTAAATGGGAGAGAAACATATACAAGTAAGAAGTTAGGTAGATGGAAATTAGGTAGATATACAAAAATTGGAGAAAATTATACATGTTCATTACATGTTATTTAAATATATATATATATATATATGCAGACTTAAATGTTATCTTAAGTTAATAAAAATTAAGTAGAAAATTCTAACTAAACATGGAGTAAATGTTTATTTACTGCTAGATTTTATTTTTAAAAAGATCTATTTTTTATAAAGAGGTTTGAATTAAATTTTCTTAAACCATCTGTTTCTTATTGAAGATAATATGATTGACCCATTTTCAATGAACAATTGCTTCTTTTGTTTTGACAACTTTCTTGCTTTTCAGTAAGATAATGATAAAATTTTCATACTATTTTTTTTCATTTCCTGTCTCTAAACATAGCATCAGGATTGGAGGAAGACTTATTAAGAACCTGCAATATGCAGATGATACAAACTTGCTGGCTGAAAGTGAAGAGGACTTAAAATATATGGAGATCAAAGAGCACAGCCTTCGGTATGGATTGCATCTCACTGTAAAGAAAACAAAAATCCTCACCACTGGACCAATAAACATCATTCTGATCAATGGAGAAAAGATTGAAGTTGTCAAGGACTTCATTCTTCTTGGATCAACTATCAACACTCATGAAAGCAGCAGTCAAGAAATCAAACAACATATTGCAGTAGGCAAATCTGCTGCACAAGACCTTTGTAAAGTTTGAAGAGCAAATGTGTCAGCTTGAGGACTAAGTTGCACCTGAACCAAGCCATGGTATTTTCAATAACCTCATGTACATGCAAAGGCTGTACAGTTAATAAGGAAGACATAGAATTGGTGCTTCTGAGTTATGGTGTTGGAGGAGAATATTGAAAGTGTCATGGGCTGCCAAAAGTATAAACAGATCTGTGTTGGAAGAAGGGCAGACAGACTTCTCTCTGGAGACCAGGATGGTCAAACTTTGTCTCTCATACTTCGGACATATTGCCAGGAGGGAACAGTCACTGGAGAAAGATATCATGTTTGGTAGGGTAGAGGGTCAAAAAAAAAACAAAAAAACAGAGGAAGAACCCCAACGAGATGGATTGACAAAGTGACAGCATAAATGGGCTCAAGTGTGGCAACAATTGTGAGGTTGGCCCAGGATCAGGCAATGCTTTATTCTGTTGTGCATAGGTAAGTACTGACTTGATGGCACCTATAAACAATAACAATAAGAACAACACTGGAATTAAGGAGCTTTGGTAACATAGTGGTTACAAGTTGGGCTGCTAATATCTAGGTCTGCTAGCCTTAAGATCAACGGTTCAAAACTAACAGGTGTTCCATGGGAGAAAGATGATACTTTCTGCTCTCATAAAGTTTTACAGCCTCAGAAACCCTATGCAGGGTCGCGATGAGTCAGAACCAACTCCATAGCACATAACTACCACCACACCTGTAATCAATATTTATCTAAAGAGTCACAGTTCTTTTAGGAGGGGCATTGCATTCATAGACCTAAACAGGAAAAAAAGATGAAAAATATAAAATGCATTATGGGTATGATAATTCACTAGAATGACTCACATAATTCACAGTATCTAAACCTAACTACATATTTCTGATAACCAGAAGGGTACAAATGAAAAGACTAATTTGGGTTCCAGAGAAGAGTGATCCTAATGAAAGCAATTGTTCTCACTAACCAGGAAGTCCAAAGAACTTCCATATTCAAATCCCAATTGATTTCACTTCATGGAAACATTGATAGAATCATTGAATATGCATGACTGATCTTACAGAGAGCTCTCACCTTCTTGAGGGAGTATACAGACTGAACTGCTAACCACAAAGTCTGCAGTTTGAACCCACCAACTTCCCTGAGGGAGAAATATAAGGTTTTCTGTTGTCACAAAGATTTACAGCCTTGGAACCCCAATATAGAGTCACTATGACTCAGAACTGACTTGACAGCACTAAATGCCAATAACAACCTTCTTGACATTAACTAATTAGACATAGTTTGTGTATCCCCCACTCATTGGCATACCTTCTCAAATATATTTGTAGGTTTTAGATAACAAAGACACTTTGATTACCCAAAAAATTTCAAGAGGTTTATCTCGAGAACCAAAAACAAAAGGCCAACTTAATTTGTTGTAATAATTGTTAAGTACTATCAAGTTCCACCACCTTTCTGTCACCACCACTTCTGTGTCAGTTTGTCATACTGTGGTGGTTTGTGAGTTGCTGTGATTCTGAAAGCTATGCCACCGGTATTTTAAATACCAGCAGGGTCGTCCATGGTGGACATGTTCCAGATGAGCTTCCAGATGAAGACAGACTAGGAAGCAAGGGTAACAAACTACTTTGAATAGTCACTAAAAACCTTACGAATAGCAGAGAAAACACTATCAGATATAGTGCCAGAAAATGAGCCCTTCAGGTTGGAAGGCACTCAAAATGTGACTGGGGAAGAGCTACCTCCTCAAAGTGATGATGCCGAAAGGAGTAAGCCTGTGGGAGAAAAAGCCTGCGGGAACTCCAACTACTGATGGGGCACAACTCAAAATGAAGAGAAAGAGCTGGAAACATCCATTGAAAATCGGAACATGGAATGTACAAAGTATGAATCTGGGAAAATTGCAAGTTGTCAAAAATGAAATGGAATGCATAAACAACAATATTTTAGGCATTAGTGAGCTGAAAAGGAATGATGTTGGCCATTTTGAATCTGACAACCACATGGATTACTATGCCAGGAATGACAAATTGAAGAGGAATGGTATTGCATTCATTGTCAAAAAGAACATATCCAGATCAGTCATATCTATGATAGGATAATAATATCCATGTGCCTACAGGGAAGCCCAGTTAATGTCATTATTATTCAAATTTTTAGACCAACCCCTAAAGCAATGAGGATGAACTAGAAGAATTCTACCAACTTCTTCAATCTGCAACAGATCAAACATGCAATCAAGATGTATTGCTCATCACTGGTGAGTGGAATGCAAAGGTTGGGAGCAAAGAGGAAGGATCAGTGTTTGAAAAATATGGCCTTGGTGATAGAAATGATGTTGAAGAATTCATGATAGAATTCTGCAAAACCAGTGAGTTTTTTCATTTCAAATACCTTCTTTAGACAGCAAAAGAGACAACTATACACATGAACTTCACCAGATGGAGTACACAGAAATCAAGTTGACTACATCTTCAGAAAGAGATGGTGGAAAAGTTCTGTATCATCAATCAAAGCAAGACCAAGGGCAGACTGTGGAACAGACCATCAATTACTCATATGCAAATTCAAACCAAAGCAGAAGAAAATGAGCTAAAATATGACCTTGAATATATCCCACCTGAATTTAGAGATCATCTGAAGAACAGATTTG
>NW_006408520.1:42114308-42116163 GCF_000296735.1 Chrysochloris asiatica | reverse complement strand
ATGGGTCTTGGCTGAAAGCAGAAAATATCAGAAAGATGTTTACCTGTGCTTTATTAACTATGCAAAGGCTTTCAATTGTGTGGATCATGACAAGCGATGGACAACATTGCGAAGTATGAGTATTCCAGAAGAGTTAATTGTGCTCATGAGGAATCTGTACATGGAACAAGAGGTAGTTGTTTGAACAGAACATGGGAACACTGAATGGTTTCAAATTAAGAAAGGTGTGTGACAAGGTTGTATTCTTTCACCATATTTATTTAACCTTTATGCTAAGCAAATAATCTAAGAAGTTGGGTTCTATGAAGAAAAACGTGGCGTCAGGATTGGAGGGAAACTCCTTAACAACCTGTGATATGGAGATGATGCAACCTTGCTTTGCTGAAAATGAAGAGGACTTAAAACATTTACTGATGAAGATCAAAGAGCACAGCCTTTGGTATGGATTATATATAAATGTAAAGAAAACAAAACTCCTCACCACTGAACCAATAAACAACATTCTTAGCAATGGAGAAAAGATTGAAGTTGTCAAGGACTTCATTCTTGGATCAACTATCAACACTCATGGAGGCAGCAATCAAGAAACCAAATGATGGATTACATTAGGCCAATCTGCTGCATAAGACCTTTTTAAAGTGTTGAAGAGCAAAGATGTCAGTTTGAGGACTAAGGTGCGCCTGACCCAAGCCATGGTGATTTCAATAACCTCATAAGGAGCTCTGGTAGCATAGTGGTTATGAATCGGGCTGCGAACCGAAAGGTCAGCAGTTTGAAATTACCAGCATGCTCTGCAGGAGAAAGAGGAGGCTTTCTGCTCCTGTAAAGATTTACAGCCTCGGAAACCTTGTTCAGGGTTGCTATGGGTCGGAACCGGCTCGACGGCACTTAACAACAACAATAACATATGCATGCAAAAGCTGGACAGTGATTAAGTAAGACCGTGGAAGAATTGATGAATTTGAGTTATGGTGCTGGAGGAGAATATTGAAAGTGCCATGGGCTGCCAAAAGAATCATAGGTCCATTTTGGAAGAAGTGCAGCCAGAGTACTCCTTGGAGGCCAAGATGGCCAAATTTCGTCTCTCATACTTCAGACATATTGTCAGGAGGAACCAGTCGCTGGAGAATGATATCACGTTTGGTAAGGTGGAGGGTCAGAGAAAAAGAGGAAGACCCCCAACAAGATGTTAGTGAGGTTGGCCCAAGATCGGGCAGTGTTTCATTGTGCTGTGCATAAGGTCGTTATGAGCCAGTACCACAATAATTTAAATCTTCCAGAGAATTCTTAACAATTAAGTGACAAAGTTAGTGTAGATGTTTCTTTTTGAATATGTCTTACCCTCAAATTATATCAACAAAATTCAGTATAACAAATTAATATTAGATTAACAGATCTATTTTCACATGTAATTTCAGTCATACTATACTCTCCTTACCATTGCTACTATCCCAGTCCATATTTGGACCCATTTCAAAGGCATATGACTCAAAAAAATGCAACTATCATTAGATAACATAATTAATATTACATGTAAGTAAACTTTTGCTAAAGATAATTTAAAAATTAAAAAGCCTGCAATAGTACATTTACAGAAAACTGCCAGAGGTTCAAACCAGATTCAAACAAGGACATGGAACAAGGGATATCATTGCTGACATCAGATGGACCTTGACTGAAACCAGAGAATAACAGATAGACATTTATTTTTTAATGTTTTGTTGTGAGTTATGTGATAGTTTACATGGGAAAACATTAGTTTTACATTCATCCTATCGTATATCATTTCATTTTTATAGTTACAATCTCCTCCATGCATCATCAACCAACCAAAGGATATACACTACAAGCCTAC
>NW_006408520.1:42106241-42113728 GCF_000296735.1 Chrysochloris asiatica | reverse complement strand
CAGGTCAAGTGGGTATTATCTGCAATTGTGGGTGAGCTTGTGCATATGTCCTCTCTTCTTATCAGCTGGATGCTTCATTCTCCACTCTAGTCCTCTGTGGCTATGTCACTGACTCTAGGCTGATGAGTCCCCAGGTCTTGCCACACTGCTGGCTAACCAGGTCTCCATCCAGGTTCACAAGAGTCTATTGAATGTTGTATGGCTTAGCTTGCAGCTTCATTGAACTGTGTTCATGAGGAATGTGTACATAGACCAAAATGAAATTCCTCATGTTCAGAACACTGGAACACTGAATGATTTAAAATTAGAAAAGATGTGCACCAGTGTTGTATTCTTTCACCATACTTATTCAATCTGTATGCTGTGCAAATAATTCAAGAAGCTGGATTATATGAAGAAAAACATGGTATCAAGTTTGGATAACAACCTGAAATATGCAGGCTGCTAAAACTTGCTAAAAGTGAAGAGAACTTAAAATACTTACTGATGAAGTATGGTTTGTGTCTCAGTGTAAAGAAAGCAAAAGTTCTCACCACTTCATCAACAAATAATAGGAAAATAAATGGAGAAAAGATTGAAGTTGTCAATGACTTCATTATGCTCAGATCAGCCATCAACACTCATGGAAGGAGAAGTCAAGAAATCAAACAATGTACGGAATTAGGCAAATCTACTGCAAAAGATCTCTTTAAAGTGTTCAAGAGCAAAGGTGTTAGTTTGAGGACTAAGCTGAGCCTACCAAAGCCATGGTATTTTCAGTAACCTCATATGCATGTGAAACTTGGGCAGTGAATAAAGAAGATCATAGCAGAATTAATGTGTTTGAGTTATGGTGTTGGAGAAGAACATTAAAAGTACCACAGGCTGCCTAAAGAATAAACAAATTTATGTTGTAAGAAGTACAGCCAGAATGCTCCTTAGAAGCCAGGACGGCTAGACTGTCTCTCATACTTCAGACAAATTATCAAGAGGGACCAGTCCATGGAGAAGAATATCATGTTTGGTAAAGTGGAGACAGGAAGATAAACAAGAAGACCCTCAATGAGATGAATAGGCACAGTGCCAGCAGCAATGGCCTTAAGCACCTGACAACAACACCATTTACTCTAGCATCTAATAAAACAGACTGATGGGAATTTTTCCCCCTTATTTAAATAATATATTTAGTGAAATACTTATTTACCATAACCACCACATTTGTATGCAAATACATTTTTACATACCACACAACCACTCATGATTTCATAAACACTATCTTCCTGGTGTGGTGCTTTAGGATAAAGCACTGGACTGTGAGGCCAATTTGAACAACACAATTTGTGGGTCAAACTCACCAGATGCTACTTGGAATCCCTACACAGGTTCACTACAATTCAGAACTGACTTGGTAGCATTTAACATAATAGAGACAATCTACCAATAAATTCTTCATGCAGATGACTTCAATTTCATTTATTTTTCTTTCCAATTGATTTAATGTCTTCATCTTAGTGCCTATTTACTGATGGTTTGGTTTTCAGCAGCAGATCCTCAAGATCCTATCTTTGGGTTCCTAAAGCAGCTCTTCTGCCATCAAGATTCCCTCTCTGCTCTGTAAACCACTTTCTGTAGTGCAGAAGGAAATAACTTGTTCTACCTTAAAAACAACCTTACTAGAAAAGCAAGTCATAATGCTAAGAGATGTTCAGGTCTGTGTACATAGTATCATTGCCTGAAAGGCACTGCACACTCTGTACTACCATCAGACTGGCCAGTGGCCACACTGGGGCCACTTGAGTCTCCCACCTCCTCAGACACTGTGGGGAAAGGTGTAAGAGCCACATAGAATTGTTGCACATTCCTCACTAGATCATGATGGATCCAACTGAACAACAGGGAGCCCTGTGATACCTGAGAAATATGTGACAGCACCTATACCATTCTGCCACAAAGCTTCACATGGGGCCAGGACCATGGGGCCTGGATAAGCATGTGCAATGTTACCCCCACTTACCACAGGACCAGTTTGTATTAGGGCTTGGTAGCCATCTGCCTGATCCTATTGTCATCTCTAGCATGACACACTTGGGTGAAGATCTACTGCAAGAAACTCCACACCCCTCAGACCAGCAGCAAACTGTCATGGAAAAATAAATAAATAAATAAATAAATAAATAAATAAATAAATACCACACACACACACACACACACACACACACACACACACACACACACCCCGAGCTTTAATTATTTGTTTTCTGAATACCAAGGAACTAACAAAATAGATCCATGACTTGACCATGGCTTTTGCCTTTATTATAGAAATATCAAATAAACATTTTCAGACAATTGAATGAGGTGCATGAAGTTGAAATTCACTTCTGGAAATGTCAGGGAACATGCCTGGTCTATAATTGTGTGTCCCTTGCCAGATATTTTAAATTTAATCTTGTCATTTTCATGATTATATCTTCTGTGAGCACACGAGTGCACTGTTTGTAGTAAAAAAAAAAAGAAAAAAAAAAAGGTAAATACAGAACAGGAAGCAGAAGACACAAATAGCAAATAATTAAGAAGAAAAGAATATATAAATAAAATAAAGAAAGAAATGAAGAGGCTCAATAATTGGCCAGGCCCTTTTGCAGCCTATAATAGTAAAGAAAAAAAGTGTATCAAATGCAGAGTGAGTGTACCCTAAGGAGAATTTCAGTTTTAAGGTAATGGGTGCAGTTATAATTCAACACTAAATTTTTATGGCTTTGAAAAATTGCCCATTTCTGAGTTCAGGTACGAGAAAGAATTGGGTGCTTATGAAATCATTAATAATGATGATATAAAACTAGAGCAATTATAACATAGAAAACATTTATCTAGGCCTGCTTACAACATCTATATATTTAGATGCTTCATTACAGAGTTTTATATAATGCATAAAGACAATATATTGCACAGGAAACTTCATTATCAATGAAGTACCTATTATGCATATGGTGAAAGCATTAGTCATAAAACCTGGCTTAAAATTTATCTATATGATTTATACTAGATAGAAGAAAAAATTAAATGTACTTTTTTAATGCAAAATTGAATTCTCAATCCAAAAGGAATATTAAATGAGAATGGACAAAATGTGACAAATGATAAAAATATATATAACCTTGAATCTGCCTAATTTATCTATTATATCTCATGTTCCCATGTGCATATTCACCCTGAAATATAACAGATATCCTTGCACTTGAACACTAATTTTTTTTTAAAAACTCCACAAATTTTTCATCTACAATGTTGCCAAACAATGTATCTTCAAAAACTTAAACCAGTTACTTATTTTAACTCACCACATATGTTTTTGTTTTAGTTAGAATTTTATTTTTCATTAGTACTTTACAGACTTTGGCATGTATTTGTTGCTAAGTGTTGCCGATTCTGTTCCAACTTATGTTGTTAAAAGCCATTGAGTCGGTTCCAACCCATAGCGACCCTGTATATGCTTTCTAAGAAGCCACTGGTGAACTTGAACTGCTGACTTTGTAGTTCAAACAAACTTTTCAGTCCAGTGCATTAACCCACAGTGCCACACCAAGACTTCGTTCCAACTCATAGCAACCCTGTACAGGGTTTCCAAAGAGTGGCTGGTGGGTATGACCCACCAACCTTGCAGTTCAAACTGACCCTGTGGTCCAGTGATTTATTCTGCAGCATCATACCAGGACTTGTTGGAATGTATTAGACACAGCCATTAAGAATGAATTGTATCTCTGTGTAATTAGAATATAGGAAAGGTTATCTGTTTACATGTTTCCTCCCAAAATATATTATTTGATAGTACAAAGATTACACTTTGTACAAAAAAGTTTTAGTGAAACTATGATGTGGTAGGATAAGCACTGGACCGCAAAGGTGATGTGAACCACATGGTTAGTGGTTGAAACTCAACAACCACTCCTTGGAAAACTTGTAACAGGGTTGTTATGTAGCAGAACCAATTTGAATGCACTTAACAACATACATAGATGAGGAGCTCTGGTTTGGCACTGTAGGATAAGCACTGTACCCCAAAGTTGGTTTGAACTTCAAGGCCACTAGCTGCTCCTAAGAAACCCTATAGTCATAATCAACTCAACAGCACTTACAACAATAACATGCAAACATATGGAGTCCTGATATGTTGCTGTAAGATAAGCAATAGACTGCTTGGCAGTTCAAACTCACCAACCTCTCCTCAGAAATCCTATACAGGGTTGCTATAGGTAGGAACCAACTCTATGGCACTTGACAACAACAGTATGCATACAGACTTGCAAACACAAAGTTTGTAATGGTTAGAAAAATGTGCTTCTGAACTTCGATAGGCAAAAATAATGCTTAAAAAACTTGTATGAATGTGTAGACATTGTGTTATCCATCTTGGTACTTTCTGGGAGATATATTTTCAACTTTGAATAGTTCTGGAAGTTACTCATCTTACTAGAAAAAGGGAGTTTAAATTCCCTTGAAATTGCTTCATCACAAGTGAAATTCAAAATTCATTGTATCAACCAGGTACATGGTGAGAACATTGTATCAACCAGGTACATGGTGAGAACATTAAGAAAATGTTCAGAAAAGATAGAATGCTCAGCAGAAATAGACACATTAAAGCAAACTTGGTGAAATGTAAGTGTTAGGGAATATATTACATATTGTATATTTTATGAAGTATATTTAATCTATGAGTCAGAACTGACTTGATGGAATTTAACAACTGAAGCAACAAATTTAGTCACAAAACATTTATAATTACAGTGATACTCAAATAAACATTGAAAAGAGATGGAATTATTAGAACTCGAAACAACACAATATTAGAACTAGAAAAACAAGCAATAAAAATGACTCAGTCACATAGATTGCTATTAGGAAAATGGAACAGCATGAAGAAGAAGAATACTGGCCCTTCTAGAAAAGAGAGTTAATTTGAAATCAAAATTAGAATCAAGTTTTCTGTCATTCCTAACTCAGTATATAAATTGCTGATACTGAAACATTCTGAATGCTTTAAATCACTTTTCATTCAACAAATAATGGGTTACCTCAAACCATGAAAGGTCTGAAGATCTCTGGGTGGGCACAGGTATAGGTGGATGACCTTTCAAAAGCAGATCACCAAATCTACCTTCCAGGACCTTCTGGTGTGTTTCAACTGCCATTTTTTGGACAAATAATTGAGCACTAAACTGTGGGAACCACTTAGAAACTCCACTGATCATTTTTTGTTGTTAAGTGCCATCTAATCAGTTCTGACTCATAGAAACCCTGTATAGGGATTCCTAGGAGCAGCTGGTAGATTTGAACCACCAACCTTGTAGTTACAGTTCAGCACTTATCTTACAGTGCCACACCAGGACTCCACAATGATCATAACCTGTTGTTTAGTGCCGTTGAGTCAATTCCAACTCATAGTGATCCTGTGTAGGGTTTCTGAGGAGCTACTGGTGGGTTTGAACTGTCAACATTGTGATTTGCTGTCCAGAGTTGATCCTACAGTGCCACACCAGAAAATCAAACGGTTATAATACTGGGAAATAAGTAAAAAGTTATGTTATGGAAACACACCACATAGATTTTTAATTAACATTATACCAATGTTGTTATTGTTGTTAAAAGCTGCAGACTTTGTTTCAACTCATGGAGACCCTGCTTAGGGTTTCCATGGAGCAGCTGGTGAGCTTGAACCCTGACCTTGCTGTTCAAACTGACCTTGCAGACCAACACATTTACTCACAGTGCCATACAAAGACTTCAACATTGTGCCTATAAGTGATATTATTGGATGTCCACCCATATTTTTCTACCTAAAATTAAAGATGTCAGAAATGAACATAATACAAAATGAGTGGGAACACATGTCAAGATAAAATAATGCTATATATTAGTCATGAATTAGGAAGCAATTCTCTTAAAATTAAAGAAAAAGCAAATGCAAATAGTTAATCATCACTAAAGCAAAGAGTGAATATGAACATGGGAAGAAATGAGTCAGGAGAGATAGGCAAGTGTTGGGAGCAGCTGAGTGGAAGATCCCTGACTTGGGAGTAGTTTGACCAAAGGATTGCAATTGAACAGTTGTGGTCCAGAAACTTGGGCTGCTTCCAAGTCAAACTCCCTTTCCCAGTTTCTCCGCCCCCCTCCCCAACTGAGGAACTTGTAGGGCTGCCTCATGGGAAAGGGAACTTGCAAGGTCTTTCCTCATATTTAGCTGAGTCCTTTGGCTCAGCCTGCACAACATTTTAGCATCCCTATCTCTATTTCCCTAACAACATCATTCTTCTGATAAAGTCCTGCTTACTGCATGCATCAAAACACCAGTTGCTATTCTTTTCCCTGCCCGCAGACACCTCCCCTTGAGCTGTGTATAAAATAAACTCACTGCCTTGGTTGGTGTCATAGTATCTCCATCAGAGTGCTGTGACCCACCTGGTCCCTACTCTGCTATATTTCAAATGTGTCTTGTGTCTTCCTTTTATTTCTAATCTCCTGTAGCCCCTTGTTGTTGTTAAGTGCCATCAAGTTGATTGTGACTCTGTATATGGTTCCCGAGGAGCATCTGGTGAGCTTGAACCACTGACCTTGCAGTTCAAATGGCTTTGCAGTCTGGTGCATTAACTGACAGCACAACAACAGGATTCTTGCTTGGGTTTAATCTCTCTATGTGGGTTGCAGAGTATAGCCAATTGTCGGAGGTGGAAGTTAGCCTTAGTGTTGGCACCAGAAGCTGTATTTGCTCCAGTAGGCAAGGTCCACCTTAAAGAATCCTATTTGTTTTGGGTAAGATTTGGTTTTTGTTTTTAGACAACGGAAAAGCTTTGATTTTGGGGGGAGAATGTCACAGTAAAATTTGGGCATATGTGTTTAGCTGCAGTACAGTACAGCAAACAATGGCTACGATTGTTTAATATAAAGTAACTAAAATGGAACTAAATGAACCCAAATTGTGGGTAGACTCAATTTTGTCTGACAGCCTTTAATGGTTGAATAACTATGTCTATCTAGATCCATCATTCTTATGGTTCTAAAAATACATGGGTGAGCAGGAGTGTGTAATTCAATTAAACCAAATTTTATTTCTGTTTTATTGCAATTTAAGAGACTCCTGCTTCAAACTGGCTGTTGTGTTGAATCAAGGCAAGGTTGGAAGCTCACAATATGGACACAAAAATGAAGAAAACCAGTTATTGAAGTAAGAACAGAATTGAGTAGAAATAGCAAGCTTCATAGAATATTATAGAAATATTACAAACTGAACAGCATGGGACCCCACTCCTGACCACTGTCAAGGTCCTATGTCGGGTTCCAGCCTCGACAAGGAAGTGTGAGTGTCACGAAGAAGGGAGATCTGGTGGCGAAAGGGATAGAGAAAGAGAGAGACGAAATATATACAAAAAAGACTGACACATAGATATGATACAAGCTGGCAGGTAGATAGATCTGCAAACATATTGCCTAGCATTGCACAGCATTGCACA
>NW_006408520.1:42096593-42105981 GCF_000296735.1 Chrysochloris asiatica | reverse complement strand
ATAAAGCAAGGCTCCTGAAAGGAGCCAAGCTGTCTCTGTACACCTTGCAAACTTTTGTTTGTGAGCAAGATCTCAGGCACCCGGCTTCATTTATCTATATCTAAAATGCTACATTGTTCTTAATTATCACATTCCTACATACTTTCAGGAGGAAGGAGAACATCTGGGTTAAACTGATTATATTCAGAGGTGGTTTAATGGGGCTGCCACTGATCAACTCAGGGTCTGTGTATGCTTTCCCTGAAGACCACCATACAAATTTATATTGCTGTTGTGAAGCGCTATAGAATTGGTTCTGACTCTATAGGGTGTATGAGACTCTATCTATGTGGGAGCATAAGTCCTCATCTTTATCCCGAGGAACTGGTGGCCTTAGACTGCCAACCTTGTGATTTGCAGCTAAGTGCTTTTTGTACAGACCCACCATGCTCCTTACAAACAGATAGATATGGTAAATGAATTATATAATTTTTTAAGTGAGTGGCATTAAGATTTAACATAATAATAACTATATAACTCTTGCTTCTTTTTATGTCTAAGGGTAAACATAATTTATAAGTATTATTTACGAAAACTACCACACAAAGACTTTTCTTCTTATCTGAGTGGTTGTAATTACAACATTATATTAAGAAACTTCTAGACAGAAGCCATGTTGGATGAAAAACAATAAAATAGTGAATTAAGAATCAACATACAGAAAAGCTTTTATTATTGTCTATATTGTTGGACAATAAGTGTCATCAAGTCAGTTTTGACTCACAGCATACCTGTATAGTGTTTCCAAGGAGTGTCTGGTGGGTTTGAACCACTGGCCTGTTTATTAGTGGGGCCGTACTTATCCTACAACACCACACCAGGATTCCATGATTGCCTATGTTGCTGTGTGCAGTCAAGTCAGTTCCAACTCGTAGCAGTTCTTTGTAGATGGTGGATTTGAACTACTGACCTTTCAGGTTACTAGTAAAATGCTTATCCTACAATGCCACACCAAGGTTAAAGTTTGCCTCTGTTGTTATTGTTCAATTTAGTCAAATGAGTTCCCACTCATAACAACTCTGTATGGAGTTTCTGAGGAGCAGCTGGTGGGTTTGAACTACCAGCTTGTGGTTAGCAGTACAGAGTTTATTCTACCGTGTCACACCAGTATTCCATTATTGCCTATAGGAAGGTACAAAGGTGTATGACAGAAGTGTCATTTTCATAGTTCTCAGCCAAAAAATGGAAATATCTTACCTAGAAGACAACATTTCCTAAACAAAGGTACCAACACACACAAAAACTATGCAGCAATTCTTTATTGAGTTATGTCACCAAATTGGAAGAAAAAACAATCATGCTGTAAGAACATCAACTGGTTAATCCTGCAAAATTAGGGGGGGAAATTAGAATGCGTTCTTATGAAAGTTGAAACAAAATTCATCTAAAAGACAGAATAAAAATGGATTAGGATATTCAGGTTCAGAAAGCAACATAGCACTCTAAGAGAAGCAAACTGAAGTCAATAGACAGACTAGATTCACACATAAATGTTTCACTGTCATATATCTATAATCACTTGGATAATGCTTGCCAATTTACCAAATTAAAAGTATGACTAATAGAGTTTATCTTTCTTTGGCTGATTTGTTTTTGCTGTTATTAAGTCCTGTTGAGTGGGTTCCAATTTATAGCACCCCTATATAGGGTTTCTGAGGAGTGGCTGGTGAACTGGAACCACTGAATTTGCGATTCAAACTGACCTTGCAGTCCAGTGCATTAACTAGTACTCCTTGGTTGATTTAGAATCCCTTTTAAATCAATTATATTTTTTTCATCAGAACTGTAATAATTTAAGTAGAACTTATTGATGGCATACATATTATACCATTATCAATTGATATGGATCACATATGAAAACATATTAGAGAAGATTATTTATGAATTTAAGATAAAAAACAACAACAACAAAAATCCTTATATTTAGATCTTGCTATGATACTTGCCCAGCTTGAATGAAGCTGTTAAATACATCATAGCTCAATCTGCAACACATGTTTAAATGTATCATATAAGCTATGCAATGTGTGCCATAAACCCATGTTTGTTTGACAGAAAAGGGGAGAACAATTTAAGGAAACAATAATGCAATGAGATCATTTGCACAAGAATTATAATAAAGTTGTATATAAACTAAGCTAGTTTTTCTCAGTACATTGTAAAAATATCATGAGAACGTAGTTCAGACTGTCTGCATCCCAAGTGTTGGGGTTAAATTTGCTCTTGGCATTTAACAATCTATATATTATCCTCAGGATAGAAAGTTGTCAGTATTCTAGTTAAAGCTAGGCAGTTCATATTTTCAAGACCCAATCAACATATGCCTGATTTAGTTAAATTTCTAAACATTTTGTATCAATTTAAAAATAATGCATGGTATTTTATTTTATGAACTATGTGTAAAAGAAAGAGCTGTTGTGATTAAGTCCTGTTGAGTTGGTTCTGTCTCATAGTGTCCCTGTATACCCTGTATAGGGTTTCCAAGGAGCAGCTGGTGGGTTTCAACTGCTGACCTTGCTTGTGGTTAACAGTCAATTGCTTATTCTACAGCACCACCTTATAAAATCAAAATTACAGTGTTTTTCTTAAAACTTCACTCCAACAAAACTATAAATATAACAATACCTTCAGGTCAAAATAATAAATTTTCTTTGATTCATTCCACAAGTATTAATTGAGCATCTAACATGTGAGACATAGGGAACACAGTACAATTTTATAAAGTCCTTGTTTGAATGGAACCTACATGATACCAGAGAAGTGGGGAAGGAAAAATGTAAACAACAATTATATTTATATAAGTTAGATGATATATGCTGTGAAGTAAAATAAAACAAAGGGCAAGGGGTTTGGAAGTACTGTTTTAGATAATTTTCTGAAAGGCTTTTCTGGTAAAGTGATACTTTAGCAGACATCAAATTAAAGTGAAAGACAACAATAAAGTGAGATATAAAGCAAAATGAATATCTGGGAAGAAAAAGATCTGAGTGAAAAATAGCCCACAGATTGTCGGGGACCTGCCTCGGCATTAGAGTAAATTTCACGAAGTGGGGAAATCTGGCAGGCGAAAGAGACAGAGAAGCTAACACAAAGACAGACATACAAGTTTGATGCAAGCTGGCAGGCAAGCTTGTCTGCAGCAGACATTGCACTGTTTTGCATTGCATGCAGCACTCACTTTACCTCAGTCTTTTATTTTCTTTTTTCAAGGAGGGATTTGTTACAAAGGAAGGATGTAATTCACAAAGGGAGGATGTGCTTCTTTAGATAAGATAGGATACAGAACTGAAATGTGATTAATCATTTAAACAGGACTTAATGATTCACAGGAACAACTTTTTAGATATTTTCATAGTTTTTCTTAACAATATAACATTTTTATTTCTACAGAAAAAAGGTTCAATCAAGCTGTTATATGTTAACTTTTAGGCTTAAATGATCTAGAGCAGTGACATGCGGTTTCTTAAGGATACTTAACATAAAGCAAGGTTCCTGAAGGGAGCCAAGCTGTCTCTGTCCACTTTGCATGAGCTTTTGTTTGTGAGCAAGATCTCAGGCACCAGACTTCATTTATCTATATCTAAATGCTAATGGGACTGCCACTATTATCCTCTAATCCAACATTCCCAGAATTTATCATTCCACTTTATTTACAAACCTTGGGTAGTTTTTCTCTAAAAACCTTTTGTCATATTCCCAATATACCTGTTCCTGGCCTTTCTAAGTTATCTAAGGAAACTTTTACTGCCTAGGCTCTAAAAAGGGATTTCAAACCCATTATTGTTCATGGATATCAAAAGCTCACACTTTAAATTAATATCACACATAACTGAATAACCAAATAAGGAGCAGTTCTGACACTCATCCCAGGTGGCTATCGCTTGTTCCTCAAAAAGATTTGTTCCCAGGACTCCACGTACTGCCAACACAGTGAAGGCATTAAGAGAGGCATTGTAAAAGAAACCATTTTCTCAGAAGCTACAGTTACTGGAGTTAGAAGCATAGAATGAACAATATTAGGACCAAAAAAATATATACAGAGGTAGCCAACCAGTGAGTTTGCAAAAACCAATGAACCCGGGACATCAGGAAGTCACTTCCTTTGGCCCTCAGGGTCCATGGCTCGCTATCCTGAGGCGGGCCCCAGAATTGGATTTTTGTCCATGTCACAGGACCACTGATCAACCCAGGGTCTGTGTATGCTGATGCCAGCAACAGATATTTATTCAGTTCCAAATATGTGTACAGTGCCTTTGACTGCAATGCTCACGATCTAGTTTTAGAGACAATACATATACGTACATGAAAAAGTATTTGTCCTAAAAATGACTGGCCAAACTCAGTGAGAAAAGTTCAGAGACTATAATATTTTTACAGTATAGGGTACTCTCTTCCATTTTAGATGGGGCATGGAAAATGATAGACCTTAGGTGAGTCTCTTTCAAAATTCAAGATCTGTGCCTTGTGCAGGACATATTCCTGTCACTTAATAGGTACTTAAAAAACAGCTATGTTGAGTGAATGAATCAGTGGATGGATAGGAGAACTGTAAGCATATTTAAGGATATATCAATAAGATATTACTAGTAGGAGAACAACATCAGAGTAGTGAAAATTACACAGTAAGTAGCTTTGTCGTATATGGGGAAATGGACAGATCAACTAAGAAAAGATTTCTACTGGGTTTCAATGATATGCATGATCTAATTTTTAAGTATTATTTCTATATCTAGGAATATAATGAAAGCTAAAATAAATCTGTTGAATTGTATATAACATTATCATGGACATAAAATGCAGCAACATTTGGGTGAGAATATTTAAAATAAATTGTCTATTATATTTTTCTAATATTTTAAAACCATTTATTGTGTCTTCAGTGGAAGAATGCATGTCAAATTAGATTCCCACTCAACAATTTATACATAAATTCTCCTTGACACTATGCAAAAAAGAAAGGAGGGAAACCATGTCTTATTTTCTGTGGCTTCACAAGAGGAAAAGGAGAATCAGACTCAAGATCAGCCCAAAGACAATTTCTATGAAGCAAAGGTCAGACAGGCTTCTACCATTCTACCATCAAATGTGGATACAATTGGGAGACTGGAAGCTACATGTAGAGATAACCATCCATTGATGGTTACCCAAGGAAAAACAGCTTGTGTTAGCATTAGCTGGGCTGAGTGTACCTTTATTCATGGGTTAGTTGTCTAGTACCTAGAAAAGTGACATAAGTCTGCTTTACAATATAACATCCACCTGTCATATTAACCTATGATTCTCTTTCCTTGCTTCAACAAGTAGCAATACAATTAGTATCACACTTGAGTTCCAGAGGATGAGCTTTCAACAATACCAAATTTCAGGGCCTTGAATCATCTGTCATATTCTTGGGTGTTGTGTGGTTGGGTTAGATAAAGCTTGTTCCTGAAGTACAAGTCATAAAATTAAACCACCATCCTGTTCTGCCAAAGTGAAAGAACTGTAGGCATCCCTGGGGTACTGGGGTATTGGTGGTGGTGGTGGTTATGTGCCATGGAGTCGGTTCCGACTGGGGTATTAGAGCCACTTTATTCCTCATATAACACAGGTTTTGCAACCTTTGTACCATCTGGTAAAGAAAAGAAACATTTAGGACCGAACTTCTGGGTAAAGAAGTCTTTTAATGAGGCCAAGGTAGCAGTTAAGCAGGTGCAGATACTTGGGACCTTAGTTACCAGGCAAGAGTGTGAATTGGATGTCACCAGCTACCTGGAAGGATATGGCTAAGGTCTGTTACAGTGGCAACAAGGTCAACATGTTTCCTTAGGATTATGACCTGTTATGGAAAGATGCAGAAACCCGATAAAGCCCTCTAGAGAAGTAACTTTGTGCTATTTACAATAGCTTACAGCTCATAGAAGACATCACATAAGCAGCACCCCATATAGGGATGGATTCATGACTTTGCTAAACCCCAATCAAAAGTGGTTCACTTGAGCACATTGGCAAAATGACTTACATGTTTTCAACTGAAAAGTGTCTTCTCCACCAGCTCCTTGAACTCTGGACTACACCAGAGTTTTGGACCAGTTACTTATGTCACTAATGGAAAACACCGTTGCCCATAATGGAAGCACCCCCACTGTGAGAATCACATACTTGAGGGTGCTGGATAGATTCCCGAGGAAGGTTAATATATGGATGGCTCAGCTCAAGGTAATTCCCTATGGTGGACTGCAATAAATATACAACTCACCATAGAAGACATGTGGATTGATCAAGACATGTGGCGGAGTAGCCAGTGGGCTGAGTTGAAAGCTGCTTAGATGGTACTGATGAGTGAGCTGAACCCCTAGTCCTATGCATGGACAGCTGGGCAGTGTACAAAAGACTAACATTACGGCTAACACAGTGGAAATAGCAGCAGAGGCTAGTGAACCAACTAGGACTCTGAGGGATGTAATTGTGGAAAGATGTCTGAGCTTGAATGCAGGGTACGAACATTGTAGATTGTCATGTGTTGGCTCATAGTTCCCTTTCCCCACCAGGGAACATCCAGGCAGATGAACTGACAAGACCATGGGAGTACAGAAAGTACCTGAAGAGCAAGTGGTCTGGTAGCTACATCAAAAAATGAGGCATGAAGTCCAAAATTGGGTAGACAGCATGGGTATTGTGTGTTTTTTTTCATCTTCCATAAACCTAACTGTGGTCAGACTGGTAGAATGAATGGAATTCTGAAACCAACTCTGCAGCATGATGCTCACTCTTAGCAGCAATATACCAAGAGACTATCAGAAGCTCTATGGTGTGCCAACGAATATCACTGCGACAGACAGGACTCAGTTCCTATCAATTATTGACCCAGGAACCACAGAGGCCATGTATGTTACCAGTGCTTGGGGATTCCAGCAATCTCTTGATGCCATTGGCCAGGACCTAGCCTGGGGAGTTCCACTGTTACTCTTACCTGGAAATAGCAAACTACCCCTCAGTAGTTTGTCTTTTTGAATTCTTGGATAATAAGCTTACAAGTGTCAATTTGATGTTATCCTATGCCACCAAAAACCTTGCGTCTTTGTGAGTATTCTCACATCCTTGTCCATTTGTCCTTAGTGTCTACAATAACATCTATGCCAGCGGGAGCAGACATGATTGAAGATGTAAAGAAACAATCAGATTGCTGAGTATGTAGAGAACGATCTCCTCTGCCATCAGCCTGCCATGGAAAATCACTCCTTTTGCAAACACCAGCACTTGGGCTTCATAATGTCTTCCATGGGGATATTGTGCCTTGCAATAGTGCTTTGTTGTAATCTATATTGTTGCTGTGGCCTTTGGTTACAACTCTCCAACACCCAAGTTCAAAGGATAGTGAGGAAGACTGTTGGTAAGATTATAAGGCCCATCTAGAAATGATGGGGGTTGAGTGTAGAGGCAAAAGCTGAATGCTCCAAAAAAGCCACACTAATTTCAACCCAGGAGAAATGTCTCCTTCTATCTCCATCCAACATATATTCCTGACATGCGCACTGAAACTGTGTTCCCACGGATTAGCTGCTTATCTACTAGGGTGTAGAAGGCAGCTGGTGCTGGGCTGTTTTTCTGTTTTTATCCAAGTCTCAGCTGGAGACAAGACTTCCCTCATATCACCCCCTTCCTTCTTTCCTGAAATTTGAGGCTTGCTTAATGCATATAAAAGGGACACATACGCACCCCCACCCTCCAGAAATATGGAATGTTGATTGTCCAGCCCAATGAAAACAGCCAATATTCTCATCCATGGTTAGTAAATTTACCTGTTTGTAAACCATCTCTCTATTTTCTTTATAATAAATTTATAATAATTTATTATAAATATTATAAATAATTATAATAAATTAATGTCTCTTGGACTGACTCCTGGTCATTCTTTTGGTCTCTCAGCAACCACATTACAGAAGCATTCTCCCTTTTAGGTTTGAACCTAAACAAGTTATATTTTAGATGGCTGTTTGTCAGTTTTTAAGATCTAAGACTCTACTCATTAAAATTTGAATTTAGAACATTAGCTTTATGAACTGTTGATGCTATTTTTGTCAGGTAATGTCAAGTCAGTTCTGACTCTTACAGACTCTGTAAAAGGTTTCTGAAGTTGTACATCTTAATGGGTGCAGAAAGCCTCATCTTACTCCAAGATAAGCTGGCGAGTTTGAAACGTTGATCTTGTGATTAACAAGCAGTTGACTTATTGTATCACAAGACTATGATCCTAAATCTTTTAATCCAGTAAACAAATGCCATGTGATGTTTGGATATAAGTAGGAAGTATCCATAACTGTTCCTTTTACATGTATTTATATGTATATATAAATCCCACACATATACCAATATATGCAGGTCCATGTACTACCATACAACTTAACACACCCATATATAATTACCTATGTAACCATTTACATATATTATTTTAAAACACTTTATTGTAAATTATGTGATAATTTACCTGGGAGAACACTAGCTTTACATTCATCCTATTGTATATCATTTCATTGCCATGGTTACAATCCCATGTATGTATCATCAACCAACCAAAGGGTATATATACACTGCAAGCCTGCCCCCTGGTCGTCAGCACAGAGTCCCTCTCCCTCTTTGGGTCTAGAGACCTCAGCTGCTCCATCTCTCTACATCATCATCTCTGCCTCCATCTCTGGTATCACTATTTCTTTGGGTAGGGTCCCACATTCCACTATTTGCTCTTGAGGGACCCAGGGACCTACACTCCTGGACTGCAAAGTCAACAACTCCCCTCCTTTTGCTACAAAATATCTATCTTTACAATTCCAACCATCACAGTTAGTCCTGATAGCAATCATTCACTGTTCAGCCACATGAGTACCATCCCCATCTCCTTTCTTCAGTCCCACCCAGACAGATTGGATAGTACTCAGTGGTGATTCTATCTTACTCTGTGCTCTCTGGATCTAGGCTTCTCTTGAAAGCTTGTGAGCCAGTCATTTCTTGCCTTTGTAGCCCCACCCTGACCCCATTTTGGGTAGCCAATGTCCAAGTTGCCCATTCCTGTCTATCTTGTATATCAAGGGGGTGGGAATGATCCTTTATGTAGTGATTTGTTACCTCTTTTGAACTACAGCATGCATAAGTGTAGGTCAAGTTCATTAAATTGTATTAGATTACTCATTTTTTTTTCTTCTTTCTTCTTCTAGTGTGTTCTGATCATCCAGCTTTTGAAGCCAAGTCAAGTGGGTATTATCTGCAAGTGTGGGTGTTCTTGTGCATATGCCCTCTCTTCTTATCATCTGGATGCTTCACTCTCCACTCTAGTCCTCCATGGCTATGTTATTAAATCTGGGCCCAAGAGTCC